>NC_037596.1:407736-773733 GCF_003073045.1 Pomacea canaliculata
CTTCAGAGAGCCGGCTAGTAGATACTCATTGGTCCTACCTACCAATCACCAATCTAGAATATAGCGCACCAGGAAATTACCATGTACCTTGAGTAAATACAACATGGCGTCCAGACTAAATCCAAGCAGCTAAACCAGTTCCTAACAAGAAATTGACAGGCTAATCTGTGCTGAAGGAAGAAGCATCTGTTTGTATCTTATCCGAAATGGCGTCTTTTCCCTGGAATAGAAAAAAAACATGCAAGATCGCCGACACAGACAAGACGGAGCACAGAAGGGACGGGAACACAGAGATCATGGCCAGTGTACACTGAAGCAAATCTTATCCAGCTGAATGTAGATCCATCAGGCGTTTTACCGTCTCCACCCCTACCACTCCTACAAACCAATGTTGCACCACTGTCTACGTCGTACGAAGATCACAGGACATTCAAAAACCACACTCTGCGGAATTGGACAATCGCACAAGGCCTCGAGAGAGATGGATCTGTATTTCCTGCTCTTTTATTCGCTCTCCAGAGAGAATAACTCACGAAAGTACAGGTTTCTCACCATCTCGAACCTACGTTTTCGGACGACACCAAAGGGATCAACTTTGACCTCTTATCTCAACTTGGAAGAGAAGGAAATCAGTGATGAGGATGCAAAACCTGTTTACCTCCAATACATATATGAGTTGAAGAAATCTACTAACAGGAAAGCTATAATATCCCAAGAGAATAGCCATAGGACGGCGGCACAGAGAATAAACGTTACTTCCTTTACAGGAAAACGCAAAACGAATCTGCAAGCTGGTGGGGGAACACGAGGGAGTGCTGATAATTCTTACTACCTCCCCCGAATAAACTACTCATGTGCCTCTTATATGAAGGGGACCTTTTTCAGTCCATCCGGAATCATCAATGTCATCAGACTATCGTGATCATATGCAGGGAAAAGACCGGGTTATCTCCACATTAAGATGTTGCGCAAATATCACAAGCTACGTGAACCGCCGATTCCATTTGATGTGAACGATTCCAGACACCACCAAAACGGCTAACTGTGGACCGGCCAAGACATGACGATAAATCCATGGCTTTTTTCGGATCTTATCTCGAAGAGATGTGCCCCAAAGATTATCATGCCCGTAGGAGTATCGAGAAGAAATCAAATGGAACACCAATGTTGCATATGTGACCTTATTGATAGCCGATACTGATGATTGTGGAAATCAGTTCTTCCTGGGGAGATGGAACAGAGGACCATAAAACAGCATTAAATGGGACCCGACGTGACTGAACTCCCAGACCACAACAATTTGAGGACCCTATTCTAAAGAATTATCGAACACATATGACCGTGCACTGACGCAGACCACAGTTTAACGTGAAATTGAGCACCAAATTAACTGACTTCTCCAGAGGTAGTGCGCTTAAGGCCTATAACCACTGTCGCTTTGCTCTACAGCAAAACCATGGAAAAGGAAGTCATTAAAATGTTACAAATGGGAGTGATTGAACCATCATCCCTCACTTATTGCATCACCAGCGTTGTTGGTCAGAAAGAAGGACGGTAACAAGTACGCTTTTGTATCGACTACCGAGCCCTAAATAAAATAACAGAGTTGCCCCAAACTCAGAACCATTCGGATCCCACGAAACTGTTATGTATAGTCAATTGGCGGCCAATTTTTTCACTAAAATAGATTTGGCCAAAGGATATTGGCAAACCTCAACCCAGACTCAAACAACCTAAAGAAGAGATAGGCCAAAAAACAGCCTCAAATCAAACATCGCAAAGGCTTATTTCAATGGACCGCCGAAGGCGCCATTTGATTGGCTGAAAAGCTCATGCTGCACGCCTTTGTAGAGAGCTAACATTCTTGAGAGGCTCCAATATGGAAGCGTTTTCAGCAAAACATACTTCTTTGATAGTTTACTCGCGTTGCTAGCGAACGTCGGGGAGATGCATCTGACTCCATGTAGAAGGGGCGTACGTTAAGAAACTTGCCTCATCAATCAACTCACTAGAAGGCTTCGAAAATTCAGATGGGATTTCGGAGCTTGGAATTCTTAGACACATAGTGGGGGAGGGGCATCCTGCGTCCCAGGTCCTGATAAGTACAGAAAATTCTAAGACTTCCTACTCTAGCAGTAAGAAGCAAGTGAGAAGCACTCTTAGGTTGATCAGCTACTACCGACGCTACTGTTTCCTAATTTGCTACGTGTTTGCACCCATTACAGAGTTGACAAAAGGAAACAGCAAAACAATCAATTTCATGTCGAATGAATGTGTCCAAGCATTTAACTCACATCCAAACCGTTCTGTCATCCCAACCCATACTAGCGCTGCCCAAGTTTGACAAGCCGTTCATAGTTCAAACTGACGCGAGTGGGTGGATTAGGAGCAGTACTCTTGCAGGAAATACGGAGGAGATCGTTTTCCAGTGGCCTACGTCAGCCAAAACTGACAGGTCCTGAAACACGATACAGCACCATAGAACGAGAAGTGCCTGGCATAATATGGGAATTTCGAAACTCCTCTCGTTATCTGTACGGAAAAGAAAGTTCATTTTACAGACAGATCAACAAACCCCTTGTGTTTTTAAAACAGCTGTTCATATAATTCTCGAATTATGAGATGGATGCTAGCTCTTCAAGAGTTTTTCAGTTTCAGTTGAGACGATTAAGGGAACAGAGAATCTTCTCGCTGACAATCTATCCCGGGTCGAGTGGGACCAATTTATCCCGTAGAAGTGAAAGAAAGATAAACTCTTAAATTGATTTTTTCATTCTTTTTTTTCAGGGGGGGAGGAATGTAACGGATAAGTACTTAGTAGAGGGGGTTAGGAGGGAAGATCGACAACCGTGGTTGAACTGATCTAGGGTAGTGGGCTGGAAGTTGTTTGCCCTTGAGCAAATGACGTAAATTGTGATGTCAAAATAAGGTGACGTAAAAGATAGAGGAAAATAATGTTAGAGAAAAAACGAAAAGCAGAGAGCTAACGGCGGAACAGAGTTGGAGCTGGTGGTTTTTCTCGGGACTTTCTCGCTACTGCTGCGACAGCGGAATAAATATTACGGGAAGTAATACCGTGGTTAAACTACAGGTGGATGCTACTTCACAGGTCGTGAGTACTGTAGTCCGTGTCCGCACCGTGGGGAGCTCTGTGGCTTGGGCATCCGCAGTACAGTTCTTGTGTGGGGCCAAGAAACCACACACTGGTGTGAGCGAGAAAACGAACGGTCCCGAACGGAAAACTTGGTGCAAGACTGGTGCACGACCTCCATCTGTGCCTGGAAGGGACAGTTCTTAACACCTGAGAGTAAGCGTCGGTGGAGGAAAGGTTTCCTCACGGCCTTCAGCTAATCTAACATCATCCTGCCAAACACCTAGGAGGCGGCCGCATGTGCAAGACCGAGATGTTCCGCTTGTAAACTGTTGGTACCGTAAAAACAATTTATTTTTAACAGTAAATAGACTTCTAGGAAAGAAGATTAGTGGGACTAATTAGAATAGAGGACTTCGGAGGGTCACAAAGACTTTAATATAAAAAGGTTAATGTTTCATCAAGAACGAACATTTTTTTATAACGAATAATACAGTGGATATTAACAATGGTAATTCATCAAGAAGGACAGCTCCGGAGACAGCGGAATACTTCATCATGGACAATATTTATTGGAATCAATTTTATTGTTAACTAATAGTACATTGGATGAATGAAATATATTGGTAATATATCTTGTGTGGCGAATGAAGGAGTGAATCTAAGATCGTAATACTTTGCCTTGTTTCGTTTAAAATTGTGTTTGAATTGAATAATTTATTCGTGCCTCTAGAAGGTATGGCACACCCTCAAGCGATCAGAATATTTTGGTTTGTGGAAAGAATGCGCGTGTCCGCGGACGGTCCGTGACAGCTTGTAGCATAAAATTGTGATGCCACCATCACCTGCAAAAGACATAGGAAATATTATTGACCTCAATGATTTATATATTTTAGTACTCACATCTAAACGAAGTTCTCTATTTTTAGTTAAAAAGGACGATGTGAACGTTAACTTATTATGATTATCTACCTCTTGAGCGAAATGTTTTAACTTGAGAGATACTGCAAGGAACTGCCTGTCAAATTGATAAACATGTACTAAATCAAACTATATGAGAGATTCTGGGTGCTCTGCTAATTTATTCTGTGTTGTTTTACTTAAATACAATGATATCAATTTTTTAATAATGTTTATATACTCTAAAAAAACACTCGGAGCACAATGGAAAGGCCAGAATTGTGCGTCTGATCATATGACCCAATTATAGCAAACAGTGAATTTTCTTGGATTATTGCTGTCACCAGAGTGAAAGTAGAAAATTTTCATTAGTTTTATTGCAAAGTTCAAGTTTTTTCCTTTCCAAATATGTATAGGTTTTGTGGTCTCATGTTTACCTGAGAGCAGCAATAATAACAACAAACATCACCCACTGTCATCAACTCCGTCTTAAGTTATACGCCATTGTTTTATTATGTAATTATATTTTGATGTCATTCTAACATTATTAAATATTTTTAACGTAATGCTGTCAATTACACTTATTAATTATATATTTATATAGTGGTGGTGACTATAGTCTTACCTGCAACAAAGGCGGAATAGAGCCTTTTCGTTGAAAATGATGGTCGAAATCATTTTCCACTGTTATGTTCGCTCGACGAAATTGAAAACGATGAAACAAATCGACATTATATATTTCTAATGGATTTGATGGATCGCTGAAGTAGTGAAAAATCTGTATCTTGTCAATGGTATACGCAGGGCAACTTGGTAAACAACACGATCAAGCGCCACTGTTACTACGAAAGCCGCCGTGCGGTCATGCGTAAGCAGCGTGTCGCGGCTAAGCAAGGAGGACCAGTCTTAAATAAGGGGGGGGGGAACCAGTCTTAAATTTTAAGACGAAGACCGCTCGCTTAGCGAGTTGAGACCGCCCATGCAACGCCCTTAGTAGGCGTCTTAGGCTAAGACAGCGTGCTTGGCTTAACTGCAACGCAGCCCTGTTTGTGTCGCTCTGTCGATCGCAGCGGCCTTCTTTCTCTAGCGCAGAGACTCTGGCACTGTTCTGTCAACCCCGTGTCTTTCTCGTGGCGTCCTTTCTCTGGACTTGCCGTGTTACAACGGGCTTCTTTCGTCCCTCTAGGAGTCTAGGTCGAAGCGTTGTCTCAACTGCAGCACCTAACAAAGACCCATGCTTATTCCAGCTTCAGCTTCTACTGGTTTCGATCAAACAGCTGCTGGTGATGAAGCTATATACACTCTGCTACAGAGCGGGTCAGACGCGCCTCTTGAGTAAGTTGTGCTGAAGCTGTCACACTTCTCACACAGAGTTGCAGTGGAGAACCTGGACAGCTTGAGTAGACCTCGGTACAGCTTTACTGGTCGAGAGCCCAATGTGAAAGACCACGATCCTTGATGATCGTGATGTTAAATTCTCATCTGCGCGCGGTTCTTCTACTCTTTCGTGATTTGTCAATCATTCCACATATTCACTCGACTAGTCCATCATCTAGATATGTCCAATCACTACTTAGCTAATCCATTATAGGTGGGTGGTCACTTTGTCTTTTCCCTACACCCCACTTCCTCCGCTAGTAACTCAGTCCTACTATAGGTCCAAGCAGTCTGGTCTGCCCTTCACTTCTGGCCGAGTGTAATAATAATTATTGTGTTTCTAAACGTCGTACCTGAAGAGTGTGTTCTCTGTGAAAGACAGCTTGCTGTGTCACCGCGCTCATCAGGCATCCCTGCCGTGCGACGGTCGTGACGTAAGCGGTGCGCGGTTAAGTGTTTTTACGTGGTAAAGCCCGAGGCTCATTCCACCATCTGCCAGTCAGTTCGCCCGCGCGTACACCTGTCTCGTGGATAGAACAGACGTGTAAACCCACACTATAGCCCTATTACTAGTTATCACATGACAAAGTCTCCCCCCTCCCCCCTTAAACATAAGCATCTTCCTACACCACTGTGAAATGTAGACAATTGAGTCTGTGTGTGTGCGTGTGTCTTGCACTCTTAGTACTGAACTACTCGCACACCAGTTTACTCTTTGACTAATCCTTTCCCCATACCCTTGTTTCTAGCAACTATGCAGACCTTAAAAGGTCATAGGTAACTGTCCATACACAACGAATCGCTGGCCTCTACACAGCTGTACCGCTGACAGTACTTTGTTCCTTCCACCCTGCACCCTTTCTTCACCTCAACTGGCCGTGAGGTTACCGCGTGACCACGGAGCGTGTGACGCAACTACTGAGTGTGTGTAAATAACGGGTAACATGCAGGGAGTACACCACATTTTCATGAGCGAGTCCCTTCTTTTATTTTCCTTACCTTTGCAAAGTGTAGGTGTACTGGTGCGCTGTCAGGTGGTTCGATCACCTACCTCAAAATTCATTTCTTTCCTTTTCATTTTCACTCATTTTTACTGAGAGAGAATTAGTGTCCGTGTGTCTGATTTAGTACTTGCTGTAACTCTGTTGTCTTTGTATAACCGAAATAAACAAGTGTTCCTTAAACAAATAGAAGTTGTATCGTCTCGTTCACGGTGATTTAATCAACGAATGCAGTAAGAAAAACCTTCACTAAACATTTTTGTAACGGTAACACACTACAATTTCTACATTAACTAAAAAAACTGTTACAGATTTATGTTTTAATTTGTGTCCATACAAAATTTTGAGTCCCGTACAAAGGCTTAGAATAGTGGGACGAATCTGAAAATAGACAAATCAGAAGTCAGAGGTGTCATAAAATATCTGCAAAAGAAAGCAATGACAAGGAAATCCACGAGGACATGATACAGACACTTGCTGTGGACTCTCCATTCTATGCAACTGTGATGAAGTGGATTGGTAAATTCATGTAGAGCAGGGTCTGTCAGAAACAAGGGTTATCATCCCTGACTATGTCATAAGCGAGAGTGGACCAGGGCTGTCTCCCTTGGACGTTGGTTAGAATAAGTGTGTAGTTGTTAGTATGAGTCAGTATAAGACTAAATCAAGTGTTCACGGGGCCGCAGGATTTTCTCTGTGAACTGTATGGCAGCATTCTAAGAGATGTCAGCTACGATGAAAGCCGTGTGCGCTGAGCGAAAGTAGGACAGGACGTGGAAATGGTGAAATTCCATGCCAAGACAAGATATTTTACAAATTAACTCTGTAAAACGAATTTTGAAGTATTTCTATTTGTAACTGTTGATTCCTGTCCAGTCGAGTTTTTGGTCGGAAAAATAATTTTGTTATCTTAGTCAATTCATAGAAATAGCTTAAGACGATGTTGCAAGATTAACGAGTGGGGACTGTTGATTCTTTCCCGTAAGCTGGAGCCGGATCCAGGAGACATGTTGCTAGTTTAGCAAAGCCAAAGAACAAGAGGAACACTGGGGTCCTCCCAAGAGTAACGCCAGTAAAGAAGTGTCCTGCTGATTGCATTTTCGTTGTTACAATGGGCATGATATTAGACGTTAAATAATTTTTTAATAAAAATTTGGTGATCATAATACTTGTGTATGCTTATTTGCATGCACCAAGTTATTTGTTGCAGCCATTTCGTTACCTAACCCATTTGTGTATCAAATATAAAAAAGGTATAAAAAACATCGAATCAACACACACACATATATATATATATACAATTATTATTAGTTTAATCTCTCAAATTTTTTCCTGAAAATTTAAAAAAGAACTTGATTGAGTGCGTTTAGTCGGCATTTAGCTGTATTTAAGATTACAGTTATCGAAGCAATAGCGCTAACGTTAAAACTAGAAACTTAACTAATGCAGGCCGCAGTAATTCTAGAAAGTTTTTCTTGGCAGTTGTAATTCAAGATTTAAACAGCGTCGTGCCGTAACATATTCAGATTGTCAAAAAGATCACATCTAGCTATTCTAAAAGACGCCTGTAAGTGATTTTCTCTTCTACCGCCTGGTCTACAATCTAGTCACGTTCTACTGTCACCGTTACTTTTCAAATAAATAAAAAAGAACTTTCTGGTTCTAAAAGAAATATTTGTGAAAAGGCAGAAATTATCTTTAAAACTTTGCACTCTCTTTTAGTCGAAATTAATCAAAGGTATACAACTCTCCTATTAAACAAAAGCATTCCACTGGAGAAAAATGAGACAATAGCTTTTAAATTGTAATAGCCAACACTAATTACCTGTTAAATCCCAGCATCCTGCAGGCTACCAAGGCCTCTCTCTGTCCAAATCCATGCTCACACACTGTGCCCCAAGTTCCATCGTACAATATCTCTAGACGTCCTGCGTCTGCTGTGCCACCAACTACACGAGCTGACATCTGCTGGGCTGACATTGAACGAATTAATAATACAGAGAATTAATACAATGTGCTAACTTATTTATTATTATATAGACAAGATTTGACTGTAATTAAGTGTTTTTGTTTACACGCAAAGTCAAAGCTGTTTAGTCGATTCGTTTGTTTGGGTATCCCCGAAAACAAGTAATAGTAAACTAGATTAGCAAGTAGTTGTTTAGTACTTGTATAGTTTAGTAGGCAGCTTAATCTCCTGCCGCTGTGACATAATTATTTCATATCTTCCAAAACTTTGGAAAAACATGTCCCAGAAATTTTAGTTTATTGAGGAACGAGCAAGTGGAATTGGTCAGAGGTTGCGATTGCCGTCGCCTCGGCTGCTCACACTCTCAATACCTCTACCAACTTGCGCCGACATTTATCCCGTACACTTACACTAAATTGCTAATCATACTTTAACTCGTAAGCCCCCAGTACCTTAACCTCAATAAACAACACAGGCAGTTTAGCGTATTAAAGAAAGTTATTACTCATCGAGAGGATTACACAAATTACAAAATAATAAAAGAATAAAAACAAACAAACAAACATGCGAATGAACTAATTCCCTATCTTGGCTAGTTATCTAGGGTGTCCTGCTATTACTAATTATTCTCCTTAATACTAATCCAGATACCTAGTAAGTCAATCTATTCTTAACTACAACACTCGCACCACTACGGGCTATTGACTCTTGGAGGGTGCGCATCAAGAAGAGGACTTCGCAACTCAAGTCTTCGCCACCTGGTGTTAGCTACTGCCAGTCCAACAGAAGACGGAGTAGGAACCGACCAAGAAAGCGTTTGCCCGCTCACCACCATGAGTGTAAAAGAAGAGTTATTTCAGTCCCTGCGAACCCACGATCAACTCTTGGCATCGTAGTGGAAAAGTTGCTCTGGTCACAAGAGCCGGCGCTGATTTCTACTTGAAGAAACTTCAGGCCTGTTGGTGACGGAACCAAGGTGCACGCTGGTGCACGGGAACGATTCGCGTGAGAATTCGTCCCAACTCTCTACTGCGTACATCTCTCGTCGCATAGCGGGATAACGGAAGACCCAAGTCATCGAGCATCATTTCTTCTGCGGCGCGTCGAGAAAAATCTCCATACAGCAAGAACCATTGAACGAAATCGCAAGTGACAGTTGTGTGTCCATCAGAGACTAACATCCTACAGAGCGAGGGCGCTTGGGTCAAGCTGAGTGGCGTGTGTATGCGTATTTTGTACGGAGTGATTGAGCTTGTAGTGGTGCGAGTGTGGTAGTTAAGAATTGATTAATTGACTTACTAGGTAGGTATCTGAATTAGTATTAAGGAGAATAATTAGTAATAGCAGGACACCCTAGATAACTAGCCAAGATAGGTAATTAGTTCATTCGCATGTTTTTTTATTCCTTCATCATTTTGTAATTTGTGTAATCCTCTCTATGATTAATAAATTTCTTTAATACACTAATTGGCTTGTGTTGTTTATTGGGGCTATGCATACTGGTGGCTCGAGCTAAGTATAAAGAATAATTAGCAATTTAGTGTAAGTGTACGGGGTAAATGTCGGCTTGAGTTGGTAGAGGTATTGAGAGTGTGATCAGCTGAGGCGACGGCAATCGCAACCTCTGACCATCTCCACGTGCTCGTTCTTTAGAGTTCACGACAACTAACAAACATTGATATGTGTAAATGAATATCTTGATGAAGATCTATTTGTTTCTATTATCCAGTGTGTGTGTGTGTGAGTGCTATGGACAAGTAAGTGTTATGGACAAATAAGAGACAAAAAAAAAAAAGCATTTCAGCTCTAAGTAAGCGACAAGCTTTACAGATCTTTGCAAAAGTAATCAAAAATTAAATTGAGTTGAATAGTTTGCAGATTTGCAATAAAACAGTGCATGCAAACTGTCCAAATTTACTACCTTTTTAGACAAAGAAAACTTTCATTGAGCCTTGTATTAGTTATCTCTATGCCTTCATTCATAATTAAATATCAAATAATGTTTCATTCAACAATTGTCATTTAACATTCTTAAGATGATAGACGATCACACATTTCATTCACAAACACACTAAAAGAAATTAAACTTGTGGCGTTAAGGATAAGTGTAGGTTTTTGTAACTTTATAAAAGTTGTACAAATAAAAGGGACACCTATCAAACTTATTAAAGTGGTAAATTAGTATGTAATACTACCAATTTTGTATTAGACATTGCAGGAAGAAAAATTACTTACTTTTTAATGATGCATGACACACTCTGTAATTATTTCTTTTTATGATTTATTTTTCTTACGTATTTCCGATGCAATATTTTATACTTCTTCTTCTTCTTCTTCTTTCCTATACGCCCCCAGTGGAGCATAGGGCCGCAACCACACGCCGCCATCGGACCCTGTCCTGGGCGTCCCTTTCCAGCTGGCACCATGTCATGCCAGCTGTCTCTGCCTCTCTGTGGACTGATCTCCTCCACGTCTGTCTGGGTCTCCCAACCTTACGCCTCCCCTGTGGGTTCCAGCCCAGAGCCTGTCGCGTTAAATTGTCGACTGGCTTTCGTAGGGTGTGGCCAATCCAGCCACTTCCGCTTCTTGATGTCTAGGCTGGCAGGTTTTGGTTGGCTCTCTCCACAGGTCCGCATTGGAGATCTTCTCAGGCCATCGGATGTTAAAGATGCGGCGCAGACAGTTGTTGATAAATGTCTGTATCTTGTTGGTGATGGCATTTGTCACCCGCCATGTCTCAGATCCATACAGAAGGACTGACTTGACATTGGTATTATAGATGCGGATCTTGGTGTGTAGAGACAAAGCCTTGGAGTTCCAGATAGGTCTTAGGGTGTGGAATGTAAGCCTGGCTTTGTTTATTCGGCTTCTGACATCGTCATCTGTACCTCCGTTTTGCTGCTGACTATGCTGCCAAGGTAGGTGAAACGGTCAGACTCTGTAAGACATTCTCCATGTAGTTGGAGTGGGGCTTCTTGCTTTGTGTTGATCCGCATTACCTCCGTCTTCTTGATGTTGATGGTCAGGCAGTCATTGCTGCTTCTTCTGCAAGCCGAGTGAGCTTTGTCTGTGCGTGTTGTTGATTGTGGGACAACAGGCTGATGTCATCCGCATAGTCAAGATCCTCGAGCTGTCTGGCGAAGGTCCACTGAACGCCCGTGTTGCTGTTAGAGGTTGTTCTCCTCATGATCCAGTCTATGACGATCAGGAATATTGTTGGTGAGAGCAGACAACCTTGCCTCACTCCAGTCCTCACTGCGAAGGGGTCAGACAGTTTTTCCCTTGTGTATCACCGGCATGTCGAGTTCTCATACAACTGCTGGATGATGGCAATGAACTTTGGTGGAAATCCATAGTGCCGCATTAGTTCCCAGATGGTTTCCCTGTTACGGAGTCAAAGGCTTCTCAAAATCTACAAAGGTTATGTATAGTGGTGACTGCCATTCGATGGACTGTTCGATAATAATTCGCAGAGTAGCTATTTGGTCGGTACATGATTTTCCTGCCGAAAGCCTGCCTGTTCTTGCTAAGTCTCTTATCTAGGGCAGTTTTCAGTCGCTCCAGGATGATTTTGGACAACACCTTGCTTGGAATGGACAACAGCGTAATCCCCGCAATTGCTGCACTGTGTCAGGTCACCTTTTTTGGGTAACTTCACTAGGTAGCCAAGCTTCCAGTCTGCTGGAACTTGCTCTGTTCCCAAATTTTCTTCAGCAGGGGATGCAGCATCTCTGCTGCGGCTGTTGGGTCTGCCTTGAGTGCTTCTGCAGGAATGCCATCTGGGCCTGCCGCCTTGCCAGAATTCAAGGACTTGATGGCTTCGATGATTTCTGTCTTGGTTGGCGGGTTGGTATCTACTTGGAGCTGTTCTGCAGCTGGGGGAATGTCCAAAGTGTTTGTTGGTGGTGGTCGGTTAAGTATTTCATCAAAATGTTCCACCCATCGTGATCTTTGTTCTGCATCCCCGGTGATGACGCTGCCATTCTTATTCTTTATTGGTCTGCATGCATTGGTGTTTTTCTTTCCTGACAGAATTCTTGTAATTTCGTATAGTCTCTTTGTGTTATTTCTCAAAACTGCTTGTTCTGCCTCTTCTGCCATCCTGTGTGCGAACTGTCTCTTGTCGTCCCTTGCGTTTTTCTTCACTTCCTTGTTTATCTCCCAGTATTTTGCTCTAAGCTCATCCTTTTCCTGCTGGTCTTGACATTGGTTGATCTTCTGCTTCAGCTCTTCCTTTTCTCTATCTTTTGCAGGTCCCTAAAGTCAGCCATTCCTTATGCTGTTACCTTTTTTCCCCAGAACGTGTGTGCAGGCATTCTTCCAGGTCTCTTGTAATCCTGTCCAGTGGTTAGCCACTGTTTCTTCCAGGAGTCCTTCCAGTGTAGCAAATCTGTTTTTAACTTCGCAGTTGAACTCATTTTGCTTTTTACGGTCTCTAAGAAACTGCACATTGAATTTGTGGTGCGGTCTGTCTGATGTGTCGTGGAAAGACTTCAGCTTTATCTTCATGGTTGCCACAAGCAAGTGGTGGTCTGTGGCTACATCTGCACCTCGCTTTACTCTGACATCCAGCAGGCGATTAATGGTGATGTGATCGATCTGGTTTTCTGTATGTCCATCTGGCGAAGTCCAGGTGGTTTTGTGGATGGTTTTGTGTGGAAAAACTGTGCCTCCAATTACAAGGTCGTTGAACAGGCAGAAGTCTGTGAGCAGCTCCCCATTTTCGTTGCAGTTTATACTTGCTTTCAAAAAATATACAAAATGAACAATGTCATGTGATAATTAGGATAGGGCTTAAGTGTGGGTTTACACGTCTGTTTTAGCACGAGACGAGCGCTCACGCGAGTGAACTGACTGACAAACACTAGGAATTGTTAGCCGCTGGCGGTAGTGACCTAGAATCAAAAGACTGAGGATCGCGTACGTAATAGCAATTGGTGCTTGAGGCGTATATGTCCGCTGGTCAATGGACCGCTTACCCCACGACAGACCCTTGAAGTACACTCACGAGGCAAGGCAAGACATTAGGTCTCCACCGCCATCTTGAAGTGTAAACAGACGTACCTTGTTTACGCTATAAGGTAGGACAATGTTGAAACATTATTGACACACGGTACAGGGACTGAATTTTCCAGACTGTTTGGCGCCCAAGGTTATGTACCGCGTTCTAGGTAGAGTGTGGACAGGATAAAGACAAATGGACCACCCAACTATAATGTAGTAGCTAAAGAGTGATTGGTTACATTTAGATAAGGGAACAGTCCTTGTGAGTCTGTGGGATGATTGACTAATCACGAGAGAGCCATCTGTAATGTATCAGCTCAGTGGTGATTGGATATATCTAGATAGTAAACTGGTCGAATGAATCTGAGGAATGATTGACCAATCATATGAAAGGAGAAACCTCGCGGACGGAGAAGTATCGTGGTCTTTTGCATGTGGCATGTGGCCGATGTCGAAGTGGGCGTGTTTTCAAATGGTTTCACCCGTGGGAGGGACGGTAGGAGTACACGGGGTGGTGTACCAGCGGTCAGTTTTCCCTAATTGCTACCCTGGCCTCGAGCCAGGGTGGCGATCACAGGCAATAAATAACCCGAGCAATAAAACGTCTTTCTCAGCCGAGTACTTGGTGTTGGCGGTTAGAAAGCTGAAGTGAAACGGTTTGCAACTGAACATACTGTCAAAGTCAGGGTTAGGACCGACAATTGAATGTATTCTCCATCAAATAAAAAGAAAATAAGGGATAAAGAGATGAACAGCGGAAATGACACAAACACAAAGACAACTGAATTTTAAAACTTTATTTTTGATGCTTTCGTCTATCTGTTCACATCACACTGATGAAGTTTCTCTGGTAGTATCGACCCACAAGGTTCTAAATCTTCTAAATACTTCACCTGCCAATAAGAAATGTTGAAATTGCTGTAATGTTACGTAAATCGAGAGATGAAGGGGGAAGGTGTTTGAAACTGTGCAAATAAATGAAACAAATTTCAGTTGCAAACTATATTTTGTTATTATTGTTGCTCTTTTCCCCCTCTCTTACTGGTTGGGTTTTCCAAAAGGAAACAAACCACACCAGAGCCAAACTAACAGCGGTGTATATATGGAAGTGCAGAGTGTGGTAAGAAAATGGTGTAGTAGAAAGGACACGGAATTCATGAGATGGACACGACTTTCATTTTCCAGATTCAGAGTGTAAGAAACAAAGTATACATAGCAACTGGAAAATAAAATAGCAATACTACAGTACTACAGTTGCGCTGTTCATTATTCTCTCCTTTATATATTCTAGTTTTGTTTGTTTGTGGAGTCCTAACCCTGACAGTATGTTCAGATAGAAGTCGTTTCACCTCAGCGCTCAGACCCTACGGCAAGTACAGGTCGGGTGAGGGAGACGTTTTATGGCCAGGCTCCTCGGCGGTGCCTGTGATGTCCACCCCGCCTTTTGTACGGGTAGTAATTGAAGACGACTGGCCGCTAGCATTCCGCACCGCGTATACTCCTACCTTCCCTCGCACGGGCGATACCACTCACTTCACTCAGGAGGGACGATATCGGCCTTTAAGTAAAGTTGTCTGAGCTCGACTACAATTTATTCACTGCAATCCTGCCTGAGAGGTGCGTCGACTTCAACAATTGACTTCCGAGGTGCATTGACCCACTCTGTAACAGAGTGTATATTGCGTTAGTACCAGCAGCTGCTTGATGAAACCAGTAGTAGCTGAATCTGGTGAATGAGCGTCGGTCCCCGAGAGGTGCTGCAGTTGAGTCAACGCCCAGACCTAGAGGGACCAAAGAAGCCGGGGTGACACACAGCAGGACCAGAGTAAGAACGCCACGAGTGAGTCTGTGGTGGACAAGCCAGTGCCAGAGTCTCTGCGCTGGAGACAGAGAAGCAGCTGCAACAAGTTGTACTTACCATTAATTATGTAGTAATTAGTGGGATATTTGAAGTTGTTTTCCCGAAACCAACTTCTGAATGTCCGGCCTCATCTTAGACACCAAGTCGGAGCACTGAATCGAAATGTTCGTCCATCGAAAAAAAGATTGGGAAACGCCCCTACGTGGGGATAAATACTTCTTCTTCCTTTTTTTCGTTTTTTTTAAGGTCTTCTTTTATTACTAACATGTGGATTTCCTGCACTGTGGGCAGAAGTTTCGCGGGCCGGATGGCACCGCGTCGCGGGCCGGATATGGCCCGCGGGCCGTAGGTTGTGCATCCCTGCTCTCGATAATTAATAACTTCTTTTTTATACACTAAATTGCCTTGAGTTGTTCATTGGGGTTATGCGTGCTTGGGGGCTCGAGCTAACTAAAAGTGTTAATAAGCAATTTAGTGTGATAGCACGGGGTAAATGTCGAAGTTATTTGGTAGAGGTATCGAGAGTGTGATAGGCCGAGCGACGGAAATCATAACCTCTACCTTCTCCATGTACTCTTCCTCAGAGTTAACGACAAACAACAACCTATCCATCAAATTAAATGCTTATAGAATGAGATATATGTTAGACTTTTATCGCTATTATGGAACAGTCACATACAACTAGACTAGCCAATATTTTACCGAACCAACATATAACCTGAAGCTCTTCAATGCATTAAGACTGCATTAGTAACTATGTAAGAGATTGACAGCAGTGACAATATAGAGACTTCTAGTAAATTGTGGCGATTTATTATTTAGTTAAAACTAAAAACAAGACACCCACCTCCACCAAAGTGAATAAAATGCAGGAGTATGTGTTTAATTTAGATGTTTAATTATTACTGGACTACTTACTAATGTTGCATGTGACGCCGACATCCTCCGAGTGTTGACAGTCGTTTGTGTAGAGTACCGAGTGGTTACACTGCGCCAGGCTGGTTTCGTTCCCCACACACCGCAGGTTACCGAACAGAACAGGACCAAAGCCTGCTCCGTACTTGACTGACCCCACGGCTACTGCTGTTGTGCTGTCCGACATCAGAAGCAAACAGGAAAAGATATCGATATTAAAAAGAATCATTTATGTTACACTGAACAAACATGAACATGTGTAAATGCATGTACACACACACACACACACGCATGCATACCGACACTTTGCCGAAAAGTGACCCGTTAATCTGCGGTGTTACCGTCCATCGTACTCTTAGCTAAGCGGAATGGGCGGCCGGAATGCTAATTAAAATACATTAAACTGTTCAAAAGATACTAATCTGACTGAATAATAGTGTACATAAAAAGAGAAATATAATCACTGTTCTATTTTGCTGGTTAACCTGCTTTTTTTGTGCCAAGAGAAATAACCGTTGATTAAAGTAAAAATGTGCGTTGGATTGAGCTTGAATTAAGAAAGGTCTACAGCTGAAAGTAAGTGCTGAATATCCTGACTGTATTTTCACTGTTATATTTGCAGCACATTACACGTTAATAATGTTTAATAGTTAACATTTCTTGATAATCCCCTGTGGGATCCCGGGGTATTCGTGCCTAGCGAGCATTGTAAGAATAGGGTCCCTGCCATCCAGCCAGGCATGTCGTAAGAGGCGACTAAGGTGGACACCTCACCTAGAGGTAAAATAGGTTGTGGTAGGGCTAACAACCCCACCATGTAAAAAAAAATCATGTTACAGAAACTAAAACCAGAGAACTCGTCACAGATGGCGGAGGTAATGAAACACACCAGGTGACTGTACTTATGACGGACGACAGCCAAACCCGAAACGGAGCTGGTGCCACGACAGCGGATTTACTGAAGCCGAGGCAAAAGTTGAGGGTGGGGTGCTGGAACGTCCAGACCTTGTACCAGACTGGCAGGATGCTCCAACTAGTCAAGGAGTTTGACAACTACAACTTGGACATCCTGGGAGTCAGTGAGGTCAGATGGACCGGCACGGGAAAGAGGAGACTAGCATCAGGACATACCATCTTGTTCTCAGGAAGATCAGACGCTCAGCACTCTGAAGGAGTGGCACTACTCCTCAACAAGTCAACTAAAAAGGCACTGCTGGAATGGAAGCCTTATGGACCCAGGCTTTTGAGCGCAAGATTCCATTCAAAGTACACCAAGCTGACAGTGCATGCTAGCCTGCTATGCACCAACAAAAGCCTTCGAGGCAGAAGACAAGGATGCTTTTTACGATCATCTCCAGGCAGCCTCAGAGAGCGTTCCAGCCCACGACATGTTGCTCATCATCGGCGATCTCAATGCCAAGGTGGGAAGTGACAACACCTGCAGGGAGCATGTCATGGGCAAGCATGGAATTGGTACCATCAATGACAATGGAGAGAGACTGGCAGACTTTTGTGAAGAAAACAACCTACTGATTGGTGGCACACTCTTTCCACACAAAGACGTCCACAAGGCAACGTGGACATGACCAGATGGGATCACAAAGAACCAGATAGACCATGTCATCATCAACCGAAGATGGAGGAGCTCACTTCAAGATGTTAGAGCCTACAGAGGAGCAGACATTGCCAGTGACCACACTCTTGTGATAGCCACAGTTTCTCTGAAGCTGCGTCGATCACGAGGAAAACAGGCACGTCAGCAGAGAGTGGACTCCGGCAAACTAAAAAATCCAGCCACCAAACGGGCCTTTGCCATGGAAGTAAAGAACAGGTTCCAGGCACTAGGAGACCAACAAGAGATGACCTTAGACGACTTCAATCGAGTCTTACAGGTAACAGGAGAAGAAATACTGGGCTTCCAACGGAAAAAGAAAGAACAGTGGATCAGAGAAGAGACATGGAAGAAGATAGAAGAGAGAAAGTCAGCCAAACAAAGAATCAATAGCACTAGATCTGAACGCCTGAAGGAACAACTCAGACAAAGATATACAAAACTAAACAAAGAGGTAAAGAGGATGACAAAAACCGACAAAAGAGACTATATAGAGAAACTGGCAGATGAAGCTGAAAAAGCAACAAGAAAAAATGACCCAAAGACACTGTACAAGATAAACAAACAGCTAAACAACGGGTTTAAGAACAGTGATGTGCCAGTGAAAGACGTGAACGGTAATGTCGTCGAGGGAGAGGCAGGAAAACTACAGCACTGGAGGGAACATTTTGAGTCAGTTCTGAACAGACGAGATCCCCCTCAGCTTGCAGACATCCAGCCAGCAGTTATAGACCTTGACATCTGCACAGACCCACCAAGACTGGAATAAGTGACAGCAGCAGTCAAGACAATGAAGAGTGGCAAAGCACCAGGGGCAGATGGAATAACAGCAGAGATGTTGAAAGCAGATATAAATGTGACAGCTCCCAAGCTGACTGAAATCTTCAGGCAAGTTTGAGAATCAGGGCAGGTCCCTGTTGCGTGGAAGACAGGGCTCATCTTCAAGTTACCCAAGAAAGGAGATCTTGGAGACTGCAATAATTGGAGGGGCATAACACTTCTTTCCCTCACCAGCAAGGTCTTCAGCAAGATTGTTCTGTCAAGACTGACGGCAACCCTTGAGAAAGACCTCCTACCACAAAAAGCAGGATTTCGTCCTGGGCGATCCTGCTCTGAACACATCTTCTTTCTGCGACATATTCTGGAGCAGAGAAACGAATGAAACACATCGCTGTACATCAATTTCATCGACCTGGAGAAGGCTGTTGACAGCATCCACCGCGAGTCCTTATGGAAGATCCTGATGCATTAAGGAGTCCCTGCAAAACTTGTTCAGGTCGTTGCAATGTTGTACAGCGATTTAAAATCCCAGGTTGTCTGTGACACGGAGCTCACAGACCCCTTCAACGTCAGTACCGGGGTGAAGCAGGGCTGCATTCTATCACCGTTCCTCTTCATCCTGGCCATGGACTGGATCATGAAGACTTCCACCGACAGTGAGAGGAGAGGGATCAGATGGACCATGACTATGACAGCAACAACAACTTTGGAAGACTTGGACTTTGCTGATGACATTGCCCTGCTGTCACACCGCCACCAAGACATGCAGGAAAAAACAAAGGCCTTCTCAGAAACAGCTGGAAACCTTGGCTTGAAGGTCAGCACAAAGAAAACTTACATTATGAGAGTGAACGCCAGAGTTCATGACAGCATCAAACTAAGTGGAGAAGAGATTGAGGAAGTTGACAGTTTCACCTATCTTGGGTCCAAAATGTAAAACACCGGGGATGCGGAGGTGGAGATTCGAGCACAACTGGCGAAAGCCAGCCACGCCTTCGCCTCACTCAGGAGCACATGGAAGGCAAAAAACATCAGTAAGAAGATCAAGCTGAGAATCTTCAAGTCAAATGTGATCAGCACCCTCCTTTACGGATCAGAATCCTGGAAGATGACCAAAACCATCAGTAACAAGCTTGACGTCTTCCAAAACAGATGCCTCAGGCGCATACTTAACATCTTTTGGCCAAATACCATCACCAACGAAGAACTCCACCGAAGAACTGAAACAGAGTCCATCACCACGCAGGTTCAACGAAGGCGTTGGCGATGGATTGGACATGTGCTCCGCCAGCAGACAGCAGACCTTTCCAGAGTCGCCCTAAGATGGACTCCAGACGGCCGAAGAAAACGAGGCCGCCCAAAGGAAACTTGGAGAAGAACAGTGGAAAGGGAGATAAAGGGAAAGGGCTGGACATGGGGTCACCTGGAGCGGGTTTCAGCCGATCGACATCGGTGGCGGACTGTGGTTGAGGCCTTATGTGCAACCTGATGCACGAAGAGGAATAGATAGATTTCTTGATAATATTAACTGTATCCGAAGCAAAAGTATCAATGTTAACAGACCTTTAACTAAGACCGGTCCACGAAATTCTATGATTTTTTTTCTGGTGTAAAACAAGTGAGACAGATTTGAAAGAGATAAACGTAAATGTCATGCCATACTTTTTTTGTAGAATCAGTAAGACGAGAAAGAGCTAGCAATTGCAGTAGATATCTTTCAGTAAGTGTACTATTCTTCTCTTCTTTTCTACTACATGGTATACAGTCTAGTCCCGTTGTACCTTTACCATTGCATTCGAAACAAAAAAATACAAACTGCTTCTTCTAAAGCAATATTTTTTAAAAGTAAAAACAGAAATTAACTTTACAAATTTTCACTCTTTCTTAGTTGCAAATGAATTATAAGGCTACAATCCTCTTGTAAAAGAAATGTATTACTGGAAAAAATAGTGATATAAAAGCTTTTAAATTGTAATAGGTAAGACTACATACCTGTTAAATCCTAGCATCCTGCAGGCTACTAAGGCCTCTCTCTGTCCAAATCCAAAGTCACACACTGTGTTCCAAGTTCCATCGTACAATATCTCTAGACGTCCTGCGTCTGCTGTGCCATTAACTACACGAGCTGACATCTGCTGAGCTGAGAATAAACAGGTTAATAATACAGTGAAATAATACATTGCTAGAATCTTTTAAATAATGAATAGACGAGACTAGACTAAATAAATGTTTTGTTGTCTTATAAACACAGTGGTGAAGCCTATTAGTCGCTTTGGTTGTTGGGTATCCCAGAGGGCAGCTAATACGAAACAAGATTAGCATCTAGCTGGTTGTTTAGCCCTGTTATAGTTCCTAACATCTAGCTGGGTGTTTAGTAGGCAGTTTCAATATTCTGCCGCTATGACAATATCATTTCCTATCTTCCAAATGTGGGCAAAAGCATTTAGAATGCCTTTATCATCTTTCTAATCCTTTTTTTAATTTAGTGTCGTAACAAATAAATCATTCATTAGGACCTCCTTGCGACCTTATGAAGTTTTAAATTATTAAATAATACTGCAGGTTGTTTTTTAATTTAAACCTTGAACAGGAAGCGACATATCAAAACTACAGGCTGCTCAAATATAGACCCTATCTTTCACTAAGTGTGATTAGGAACAAGAGAGAACTGCTACAACACATGTGGTTCTTTTTGCATACCATACAATCTTTTACAGTCGTTCGTGTAAAATAGCTGTAATACCATCAATTTTATATCATGGCCAGTAACTTTTCTTAGCTGGTGTAATCAGCTCCCTTTTTCGTTAGTGTAAAGACATAGTCAGAGTGCTTAAAGTAAGAAGTTATCTTAAATGGGTACTCAAGGCATAGTAAAACTGCTTAGAAACGGGTAAAAAGTAGGATCAATTTGAATCTCGTCTATTTTCAGGTCTGTTCATGTGGAAAAAGTTGAAGGTTTTAGTAGAATGTTGTGTTTAATAAGATCAATTACACGGGACTCTTTCGTTTGCTTCGACGAAGTCTCGTTCTCCGTCACGTGACCTTATGACGTTTCAGTAGGATTGTTTACCTGTGAGACCGAACCTTTCCTCTAGAATGTGCTGCACCCGATTGCCATGAAAAGGTGGGAAAAAGATTTGACATTGTCTTTTCATCATTTTCCGAAAGACAGAGCCTTACAAAAAGAGAGGGTCATAGCTTTGGGAGCCCAAAGAGTGGGACACATTAGGCTCCAAGCATTTTGCTTTGCTAGCCAGACCCGAATGTCCAAACAAGTTTGCCCTTCATGGCACATCTTCTGCCAGATGCAATTCCGACAATTTTTCAACAATGAAATTTATCTAAAAAGAAAGAAGGATCTGTCTGACAGTTTAATTTCACTTGCCAAACGACTACAGCATAAACAGGTCAGTGTCAGTGCTACTGTTACTGTGTTTACAAAATACATTATTCTTTATTGTTAGATAACATTACAATATATGTATATAAAAGACTGTATATAAAGAACAATAAAACTGTTATGTGGTACTTATAATAAACGTGTTTCAATAGGTAAAAATTCATAGTACATGTATAATATGTGAAAAATGTCAGCATCAAACTGCAAGTGTAAAAGACATGATTGTTGACATCCTGGCACTTGTTACATTATTTTTTAAATCATTGCTTTTTATAAAATGAAATTTTTTAAATTCATATTTTTATAAAGACAGCCTATTTGTTTATGAAACCTAAAACAATAAAATACATGGGAAAGGTATTTCCTACATAATGAGTTTATCAAAAATAGTGGTGAAATCTGTCTGCAGTACACTGCGGAAGTTAGAATTGATATTTAAACATGTGAAAATTAGAGTAATATTAATGACTGGGTTTTATGTTGGATACAGTACAGAATTGAAAATAATGATTTTTTCTTTCAGACAATCAACATGATACTGACATCGGAAAATATTGGAGAACCAAGTGCAGTGAAGGTCAGTCAGCGGGATGAAAAAAACAGCTCATCAAACAGAAAACTGTTGCTTTCAGGTAGGGCAAAATGTTTCCTACCTTATTATGCCAATCTGCCCATTTTTGTCTCACAAAATAGACCTAACAAGAAAAGGAGTCCACTCTTTTTTTCTTTTAGTAATGGTACTTTAATCCTACTAAAATGGGAAAAAAATATGTTACAAAAGATAATGATTTATGTGTGAAATTTAGTTTAGAAAAGTGCCTCTTTTAATCTCAGCCTGAAGCACCTGGTCAGTCATAAATAGAGGATTTACCATACACAGTTGAAAAACCTGCCATAACAAAATACATTGATGGTCATGTAAAACCAGTAAAGTATCATGCTAAAATGTTAAAGGTCTACACGGAGAGAGAAGCCGACCACTCTCAGACAGAAAAAGACTCCAGCGAGCTACACAGTAGCAGTCAGAGTAATCATAGAAGAGGAGGGAGATGAAGATGAATTAGAGCCAGCTCTAAGAGCAGATATTCCTCTGTCTTCACTCACATCTGAAGAAGGTCCTACCGATGATAAATTTGGGAAAGGATTGAATGAGCAGCAGGAGAGTTAATAAGCTGAGATTTGCCATAAACATGTCGACTGTCTGACTGATATGCCTGGAAGCACTGACTTGGAGCAGTTTACACTCTCACTGGAGGACTGTCAGCTTGTCTGTGTTAAACCTCGGTCTGTGCCACATTTGCAGGAGGTGGAAATCACCAATCGAGAGCTAGACTGTATGCTGAAACTGGATGTTATTGAAAAAACTACATCTCCGTACAGTGCACCCATCGTGCTAGTCAGAAAAAAAAGAGGGCCAAGTTAAATTCTGTGTAGATTACAGACAGTTAAACTTAATCACTGTGTTTGATGTTGAGCCAGTGACTGTTTTGGACTATCTGTTTAGTTGACTGGCTCACGCCACGTAGTTTTCAAAAATTGATCAGGCCTAGGTATATTGGCAGATACCCGTCAATCCTGATGACAGAGAAGAGCTCGCCTTCACTACACATTTCGGGCAGTACACCTTGCGTGTTATGCCATTTGGACTGAAGAATGCTGTTGGTGTCTTCAGTCGAATTATTCAAACACTATTGGAGCCCCTGGACCGCACTGATACTTTGAACTTTATGGACGATATACTGATCACCAGCGACTCATGGGAACAACACCTAGAAGCTCTGAACTTGGTGTTTAGTCGTCTAGAACAGGCAGGGTTGACTGTTCGCCCAACAAAGTGTTCTTTGGGAAGTGAGGAACTAGAATATCTCGGACATAAGGTTGGCAGGGATAAAATGTGGCCGGAGGAGTAAAAATTGGAGAAAATACAGAATGTCAGAGCTCCAACCACAAAACGTGAAGTAAGAGCATTCTTGGGACTTGTGGGTTTCTTTTTGCAGATATGTGCCACACTTTGCTGAGATCGCTTTACCACTCACAGACTTGACAAAGAGGCGAAACCAAACAAAGTGCAATGGACTTCAGAGTGTGAAGAAGCTTACCAAACTCTTAAAGATCGCCTGTGTTCTCGTCCCATAATACGTCTCCCTGATGTACATCAGCAGTTTGTACTACAGGCAGATGCTTCTGATGTAGGGGTTGGGAGCTGTATTGATGCAAGAACGAGAAGGAGCATTAAAACCCATCTACTACGCCAGCAAGAAACTTTCGGATTCAGAAAGGCGATACGCTGTGGGGGAAAGAGAATGGCGATTGTATGGGCCCTGAAAAAATTGTGAGGTTTATTTGTATGGACGGGCATTAGTCCTTCAAAATGAATATTAGTCACTGAATTATTTAGAGAAAGCAAAGAATGAGAACAGAAGGTTTATGAGATGCGCCTTGTTACTGCAACCGTTCACCTTTGTTGTACAAGTTATTCCTGGAAAGGAAAATGTGGGGGCTTTAAGCAGGTTTGCTGCATAAAAGATTAACCAAGCCGTTGGTTGGTTTTGGTGGGGGGGCTATTTGTCACAAACCTACTGTGTTATATTTTATGTTTTTTGTTTTTTTAGCTGGGAAGCGGACAGAAAACGTAGCTGGAGGGGGAAGGTAGGAAAGACAGCAATTTGTGCGGCTGTCTTTGTGTTTTTAAGCCCTGATGATGATGATGATGATGATGATGATGATGATGATGATGATGATGATGATGATGATGATGATGTCGTCGATTTGTAGTGCGCAAGTATCCATTCGGAAGAATGCTCATTGCGCAGAAAAAAAACAAAAGAAGAAAAAAATAAAGCGAACAAATATATAAAACACCAGGAAAAGTAAAAAATAGAGACAGAAGTGTTTCTTGGTAGCTTAAGACTGGTTTAAAAGACAGATGGGTTTTCAGTTTTTTGCGAAACGTGGTTGGTGAGGTGATGGTGGAGAGCGACGATGGCAGAGCATTCCACAGCTTAGGTGCCGCGTTTTTGAAGGCCCTGGCTCCAGTGCGCTTCTTGTTGGTGTCTTCCACTGCAGGGAGACAGAAGCGTGACTGAGAGCCTGAGCGCAGGCTACGTGACGGCTGGTACGGAGGAACTATCGCCTGCTAGCAACTATGGCTATATCACGGCAAAATGTAGTTGTAACTTTAAAGGTTTTGGAATAAAAACTTCGTAATTCGTATAAACATGATATATTTTTAAAGGCCAACATAACAAGTAACCAAAATGTAAAAAAGGGTGGGTAAAGCATTAAAAGGGGTGTTGAAGCCCAAAAAGGTTACTATCACACCAAAAAGAAAACATAACTATCAGGATATACAAATTTTAAATTTGATGGTAGAGCCCTATCCTCTTTAAAAAGGAAAAGATTGCTGCCGATGGGATCGACCTAAATAAGGAAAATAAAGATTTTTCTGTAAAAAATTGACAACGATTAGTCTGAAGCTTCGGACAGATAATCAAAAAGTGTATAACAGTAAAATTTTCCCTACACCAGGGACAAACAGGTGGCGGTTCACTTCGTAAGAGGTGTCCTTGCGTGGCATAGGTGTGTCCTGTCCTTAATCTTGTAAGAACTACCTCCTCCCGTCTCGCAGGGCGGCAAGAAGGTAGGCGGTCGGAAAGGCAGGGAAGGATGGCATATAACTTGTTTTGGCCCAGAGTGTCCCAGTGGCGTTGCCATAAGGACTGAATGTAGGCCGAAAATAAAGATTTGCAGTCTGATGAAATAAGTGATGGAAGTTTACCAGGAAACTGACATGCAGCCTTGGCAGCCTGGTCTGCTCGAACATTGCCTGGGATACCAGCATGGCCAGGAGCCCAAATAAAAACAATGTCCTTATAAAAGTGTTGCAGGTAGATGGGGGTCACTAGTGTTCCCTTATTTAAAGGCTGTAAGATCAAAACGGATCTCTGGAACAGGAAGGGTCCAAGGAGGAGTTGTTTGTAGAGGTAAAGGTTCTACCTGTTGAATATCTACTCCGGCAGCTTGAAGGTGAGGTGCTACTCGGAGTGATAGAGGCTTTTGCTCCTTGGTACGAATGGCATACAGGACAGCACGCTGAGGTCTGAAGACAGCACGGTACGCAGGGTTTCCAGGATGAGCGGTTGTCGGGATGAGCAGTCTGTTTGTCGTCGTGCCGTGCCAGTGATGACCGGCCGACCTTTTAAATCAACTAATGTTGATGGATTGATTTGGTAGAGAAGAAAGGAAAGAGTGTAGGCGGTGTTTTGTATTCTATTGCTGTGATTAAGTTTTTTCCTGACAGGAGCAGGGATAAGTGGCAGTCTCCTGGGTCTTCTTAATGTGTCCTGAGCGGACGAGTTGCTTGTAACAAATCCTGAACGACTTGGAGTTTTAGTCCTGACTGGGCTGTGTGCCAATCCTGACAAAATATGTATAGAGTGAATTAGAGTTACATTAAACCTGCTGAGGTGAGTGTGTATTTGTGTTGATTTGTGTAGATTTTTGTTGAATGGGTGAGTCTGTGATTTAATGTTTGAAGAATGGGGAAATTTTTGTATTGGATGAGTATATGTTTTTATTTTATGGATGTAGATATTTAAAAGTAGAGACTGGTTTGAGAGGAGGAAGAGTTAAGTTTTGAACTTGCCATTTGTCTAAAGACTGGTTATTTTTTTCTCCAGGTTTTGTCTCCTTTGTTTGTTCTTCTTTTATTCACCGTTATCCGCCTAGGGTTCGTCGACTATCGCCGAATTAGCACTAGTTTCAGGAAGGACATCGGTACCCGTAGAGACTATCGTGCTATTTCAAGTGGAGGCCGTTGGGCATATTACAGAGAGTTTGTGTTATTTTCACTTGGAGACTTTGTGTTATTTATAACTGGAAACTTTGTGGGGAACTGCATCGTCAGAAAGAACATTAGATATTTTGAGACAGTGGAAGAAACTGTGTTCGTTTTGTGGGTTAAAAAATTTAGATTTGCTTTGTGGTTTTTTTCAAATTTGTTTCAAATTTAAATAAAAATTGTCGTCGTTGTTTTTATTTATTTATTTTCCTTGTCTGAAAGGCTCTGTAGAGTGCAAGTGACAGAGCTCTTTAAAGATAATTGGTTAAACAACTTCCTTGAAGGGTGATGCAAAGCACGTATGGAATACTTTTCGCCTATTTTCTACTGTAGCGGGAGCGCTTGTGTAGGGCAGCGTGTACCGCTGACAGTGCTTGTTACCTCCAGCCAGTAACCCCTTCCACCCAATGCGTTGCCGCGCGAGACGGACGGCAACAGAGGGTAACGTTGCATTTAAACCGTCCTCTATAAATAGCGGGCAAAACTCAGTGTTTGCACCTGTTTTGGCGACATGGTAACCGGTCCTGCTTTGAAAAGCAGTAAAACTTTGGTTCTGAGCAAGCGAGAATTACCATTTTGCTGCAAGGTGTTTTGGTCCGCTGGAAAGCGGCTCACTTCACCCAACCCCCTCTTTCCTCCCCGCAGGGAGTTAGGTGCTAGCTTTTGGTAGGCTAGGTAGGTAGGTAGGAATAGATATATGAGTTGTATGTGTAAATTATGTTAAAAAATATGTCTTTGAAGTTATTTACTTGTGTGAGAGCGTTTGCCCGAACAAATGCTAGTGTGTTGTTTGTCTGTCCTCGTCGTGTGAATGAGGTGAATGTGTATCACTAGCGCGAGTGAGATTTGTGTTGTCCGCATAGTCGTGACACAGCGGCAGAGAGAACACACGTAAAAATCCGCGGAGCTGACGCACCGAAGAAAAGACACTTTAATCTGGGAAAGAAAAGCAGGTCTTTTGTGGATTCCAAGTCGGCTGAGTGCGGTTGCGTAGTAGATGTAAAACAAAGAAAAGAACACAATGCGAGGTAAAGATTAGACAACGCACCCAACGAACAAGAGCTAGAATTTTAGAGAAAAATTCTTCTTTAGAACTTCCGTCCTCTTCCCTGGAACACCAAAGAGGAAAGGACTTGTTTGGCGCTAAGGGGAAAGGGGCGCAGGTGTAACCCTTAAAGAGGGGCATCATCAGTCTTCCTACATCTACAAACTTTCTCTTGAGTTAGGACAAAAACAAACAAACAAACAAACAAACAAACAAACAAACAACTACAAAAATCTAGTAAAAGACATGCTGATACTGTATCAGAAACGTGGCTACATTATGTCTCAAAATATCCATTTTCTTAATTCTCACCTGGATTTCTTTTATGACAACTGTGTAAATTATTAACAACGTGAACGTTTTCATCAAGATATCGTAAAAGTTGAAAAATATTACTAGGGAAAATTATCCACTACCATACTACTGCTGGACACTCCCAAAGATGCTCTCGAACAGCTTTACAAGAGACAGGCGAAGAAATCTAAGACGTAGTCTATGGTACTAACCATAGGTCAATTACTATTATCATGTTTTTTTGTGATTTTGTTTTTTGTCATATTCATATTGCGCACACAAATATTGATAAGAAATGACAGAAGTTTTGTAAAAAAAAATGTTGACCAGTGTTGTGTGCGACATTAGAAACAAAATCACTTGGGGACGAACATGTGTAACCAATCAAGAGCCATTGCCTTTTACAGTCAGAAACATGTAACACGTGAGGTTGCAATAAAATGGTCTTATTGACAAACGACTAATTCGTTTTTTCATGTGCGGCACTACTTACCCACACTGGGAACCAGGAGAACAGAGATCCAGTAAACACTGACGGCCCTGTACATCATGATGCTGGGTGTCGATATGTTAAAGCTGATCGTGTGTCTGACTGACAAGACACTGGACAAACATCGCAGTGCGACAGCTTTTATTCCACGTCGACGAGGAAGTAACTAACGGTGAGCCTTCTCATTGGCTAACGATAACGTGCCTAATTTTGATTGGATGACTGAGTCTCTTCTGTCCTCGTTTGGCGTATGCGAGATGCCAAATGTATTAGTGTAAGCAAACCTTGTGTATTTTGTATACCATATATGTTTTGTGGTGACCGGTATTTGTTTTTTAAAGCTAGTCCTTAAGCAATATTTGAAATCTATCGGATTTATATATATTAGAAAATTCTGATGGAGAAGCCTTTCTCTTGACAAAACAAAGAACCACAAAATGGTCCGTATTCAAGGGTAAAAAATGAACAGCCGATTAACTTATAGTTGTACTGTCTATGTGAAATCTGAAATCAAATAATGAAAACATCAATGAAACGCTTAATCAGGTACAATTCCCAAACACAGTAACTGTTTCTCTTTCAACAGTTTATTTCCTGTATACCTTAAGAACAGGTAAACATACGGAGGGCATAAGTATCAAAGTGGGCAGAGCTAGAGTTACTCCACTATAACGTTTATCTTACTTGCTTACATTACAATGATGTCACTCTTATACATTATAAACTCATTCATTGAATACTTTCTTTTCCGTCAGGAACGTGAGGCGACAACAAGGGATCTTCATTTTCTGCTGCTCCCCGGGGGCTGTCTTAAGTGAGAAGCCTCTGCCCTTGAGATCCTTCTAGACTATTTTCCTCTAGGTTTGTGAGGACCTCCCTCTTTACCAGCTAATTCTTCTGCCAGATTAACCCCTGAGCGTGTGGCACACTTGTCCTATCCATCGCCAGCGCAGTAGTTGGATTGTTTTAACCAAGGTGCATTTTCCTTTTTTTTGAGATTGTGTGACGCCAGAAGATTTTTATTATGTACTTCAAAAATTTAAGAACAATTCCAGCTTTTTCTCGATGTAGGCTGTGGTCTTTCCTCTAACCCATATAAGTCCACTAGTGATCTTCCACTGATAGTGACAGGGTTATTATTCATTGTTCCCGAGGGCTCCCTTTTTTTGAGCGTTGTCTCTGAGTACCATCACAATGATGGCAGTAATACCTAAGTTTTTTTTCCTTAAATGTCTTGGAGACTATGAAATAATAGTCCTATGTCGTCGGCATATTCTAGAATCTAGATCCTCTAAGACAGAGTCCACTGTAGGCCCCGTCGACTAACCCGAGTAACACAGCACATGTAACAAAGAATGGTTAATGAGAACAGAATCAGTGACAGTATGCACCCATTCTTGACTTCTGTATCTACTTCTAACGCTAATGGGTTCTGTCAGCTTTTTGTAGATGACTTGGCAGTCAATTTTTGTGAAGTGTCTGTCTCCGGCATACATTCGTAGTGTAACTCTTTGTGTGTGTGAGTGTGTTTTGGCGTGTATAAAGAAGTCGTGAGGTGAGAGAGTGAGAGAAATGTAGTTATAAATGTATTAATGTATTTACTGCTCGTAACAGTTTTAAACTGATATAGGAACATAGAATGGCTGAGTACTTGAGTACTTAGCGTTCAAATCCGGTTATTTTCTTTTTTCGACGGCCACATAAATGTGAGCGGATGTAGATAAGCTGCAGATGTGGTAAACAGCCATTTAGCAGCAGTCACGCCTTATATGGTACTCTATACTGAGAATAGTTAAGTGGTTTTTTTAAATGGTAAAATCGGATTCTTATTTGACTTCCCGACCAAAAATCTGGTCATCATCATCATCATCATCATCATCATCATCATCATCATCATCATCATCATCATCATGATGCGTCGTCGTCGTCGTCATCAGCATCAGGCTACAAAATCACGCTTTGCTGATTTCTTCGGTCGGATGCCAAGACGGTAGATAGCACATCATAATTAAGGTGTGCAAAATTTACAGACGAAAACAGATAACACACACATTCCCTTGAAGGGATATCTTTGCAGCCTTTCATTAAAAATACGTAAACATGGGCTGCTGTGAGCTTATCACACACGCGCAATTCATTTATACAATTTTAGCAAAGTTACCATTACAACTGTCCTGCAAAACTTGTTTATAACAAAAAAGGAGCCCCCGGCGCGTGAAATGAGTTCACAGTGATGTTGTGCAGGACTCCGCCCGTTAGGGTCAAGGCTGTGAGGCTACAGCACGAGACGAGGTCACTGACTCTACTGATGCCGTCCCACGAGCTCCCTGCTGCACACAGAGACACGGGAAAATGCTTCTTCCATCTCATGAATTTTCAACCATTTACTAAATTGAGCTAATTCCATTAATGAAAAGCGTTTTAATAATTATGTATAAAGTAGTGGAAAATCATAATCCGTCTGCGCAATGGGAGATTACAGTGTTTAGTCTTTGCTTTATTTTTTTCCGAACGTTTTTTTTTTCTATCGTATTTTATTTTGATGTCAGTTGGCCTTTAAACCTAAGTAGTTACAGTTTATTGTACTGAGACACATACATGTTCTAAGTAACAACAAAAAAACCCCCTAACAAACCAAAAGACTTCTCAAATATGCAACAACGTACTATGATAGACGTTAGTGTTTACAAAGTTGTACATCCCTTATTACTACTTAGTGTCGTGTATCACCCCAAGAGTCGCCGGATGCACGCTCGAAACCGCTGACAGTTGGCACGGAGACACATCCACTCGCTTAGCCAGAGACCACAATCACATTGTCTGTCCGATGTGTGCCGGGACCCTCTGCTGGTCCACAGCCGAACTGCTTTGCTACCTACACGACGCAGGACCGAACGACGAGGATGAGGGAACGAAGAAATGAAGGAAGGACGAAACGTAGAATGGTTGAGACTCCACACACGCAGGAGTGGAAAGGGCGATGAAGAAGAGATGAAGAAATTGCAGAAAGGTAGCGACGACAAGAACCAGGACGAGGTTGGCAAGATCACAAGAAGAATGTAAGATAAAACAAATGGCAATGACGATAAAGATGACAAAGATGATAAAGCTGTCAGAACTTCCCAAAACACGTACAAAAAAAAAGTCTGTAGAGAAAACAAAACAACAGCTGTTATAAACTGTATAATACAGTGTTGTGTTTAGTATTATTTATGATTAAAGACCGCTGAAAACCCTCCTTGATGCTGACCTTAGTTAACAACAATATTGACCTTTCATTGCAATGCATGTGTCCAGTCGTTCTGTCAACAGTCGAGGTCAGTGGAATAAACTCATTTTGATCTTGAAATTATTTTTTTACCATCTAGTTACAAATGTAAACTGTACCATAAAGAGTCATAAGGACAGATAATGCTTATGAGCTGTTTTCTGTTTTCTGGAGGCAAAAGTGAAAACTGATGTAGATACACTAACAAGAAAGTGGGGATTCGGTGCAGCCTCCTTTACGCTGTATCAAACTAAGGACTGTTAATTAGACCTTTCAGCTTTGACACTCATCTTTTTTATGATAAAAGCAAGATATTGAAACATCTCTAATAGACGGTCTAAATATTTATTCTCAATTTTTTTTTTTCAAGACTATAACTAGCACTAGGACAAAGGTAATTGTAGGTTCATTATAGTGTATCTTTACACAGTTCCTAGCTGCTTATTTAGCTCACAGATATTCTCTTATTACAGTCATTCTGTACTTAAATTAGCTTAAATTGCTTTCTTACAGGTTAAAGAATTTTTAAAGATTTTCTTTTTTGTGGTCGAAAAAGTCAGAAATGGGCTCACTGATAAAAGTAGGAAAGTGTGATCATATGGTTTAAATAAGCCTAAATCAAATTAAAGATAATTGCAGAATTTAGTTAAATATTTGTAACCATTATATTTTGCACATTTTTAAATATTAAGCTGTACTGAACAGCTTTTATAATCTGATTGACTTGGACTCTCATTCAGAGCATAAAAATGAGAAGATTAAAACCCAGCAAAATGGAGATGCTTATGACCTTTATCAAGATAGTCGCTGGCTTTCGGAAGGCAACACCCATTAGTACTTGACAACTAGAAAAGACCTAGAGATGTGAACACAGATGAAGCAGAGTGTTTTTTCCGGAATAAATTCGTGGTGTGTATGTCCGCGGGTTTGCTTTTTTAAACCGTTGTTTTGTATGTTTTAAAGATGCTGAAACCACCAGCAACAGTTTCAAACTGTTTTACAAAAAGAAAAAAGGACTGAGTACTTAAGTTCCTGGCGCTTGACTACTGTTTTATTTTTTTGTCGGCGACGTAAAAGTGCGCTGCTGTAAATAAGTTTTAATGTAGCGAATGACTGCTATGCCTTGTATGCTACATGATACTAATATGTTAAATGGATCTTTTATTGGATAAGTCTACAATACTCTACATTGTATTTATCCTTCTGACCATAGTAAAGGTCGTCCTCATCATTAGCGTCATCGTCGCCATCGTCATCCCTACATTGCCTTCTCTCAGTTGTCTATTTGGAGTAATATGTTTTACTCAGTTTATTTCAAAAGATTACGATTGTCTGATAAGCTTTATTTTAATTTTATTTTTATTAATTTACACGTGAAAGGTTCTTTAATGTCAAAGATAATGGACCTTTTCAAATGTATAATACTCCACCTTCAATCAAGCCATGTGGCTTTCCAATAACAAATATGCTGATATAATATCTGCATGATTTGTTAGCAAAATCTATAAACGAAAGCCATCACACCAGACTTCTGCTGCCAGTGTGCATAAAATCCCACCATTTCATAATAAGTTGCACAAATGTTGCAGATTAAAAAAAAAGTTCATTTACAGTACATTAGGCAGTATTCTAGTAGTAAAGTATAAGAAGGCAGCATTACTGAAAATTTTTTACTTTCATGTTTCTTTAAATATATATATGTGTGTGTTTTCTTTACGCTTAATATACATACCTTTGCAAACTTAATTTTTCTTTTTGTGTAAGAAGCAGGGTTTCTCAGATAATAATACTCAGATGAACTTCACAACCTTTAAGAGCATTGCCACCAACAATTTTCATTTATAGGGCATGTTATGTTGCATTTCATTATAGAGTCCCTACTTTTATGTGACATGCTGCTCAAATGCCATTCTTTGCATGCATTTTTTAATGATGGTTATATAGTTCGTCGGAAATTTAAAAAATTCTTCCAAAATAACATACAAACAACAGAAAATAAAAAGGAAGACATTCAAATGACAAAAAGAGACATAGTATAAATAACGAGAACGACGAAAAAACTGGAAAATTGGAAATAAACTATTTATAACTTGTGTTCGGCACCTCGTGTTTTCACAGATAATAACCTATCGCAATCGTCACAGAGCTTGTCTAAAAGAATCCATGTCTCTTTATTGGTTAAATAGACTTTCCCAGGCGAAAGGCCGACGTTGAATTTTATTTTGTTTTTCTATTCCTTTAATTTTCTCATGGTCATACAGGAAATAGCAGACTACCGCATAGTTCTTTCCACACAATCTTTAATTCTCATGGACCTTTTCCTCTTTAGTTCACAAATAAATGGCACTAGAAGTATATTGTTTGGCGCTGCAATAGATTGATTCTATTACTTCGTCGTCGCTGTCAAATATTTTCATCAACAAAATTACATCCTCTACTTCTTTAGCAACCGCCATTTTAAAAGGCTCCAACGGTGAGCGAAGGGTTTCACAGTCTCACAAGCGAGGGTAAGCGCCGGCGTTGTTAAACGGAAGGCTGGTTCATGTTACATATGTTGAAATTAAAGGCGAAAGATTTATAAAAGGACACTGGCTTGTTGTAGTTGTCGTTGTTTTTGTTCTTCTTCTTCTTGTTTGTTTGTTTAACTACAGAAGACTTGTGTTCAAAGAATTTCTCTAAGAAAGATGTAAACCATGAAGACTAGAACGACTATAGTCGAAAGTTTTGTTCTGTGGTGTACATGGCTGGTTCAAGGAAATCAGTGCAATACCAACTATTCAAGTGACTTTAACAAGAGAGGTCTCAGTACAGACAATTCCCCGTGTAACATGGTGGCTGGTGCCTGGTAAGGTCACTTCCTCTTTATGGATGTTAAATCTGCTCGAACTTCATCTCTGGCTCTTCCGGTCTGTAGAGGCTCGTTGTCAGTCTGTGTGTATGTATACGTGCGTGCGTAGTATCAACGTGTGTATGTGTGTGCACTACCGAGCGCTTTATATATAAGTACTTTTGTGTCTGTCAGTATTTGTTCGTGTTCGTCTAAAAGAGGAAAGAGAGAAGAAAGAGGGACGCTATAGTAACTAAAAATGTGTTTCTGTGGAGTTTCTGTAAAGTTGTGTTTACTGAGATTAGTCTGGCCAAACCTTCTCATCTGTAAATTAAACCTGTCTACAGTATGTCCTGAAACCAAAGACTTTGTGAAATTTCATCATGTCAACAATACAAACAGTTATTAATTACATCATTTTGCAAGCTCTGTTCACTTCTGTCTATATTATAGTCTAACTGTGCGGGTCAGTTTATGTTTACAAATATTTCTTGTGAACACGTTATAAGTTAAAAAAAGTGTTTTGACAGTCTAAAATTAAAGAGCTCGCCCAGGTCACTTTGTTGCATTGAATTATACCACAGTAGATGTAAGTTTTATTATACTTTTAGGGAGGACCAAGAATGATATCGCCAGAGAGTACAAATTATCATTGCCTACAAAGTATTGTTTTGACTTCCTAATTAGATGTCTGTATGAATACATGCAGTGTATCCCTCCATATGAGTATGTTTGAGTATATGGTAACGCAGGTGTCTTTGTGTTTTGGAAATAAAGATATGGATGAACGGTCGGACAGACAAACACACAGACAACCACTGAGATAAATAAGTGGACTGGAGCCAGTGACAGATGACTATTTACAGAGTCATGGGTTAACGGAACTACATAAACAGAACACGCGTAAATATAAATACACACACAGCAGTTTTTTTCATTTTTCTTTTCATAAGCCTTTGTTGTATTTTACATTTACTAATACATTTTATAAGTTAATAAACGCAACAGTAAACTCTGTCAAGAAGATTTAATGCAGCGTTTTGAAGTTTGATATACTGTTGTGGCGCTAGTCATCGACTAAAATGTAGCGAGGAAAATATTCTCTCAGTTAAATTTGCAGAAATGCGAAGATTGTCACTGCCTCCTGAAACCCTGTCTAATATGCTTACAACACATAAATACTCTCCAAAGAAAAAAAAAGATTCCACTCTCTGACAAAATTCTAAATCAAAAGAAAATTTACTCCTCGTCCCCCTCTTCCTCACGTGCTTCTGAGGTCCTTGTGTATGGCCATTCCACGCGCTGACAAGTAGCTAAATCACTCGCGTGTAACCATTGCAGTGAAAGGCTTATGGTTCAAATCTCTTCTCGGGACAGTCTATGTATGTGATACCTGTCCACAAAGCTGGGCTTTGGGATTTTTTTAAAAGAGGGGTTTCCTCGATCCCACTCTCCCTACTTATAAAACTACAATACCAAACATTTTTAGAGACATTTTGACATATGGAATCATTAACTATGATGTTATATTGTAATTTTTTCAGTAAAAGAGATAAGAGAAGTTCTCAATGAGTATCGGTCTCTGTAGAAGTGAATGCAGTGAATAAGTACATAATTCTTTAAATGAGACTATTTCTGGCATTCTGATAACGTGTAAAAAAAATACATTTCACATATTGAACGTCATCAAAGCTATTAATGTGTTTAAATTTTTTTACTCTTTTTTTTCTTACAGTGTCACAGCACAATCACTTAAATACAAGTGCACAACTACCTAAATCTATAACAATAACATTCTCCCATACTTACTCTCACTTTTTGTGTATCTTCTGCACTCACACGTTTTCTTCCTCCCCTCTCTTCCTCTCCTTCTCACATATACATGAAAACAAACCTCCACTTTCACTCCTGCCCCTTTATTTATATACTATCTTGAGAACAACAAATAAGGAAACTCATTATATTAAATAATACATCAAATTCTTCTTATCTGGCATTTTTCTAAAGATATGATGAGAGCATAAAGACATTACAGAGAATACACTACACGCTGGCTTTTTCAATAGTATAGATTAGAGGTCTGAACTGTAATAAGAATGCAAAGGTTCTGAGGTCAGATTTACTAGGAAAGATTTGTGTTATGAGGTAAAGAAGTTGCTTCACAGTCTAGTCCAGTGTGCAGATCCTGGGCTAGGCTATTTTTATGTGTATATCACAACTACTTCACTTTTTTAAACATCCATTATATAGTTTGTGTGTTTTCTTATTTTTAATGATTTCTGTCATTTTATTTTTCATGATACATACATGTACAACACAGGCATATATATATATAAGGTCCATACAACTACTGAAGGCCTTGATGTTGACTTTTTCCAATGTTAAAAAAAATAACATCTTAAAGAGGAAGGACTTTAACGATGTGGGCTTTTCCCCTTTTTATTAACAATGGAGATTGGGTAGAAAAAAAAGTTGACCCAACAACAGCACAAACTCAAATAATGATCTATGGCCATTTTAAAATACAGGAGAAATACACTTACACGCACACGAACAGGTAAGAGAACCGGGGACTACCCCACGCAAAGAAAAGGAAAAGTAACGATGAATGTTAGTAAGGGAAAATAATAATAATAGTAAAAAAACAGTTTAAAGGGATACTCAAGGCTTGTGATAAGGCTGTGGCGACGGTCAAACGTTTCAAAAATATATTTAGTTACAATTACAGAGCACGAGAGCAATGCATGAGAAATAAAGGATTCGTTTCTCACTTAATTACCACTTATTAGCACTATGTCAGTCGCCGATGTTTATACAAATTGAAAAATCCAGTGAAATCGACCCTTGTGTCCTTCCGCCGAGTAAGCACGATAGCTTCCCGAGATGATCAAGCAGACGAGTCTTCTTGTGATGTCAGAGTCTTGTTGTGACGTCAGTCTCTGACAGGAAGTGTCTGTATCTGTATCATTGCGAAGATTTGACGTCATCTGTTTATTCGTATGACGCACTCTGTGTGTCAGGCTTGTAAGGCTCTGTGTTTCTGAAACTGATGAAAAGAACATTTTGAATCTTTTCCATCTTTTCGTGGCAATCGGGTGCAGCACATTCTCGAGGCATGGTTCTCACTATGGAAACCACACGTCATAGTGTCACGTGACGGAAAACGAGACTTCGTGGAAGCAAGAAAAGAGTCCGTGTCATTTCTCTTATTAAACACAACATTCTGCTCTCAAAACATTCACGTTTTTTCCACAAGAACATACAATAAATAGACGAGAGTATTCAAAGTTTATCCTACTCTCGTTACGCATTCTAAGCAGTTTTATATTGCCTTTACAATCCCTTTCTTACAAATAACGAGGTACACATACATGTAGTTTTATGTCAACTTATTACTATACTACTGTCACATAAGGACTTTTAGTTTTGAATTGCAATGAAACAAATCCGCAATTTAAATTTGAAATTCATAGTACAGACTGATTTTTAGGCCTTGGTGGTCCGCCATATTTCTTACTTAAGTAAAGTGGTCCGCGGTCCGAAATACTTTGAGAACCACTGCTCTAATATTACAAAAGAGCGCGGCATGTAATTAAAAAATAAATCTTCGTGTTTTATGTATTTTAACATGATGCCTTATTTTCTTTCTTTTTATTTTTCTATGTATGATAAAATTTAGTGATTTTTTTGCTACTTGTCCATCACTGTGTACAACTTTTTTCTTGCGACCACCTAGAAATCTAGAAAATTTAAGCAATGTACCTTATACTGTCCATGAGTCAGTTAATGTTAATCTTTGGTTGTTTAATTTTGAAAAAAAAATAGTATAAGGTCTTAAGTTTGTTTCTCGATGTTCGGAAATAACACGCTAAGCTGTGTACTGTAAATATGACAGGTGGGTGTCACAGAGACGGAGTAGAATATGAGTTATAAAAACATCGAATACAGGTAAAAAGAACTGTTCCAAAAGAATGCTAGCAAGATGGCTGATCAGATTTGGAAAGATTGTTAGTGATTTGTTGTTGGGGAGGGTCATTTGTGTTAATTGAAGATGCAGTCTGATGTAAAGAGCATATGCTAATGAACACTAAGACCTTACTATTAGTAGGACAGCAGGAAGTACAGAAGAGTAATTATCTTACAGCTTAGTAAGATTTCGTAGGTTGGTTCTTTATCTCATTAGCCATCGTCTAAAAAAGTAAATTAGCCTGTAAGAGTTAACACATTATCATCTGCTGAAGGGAGATAAGCCTTCAGTTAACAGCCCAGCGTTCAAATAAAATTTTAAAATGTTCAACGGGTCTGATCAATTATGTTTTACACGCTAATCATTTAAACGTATATTTGCAAAATTGGAAACTGTTGTTTTTAACAAACAGAAAATCAAATAATTATTATTTCTCTTTTCTTCGCAAACCAGTAAATGTGTCAATACCGACGAAACAAGAAAGCTGTTGATTTGGTCTTCTAATTAAAACAAAGACGAGCAGATGACTTTAAAAACGCATTTGGAGACAGTCGGTCAGCCTATACATTTAATGTTTTTAATAATGTTGTACTTTCTCTTAAAGCATAAATTAACTATCAGCACAACTCAGTTTTAAATAATCGTAGTTTAATGATTACTTTCACCTTTTTTTCTAAGGTTATCAACGATGATTAGAGGATGGACCATCGCGATGGACGTTTCTGCTCTTCCTTTCTTTTTATTTTAGATTAAAGGCTGTGTAGTCAATTTTGTTTTGCTGTTAGCCGCAAATGACAAAATAAACTGGGCAGGAGAACAAACACGAAATGTGCATGGCACGCTAAAAAAAGAAAAAAACAAGAAAAAAAGAAAAAGAAAACAACGAAAGATTAACGTTTCAGAAAAAAAGTTGAATTCGCGAACAGTATTGGCATTATTATTGATGTGTCAATGATAAAAGACATTACATCAACGACTTAACTCATGCAGAGAAATATTTCACCACTACCGGTTTATGGAATCATTGGATTTTAGGTAAACAGAAGACACGAAACATGTTTGTCTTCTTTATGAATATTTACACGAATAATAATAAGAACAACATACTTACATACGCAGCAACACAAACCCCTCAATGAAGAAATACCGCAGAATAAATCTTTCCTCCAAGCAAATATCATCTCCACTGAAGACTTTTCCTTAACACAGCAGATTCTTGGCCTCATATGACCAATCGTTTGCCTTTAGGCTGATGGTGTGGTTGGTAGACAGTCCTTACCTATTGGAGAAATCTAGGTGTGGTGCGGAAACTGTTGTAGATACAATGAGACACATTATGCGCAGATCCAATTAAACACAAAAAACTTCGAAACCTGCTTAAACAACAATATTATTAGTTCATATATGTGTTATTTTATGCACAACATTATTAAACTCTTTTGTACATTCTTCAATGCGTTGACAACAAGTGGAAACATTCATTAAGATACACAAAAGTAAAGAGCTACAACAAAATCGCTAACTGCTACTAGTTTCTTTCAAATTGTTCTACACCTCATGCACAGTCTCCAGAACAAGTCTTTAGTTTAGTTTTATTTTCTTACCTCTGACATCTGACTGCTTTCTGGAAGTTGGGACAATCCAAAATGATTGAAAGAAAATCACATCAGTCACTGTAGACACGACACGCGCTGCGCTTGGCTCTACGAGTTTTGGTGGTCAAGCTGTGATGTTTGTGTTTGAAAAATGGATGTGAAAAGCAAGATAGTGGCTGAAAGGCTAAGAACAAATATTAAATTTAAATGATAGACACTGATGTCTAATTTTTTCTGTTCAAAATTTTGGCTTACTTAAAAATTGCTATCCGGCGAACGAGTCTTTTTTTAAAAGAAAGTGTAAGCACACAACAGAATGACTTCCATAAAGCATCGTAGTTTTGAACCCCTTAGTGCTATAACTTTTATTTAGATTCTTACTAAATTGATACTTTTGCGCTTTTGCATTGAGACTTACTATTATTTCATTTTGGTGATCGCTTCACTCGCAGCTGCTGTGCTTATCATGAGCAATTACTGTATATTATACTGTATATACAAAAAATGTGCTTAATCTACACAGTGTACGTAAGCTGCTGTTTAACATGAAATTATGAACAAGAATGATTTAGAACATCAGCATCTTCCATTTGATTTTAATTTGATATTTACTTTCCCTTTCAATATGTAATAGCATTAATAATAGTGACAGATGATGAATAAAACCTTTAACATTTATAATCAACCGGTGAGATGACTTCAGTGGGAGACGGTCATCACCATCAACTGTTTCAGTAGTCACAGTACAGGTGTAGGTACCACTGTGTCTGTTGTCTGCTGCTGTAATACTTAGTTCCCCGGTATCACTGCTTACTATTCCTCGCCAAGTAATGGAAGCAGAAGGTGGGTTGCTGTCAGCTTTACAAACAAATATGACATCCTGTCCCTGAGTGATCTCATAGAGGACTAGGTTTTCAGTCCTTGTGGTATTCACATTACTCATTGGTGATATTCTGATGACCGGCTCATCTGCAAAATTAGGAAACCCAAAGTAAAAAAAAAACCTCTACTAATCACTTAGCTGTTGTGTTATATTATAATCGATAAACAAATTTTACACGTTCATATTCCTAGTAATATTCACTCCTTTTTTTTTATTAATGTCAAGCTTTATTCATTATTAATTCAAAATCTGGTTTGATAGGAGTCAGAGAGAACAAGATGTTTGTCAATATCTGCACGTTACATCTTATGAGTGTTTAAAGAACTGATTGGCGTTATAATCGAGAAAAATGTTAGCAAGGAAATAATTGAACCTGTTCTTTTTTAAACTAGTGACCTTAACAAATAAATATAAGTAAAATAAGTGTATAAGTTTATTTTCTCGTAATTAAGTATCTTTTTAATGTACTCACAATAAACATTTAGTACGAGGCTATCACCAGATATATTTTTGACAGACGTTAAGTTGCATGTCACTCGTCTCATATTGTGTGTCCTGGTCAGAGGTTCAAAGATAAGAAGATCTCCATCAGGACGACCACCTGCTGTTTCTGACCAAACGGGCTTTTCTGCTATTGTGTAACTGTTTGGGGTCAAACACCTGAGAGTTGATTTGTTTCCAGCCATCAGCGGATACGAATCATTTGCAGACACGATATAAACAGAAGGGACTGGAGAATGAAAAGAAAATAGGATTTAAATAATTAGATGTTGTACACATACTAATCAGATGTTCTTTACAATGGCCCGTAAATAGCCTTTAGAGCTTGTGTAGTTTCATAAAAACACAAATATAAAGTGTTAGACTTTAAAGAAAGTTGATGTAGTTTTACTCTTTTTTTTTTTTGGAAGGGCGGGAAGATTGTTAGACGTCGTATATGGACATACTATTTTAAAATTAAAATTATTTTTTTTCCATTATCTTCATGTTCGGGGTGTGATTGTCATGACCTTATATGATTAACAAAAGACGTATCTCTCAGTGTTCCGGAAACACACACACACACACTTTATTTTAATGGAAATACATGCTTTGAGAAGTCTGGGGAGGGGCAAAGGATATTAGATCCTAAAACTGAGTTTGCTCCGTATTTTTAAAGTGAACGGCTAAATATTAAGCAGAGAAAGTAAAGTATATCAATAGAAAACATCAGAAGTATTTCATTTCTTACTGTCGGTGCAAAAGACTCCCACGTCACTGTCGTCACACTCACTCTTGTAGCCGTCTACATTCTGGCCGCAATGGAAAAGATTGTTCTCATGGCCCTCACAGGTAAAAGATACCTCTAGGACTGGGATTTTCCTAGCTTCATATAACAATGCCCCTGTGTGAACGGCTGCCCCTCTAAAAAAATTTAACAAACGGGTAAAGAAAAATGTCAATACAATTGCTCTTTGTCCCAACGGGCAAAGACGGTGACTTAAGGAGAAAAAAAAAAGTTTTCATTTGACTTAAGGTGCGTTTAATTATTTATTTTTTACATCGTCTCTCTTGTATTGGAGAATCTTTGTAGAAACTTTATTAGCGTTTTAATCAGTTTTGTGGACTTAAAGGGAAAGAAGCGTGTTTCTCACGTGGGTAGACGGAGTTGTCTGCACGCTACTGTCGCCGTCGTGACGTCAGACACGCAAACAGCTTGCCACGTGCTCCCGGTCTTCATTTCTACAAGGCCCAGGTCTTGTCTGGTGCGACTAGTGCCCGTCAGACGTAGCTCTGCCACAGGTAAGTACGTTTACACTTAGTAACATAAAACTTGTTCCATTCAGAGCATAGTTCAACAAAAAAATATTAGTGTTCACTATTATTGTGTCTTTTTAAAAGTAAGTACAGGTTAATATGAAATTTTACCACATCATGTACTTAATACATACTTCAACATGCATACTCACTTAGAAAGTCATTTAGGTATAATTTTTCTAAGTATTGCAGCCGGACTGACCCTCGCTAAAAGGCCAACACCTGCGCTAAATCAGTCCTTTCCTCTTTGGTCTTCCAGAGAAGAGGACCGAAGTTCCCAAGGAGAATTTTCCGCTAAAAATTCTAGCTCTCGTAAATCGGGTGCGTTTTCTAATCTTTACCTCACGCTGTGTTCTTTTTTTTTCCTATCCACTATGCACATGCACTCAGCCGACCTTAGAGATCACAAATGACCCTGCTTTACTTGCTCAGATTAAAGTACCTCTTCTATCAATTCCTCCGGATCTTCCTATGTATTCTTCTGTGCTGCTAATGTGTCACGACTACGCAGACAACACAAATCTCACTCGCGCTAGTGATACACGTTCACATCATTCACACGATGAAGACACACGTACGACACATTAGAATTCGTTGGCACTTTTCAGCTGACCAGATGCCTTGTGGCAAAATAGTACTTCTTACTTGCTCAGTCTCAAAGCTTTACTGTCTTACATTGTTGGACCGGTTACCGTCCCGGGAAAACAGGTTCGAGCACTAATTTTTGCCCGCTATTTATACCGGACAGTTTGGGTACTACGTCACCCGCTGTTGTCGTCCGTCTCGCGCGACCAAGCATGGGCAGGAAGGAGATGCGGGATGGAGGGAACAAGCGCTGTCAACTGTACACGCTGCCCTACACAAGCGCTCCCGCTATCATAAACTAGAAATTATGGATAGCAGGTCTTGTCCTCGTTTTGTCTCTTTGTTTTAATCCGCCTTTTTTGTCGTATCGACAGCAAAGGTGGGTTAAAGGAAAATAGTATTTTTTACTGTTCTTCAAATAATATTTAATTAACATTAAAAGTGTTCACGCAGTCAAGTATTTGCAATAAAACATGCTGTTAAATAACGTTTCTTACCTATGTCACAGACGATACCAACATCATTCGAATGCTTACAAGAGTTTAAATAAAACATGCTGTTAGAGCAGATTTCAAGATTAGTTTCTGTTCCTTTGCAGTTCAGCTCATCGAGAAAAATGTGGCCTGACCCTGCTCCATAAACAACAGAACTCACAGCTGCTGCTCCAGTACTGTATGTAATCACAGAAAGATCGTGGTTATACTTATTTTTTATATAAAATACAAATACAAATTTCAAAGCTTAAGTATATATAATGCTGAATTCTAATTTTATGGAAGTACAATGATTCTGTTCTTGTCCATTATGGATTAAACTTACAAAGTGTGTTTGTGTGTGTGTGTGTTTGTTTGATAGGTGTGTGTGGGTCTGTGTGTTTATGCTTGTTTGGAAATCATTGTTTATGATAATACTTAATGTAAGTATCCCATGTATGATGTATTTGTGCAGGTATGAATTGAAGTTTGTATGTTTTGAGGTGAAATACTTTTGCTCGGACTCGATACTGTGATTACGAAGAGAGACAATTCGTGTCGTTTGAAGTTTGCAGTGAAGGGGAGATTAACACTGCGGTGGAGCTAGTGGTCACGCTAACCAAGGTATACAGAACCATAATCTAAGAATCTTTAGAAAGGATCAGAGACAATGATGTGGAATTTAACAGATATCACCCAGAAATGTTTTCGCCAGTATATAGATTTATAGTCGCAAAAATGTCGTCCCAATTCGTTGCATTAAAAAAAATGCTTTAGAGTTTGACACATTCAAGAACATCATTTGATCTAAAATAGAGAAAAGGAAGTAAAAGATGCAGAAGGTTAACACCTGTGTTTTAGTAGCAGTTTACCTGTTGAATCCTAGCATCCTGCAGGCTACCTGCGCCTCTTCCTGTCCAAATCCTCTGTCACACACTGTAGTCCATTCCTGGTTAAACAAGATCTCAAGTCGCCCCGCCGCAGATGTACCGTGAACCAACCGCGCAGACATATTGTTGGCTGACAAGTTTAAACAAGAAAATAGTATAGGTAGTGATTGATAGTGATTACTTGTGGCATGGAGCAATCTTTACACTACTAACATCGCGCTCCAGTTATAACGTTGGATAATAGTTTCCCGAAAGAGATTATTTTTTTTTAATTATGATGAAGTTATCTATTAAAATGTTTCTAAACATATGTCGAGGTCCCTTACGCAGCTGCTAAGGTAGATTAATGTAATCGTTGTATTAACAATAAAATGTATATCCACACTATAAGAGCAACTGTATTCATCACGTTACACTTATGTCTCCGAAATGGTGCCAAAAGTAAGAGCGTCTGTTCCGATGACAGGTATACTTAACCCTCTGTTGGCCTTAAAATTAGTAAAGCATTAACCACAAATACTAATTTGCCATGCATTTGATTGTGACAAATTACACACGGTGGAAAATCGAATGCATATGTTATTAAAACACGAAAATCAGGGTAATTAACATGAACTGCAAATTACAAAGGAAAAAAAATAGTACAGTCGGACCTCGATAAGTCGAACTCAAAGGGAACCGAAAAAAAATTCGACTTTCGGAGTTTTCGAGTTAGGGAAAATGGTGTTATAGGCGCAAGTTAATCAGGGACAATGTTTTTCCGGCTTAATTACTGTATTATATCCGTTTATTAAATTATCGTTTTATAATGATGCATGTAGTACAGTACAGTACTATCGAACAGTACAATCAAATGAGGACTGTAACTTTTTCTGCGATTGACAAAGTTTTTAGCTGACGCTTACCACTCGCCATGTCCGCGGCACGTACCGCACGTGCACAACCACACAGACACCGACCCCAACTTTAGTCAGTGCTCGTCCCGATAAGAGACTGACAAAGATGAACGGAAAATGGGGTAAAAGCGTCTTTCTTGAGACATTTGGAACATTGGAACAGTTTGAGACATAGTTGCGTCTGGTTGGTGATGACTCAACATTTGACTAACGGAGGTTGGAAGCCAAAAAACTTCGAGTTAAGGAGATATAAAGTACATTGGTCTTATGGAGTTTGGCCGGGAACTAACAATTAATTCGATATAGGGAGGTTTTCAACTTAGGGAAGGTCGACTTATCGGTCTGACTGTATTGTTACGAAAAATACAAATAGTGGTATGCATCGCAAGATCTGTTCAGACTGTTTTTCCTAAATCTGGAAAAAAACAAACACTGAAGGCTTATCGTTTTGATAAGCCTACATTCTGCTATTTTCACAAAATGGAAGATTATTCAGGCTGACAAATTATGACTTATGCCGAGCGAATAATTAATAATACAAGCTATGCATGAGTTCCACATGAAAATTTCTCAAAACAAACCATAGGTGTCTCCAATTTTTTTCATTCGATCTTCGGCAAAAGAAGCAATGCTGGCACCTTGAATGCAACGGAGTTGCATTCCGTGCAGCTGTTGAAGCCTGGGAAAGTGATGGAGATCATGTATAGTTTTCCCTTTTTTAGGAACATTTTTTTCCATAGATTTTCAAAGTCCAAAACGTTCCTCGCCCAGTCAAATCAGAAAGATTCGCCGTCACCTTGTTGTAGAAGATTGCCATATTCTCAGTGTTGTCCATAGGAATGGGAATCCCATGGGAATCCCATGGGAAACGTCCCATGGGATGGGATGGGATGGGATGGGATGGGATGGGACAGCACACATTTGTATTTCCCATGGTAGTCGATACTTGATATTTGAAAATAAATTTACTGTTATTTCATTCATCAAGGATTTAAATCTTTCCTCTGAATCATCTGTTGTATGTGAAGTAGCAGGAATTATAGAACAAAAGCCGAAAAGTGGTTTTCAGTGTTGTCCATAGGATTGTTAATACCATGGGAATCCCATGGGAAACATCCCGTGGGATGGGACGGGATGGGACAGGCATAAATTGCCATGGGATGGGATGGGACGGGATAGAAAAATATGTCCCATGGACAACCCTGCATATTCTTATCTTGCTTTTTGTGGTGTAGCAGTAAACGAGTTTGTCCATTCCACAACAGCAGCTTCGATTCGAGACTCTTTCTTCAACTGCATGAAATTCTTCATCCATTTTATAGTGATGTCATAAATCGCTACAGTAATCATCATGCAATGAGGAAGAAACTTTTGTGGTGTCCACCACTACGAAAGACAGTTTCTCGATTGAAAAAACAGAAGAAATTGACACCAAAATAGGTTCTAAAGAGAAGCTATGAGTAATTAACAGAGATAAGAAGGTAGGTAGTTATAATAGCAACTAGGCAGAAGGCGTCCTGCTTGCCCGGTACTGGGAAAAAGCTGTCTAGGGGACGGCTACTGTCATCTGCTCAAGCAAAGTTAGTGGATATTATCAATATTATTACAATTTCCACTACTACCTTTATCACCAGTTTTCACCAATCTAATTCTCAAGTGATTCTTCTCAAGGGATTCATTCAGCTATTCATCCAGCCACCTGTTAAACAGCCATCGTGCACTTGGCCTTTGGGACTCTTTATTCTTGTCATCGCCCTACATCACTTATCAAGGCAACACGGTCGTGGCAAGAGTTTGGCAGACCAGTGACAGTGACGTGATAGTGTCCATGATCGGTGTCGCAGGACACTGAAGCAGAGAACTCATCGTCATCACCACCCGAGTTTCATTTATTTCTCGATGCTTTCACTTTAGATATTAAATGTGTTGATTTTTGGTCGGCCCTTTTCTTTATTTAGAAACATAGAAGAGGAGTAAACTGTTGGCGTGGTCTCACGTACTTACCACAAACAACCACTTCAGCACTCCTCACTAAAACATTACAGAGTGTTTGCCTCCATTTGTCATTAATAATGACAATGTAGTCTATCTGACCTCCTCCCAAGTGACTTTGCAAAAATCATACAATCTTCTGCTATTGTCAGATAAAAAAATATAGATTTCTCGTGGTTATTAATCTTTCTTTGTACTTGCTGCCTATTCTAACATTGAAATTGCCCTCTATTATTATTACATCATGGGTAGGGATGTTTTTCCATTGCTGCATGTAATCTATTGTAGGAATATTCTTTGTCGTCTTCCTCTGCCTTATCTGTTGATCAGATCAGGATAAAAAACTCGATGAATTTGGAGTTGTTTGCGACATACAACAGGCTATTTTCAATATGGATCCAAATGAAGGAAATTTTCATCCCTAAAATGTCAAAGTTAATTTTGCAACATTTTAAACTTTAATAATTAAAGTCAGCATTCTTGGTAGCTACCTTGTAGACAGCTTGCTCATCCTCAAAATCTCATTTAAAACAGTGTGGACTAAACAAGAACTAGTGCTTACGGACTAAGCTACCTGGTCGCCAATTTATATTCCTAAACCATACGGTAATTGGCACCAACGTGATCATCAGGGGTTAATGTTTATGGGAGACCTGGCCAAAAATCGTATATGGTAACCCTTCCACGCTTGGTAGTTTACTCTTTGTTTGCTTGTCGTATTGTGGTGTGTTTTCGCAGTATAGTTTTTCTTCCTTACATTTTCTTTATATTGTGTGATATTTCTAGATAATATGTTGCAAGATTCTTGAATTTGACGCACCCATCTGCACTTTGTTAAAAATGTGAAAGGCTTAGCTGCTTTTAGAAAGCACAATGTAATAACTGCTATAGAGTAGAAATGAGTATCTTACTGATGTTACAGACGACGCCAACGTCTCTTGAGTGGTTACACGCGTTGGTGTACAGGCCACTATGCTGGCATTGTGTTAGACTGGTTTCTGTTCCCTGGCAGACCACGTTGTTAAGCAGAATGTGACCTGAAACTTGTCCATATAAACGAGGGCTGACAGCTGCTGCTCCACCACTGTCGGTAAATAATTGTTCGCTATGTAATTATAAGAGATGCAATCCCCTTTATGTATGCGTCAATGTACTAATCAATGCCACAGAAGCAAAACATTACAATGAAGTGTCACTCTTTGTCGTTTATTTTCTTTTTTGCAACTTTTGTGAGATTTGTAATTTGTTTACCGGTTTGTTAGACTCTAAAAGTTACTTTAAACATTGCACACGGCTGTATTTTTTCTGTTAAAATACTCCACCCATATATTTATGCTAAGGTGGTGTTTAGTCAGATAACATACATCAAGATTCTTTAAATTGTGTCCAGATATCAGGTGGCAATGGAAACAAAATCTTTAAGCACCACGACTTCAAGCTGTTAAAATATTGCAGAATCTTTATATTTAGGAGCAACACAAGTGACACCTTAATAATGTAAATAGTCTTTGAGTTTGAAAAAATATTACACTTCGCCTTATCTTATATGCTTTAAAGAAAGAAATCTTAAACACCTTTTGAATCCTAGCATCCTGCAAGCTACCTCAGCCTCTTCCTGTCCAAACTGCTTGTTACACACTGTGCTCCATTCTCCGTTGAAAAATATCTCTAGACGTCCTGCCTGTGAAGTGCCGTTAGCCAGATGTGCTGTCATCTGGTCAGCTGGAAATTTTTCAATATTCGAAATTACATTTGTAATCATTCGGTAAAGCAGACAAGCGATTTATGTCACACATTGTTGGGGCTTGATTGACGTTGACATGAAAAAAATATATTAGAGAGAGAGAAAGAATGAGAAAGACTAATTGGACTACATAAAAGGACACACTAAAATACCTATGTACACGTTAATCAAAATTTGACATTGTTGACGATTTTCTGTTGCTTAACTGATTCGAGTACTTAATCATCCCATAGGTCTCAGAAAAGACTTTTCTTAAACAATACATATGGGGTAGGCACATTATCTCGATTTTTTCAAAATTTTTCTCTTTTCTGATCATTCACAAAGCTGATACAAATATAGTAAACTTATCTATTAAAATAGTTACCAATTTTTACCTAGCCTATAATCAGTATTGCTATTTCTTTTTGCAGATGATTTATGTTTAAAACCTGTTACTCGGACAGATTTGCAAAAATCCAGTAAAACATCATGAGTTCCCCCTTTAACTACTTAGACCTAAATGTGAGGCTGGGTAAAACTAATAGGACAGAACTACTTAAGTAAGCTCAATGATAATAAATAAATAGTAATAATAGAATTTATATAAAATATTTCCAGATTTCGGCGATCTCTATGCTCTTTTTAAAAAAGAGACCGGTATACAAAGAATTATATCACAATCAGACAGGCTTATACATCGACATGAATGCCGAAAGCATTGGAGGAACATTTAAGAAACAGTACACCTGACAACACTTGCTATTTTCGACAAAACTATCAAGCCTAGAAAGAATTCTTTTAACATTATTGATGTACGGAGAGATAGAGGCATGACAAGAGAAAAAAAAAAAAAGACCAAAAAAGCAACACAAAAAAAGAGCGACAGCTGAACGTCTCCAGTCTTATGTGTGAAGAGATAATAAGCATAGGAAAATGAACTTGACCTACGGGCTACAATAAACTACGACACAAGCTCAGCTAGACTGGAACTAAGGCATGAACACCACGAAAGACAAGTAAATAGAAATAGCAATCATAGGAATCTATCCTACAATACTGCTAGCGATGTCGATGGTGCACGGCTGAGAAAAGACCACACAGTAAGTCGAACAGTGTCACAAACCTGCTGTGTAATTTATCTAATTTTTCTTTTTAGCCGGGAAGGGGACAGAAAACGTAGCTGGAGGGGGGCGGTGTGAAAGACCACCCGCTCCACAACTGGTCAACAGAGCGATCCCGTGGTATCGAGGTCCAGCTCAACAGGCACGGTACCGCGGGACACAGCCTAGACCGCGGCACAGTCCAGTTCAGTACTGCTGACTATTGTAAGACTACCATGCTCTCACATTCTATGACTTGATCAAGCTATAAAATTTAATTAAAAGACACTATTTAGCTGTTGTACGTTGATTTGACTATCTCATCAAGGATATCTCATCTGACTGATCGTATATAAAAAAAGCCACCAAAAAAACAAAAACAAAACCTATTTTATATAGAAGCACTTACACTTCAAACACAGAAGATAATAAAATACAATATATAAGAAGTATGTTATTGGTATCATGGTTAGTGCAAGGGCCTTTGATTGGTTAGCACCGAACAGTCTTTCGATGGTCTTTACTTACATGAGGTCAGCGGTACTGAGCTGGACAGGGCCGCGGTCATAGACTGTGTAGCGCGGGACCGTGTCTGTTGAGCTGGACCTCGATACCACGGGATCGCTCAGTTGAACAAGCGTGGAGTGGGTGTTTTCCAAGTAGAAATCAGGGCCGACTCTTGTGACCAGAGCAACGTTTCCAATACACTGCCAGGAGTTGATCGTGGGTTCGCAGGGACAAGGTTACTCCGGGTGTTGAGCGGGCTAATGCTTTATTGGCCTGTCCCTATCCCACGTCTCTTGTCTGACTGGAGTAGCTGACAACGTGGTGCGAAGATTTGAGTTGCGAAGTCCTCTTCTTGATGCACACCCTCCAAGACAGGGGTGGGCAACTTCTCCGGTCGGCGGGCCGGATATGGGGAAATGAAGTCCTTGGCGGGCCAAATTACTGGATCAATACCTTAATCGCGTATTTATCTACCTATGCAAGGAATAAATCGTGTTTAATGTAAACTTTAATTTTAAATCATAGAGACCGAAAACAGTATTTAATGATGTTAAGGTAGTGTACTTCAACAGCTGCTGAAGTCAATGAGACAGCTGCGGTCGATCAAAGTTGTCAGCAAGTTGCTTGAACTCTGGCTGCATGTTGGATGTAGAAATCCTCAGTAAAGACTGCACGTGAACATCAGTTAGACTGGAACGCAGATTTGTCTTGGTAATGTTCATGGTTGAAAATGTTTGCTCACAAATGTATGTAGACCCGAACAGAACAAGTAGTTTCATGGCCATCTTTCTCAGGTTGGCAAACTTGGACTCATTCAGTGACGCATAAAATTTGTCAATGCTTTCAGACTTGAATTTCTCTTTCAGTGTAGTCACACTGCAGGTCAGTCAATTCCAGCTGTAGAGCATCCGGCACCTTTTCAAAGTCAGTTGTAAACGGGGATGACAAGATATCAAACTCAGCAGCAAGTTTCTGGAAGTCCGCAAAACGACGAGCAAATTCATTGTCTAGTGTAGATATCATATTGGTGTATTTCTCAGTTGACATCATCTGGGCTGCCATAGTCTCCAGTGTTGGAAAGTGTGTTGTGATATTCTGACAAATTCACCATCACTGAACGATTTGCTGTGCTTGGCAATTACGTTGTATGCGACCACAAAGCTGGCATGAGTAGCAGCTTTCTGGGCTACTTTGGTTTTTACGAATACATTCTGCTGCTTTACAAGTTTTCTGTCCAGTTCTGTTGCTCTTGTTTGCCGGTCCGCTGCTGATAAAGTACTGCCATAGCCTGCATGTTTCGTCGCATAATGGCGGCTAACGTTGTACTCTCTCAATACGGCAACACTTTCACTGCACAACAAACATACTGCTTTCTTGCCGACTTCTAAATCTAATTCTAACTGAAAACAAAGAATCAAAAAACAAAGAAAACAAAGAACCAAAAAAATAACTAACAGTCACTATTATTCGAAGCAGTAAGCAAGTAATTAGTACATGTAGTGGGAGATTGCGGCAGAATGTGGCCGCGGGCCACATTATCATGTAGGACCAGAAACAGTCTGCGGGCCAGTAAAAATCCCGTCGCGGCCCGTATGTTGCCCACCCCTGCTCCAAGAGTTAGTAGCGAAAAGTCTTGAATTTGGGTCGCAACCCAATATTAAAACGCTGGCTTGTGGTCATGCATGCATTCGATTGGTCAGTCATACCACATGACATACCATTACAACCAGTCACGCATCAGCTAGTATAAGACAAGGTTCCCTGCCTTCTGGCAAAACGTTTTGTAATCCTGCGCCGAAATGTCTTGTTTTTTCTTGGCTAGCTCGCGTTGTGACAAAATTGTTCTCCAAATCGTAATTAAGGGAAGTATTGTCTCTCTAAGGTTCGTCTGTTACAACACTAGCGCCCTGCGGCTGCTTCTGGTCTAAGTCATATGTACGCCGTGACGTGAATGGTATTTTAATTAGCGAAGATACGCCTGAAGCGATGACTGCTCTTACGTAACCGGCCGTAATGCCCTTTGTCTGTCGGTCAGTTTAACCGTGCGTTCGCCTGTCTTGGGAATAGAGCAATAGTGTACAACCTACACTATAGCTCTATCCCTCCTCTTTCGTAACAATTAGAGTTATTGAGACTTAAAAAAACCCCACACAAACAAGCACTAAAATCTAATGACTTTTTCAACCTACCGAAAGAACTATGGCATAATCTCATTTCATTAGTAGCATAAATAGCGACAAGCCACCCAAAATCTAGACAGGTATAGGACAGGCAAATTGCACAACATAACCACTAATCTAGAAGTCCAAAGAAAATCTTGGGAAACACACACCAACAGATAGGCTTTGACCTTACCAAGTATAGCATAGAGCAGGGATGCACAACCTACGGCCCGCGGGCCATATCCGGCCCGCGACGCGGTGCCATCCGGCCCGCGAAACTTCTGCCCACAGTGCAGGAAATCGGCATGTTAGTAATAAAAGAAGACCTTAAAAAACGAAAAAAAGGAAGAAGAAGTATTTATCCCCACGTAGGGGCGTCTCTCAATCTTTTTTTCGATGGACGAACATTTCGATTCAGTGTTCTGACTTGGTGTCTCTACGATGCAGCCGGACATTCAGAAGTTGGTTTCGGGAAAACAACTTCAAATATCCCACTAATTACTACATAATTAATGGTAAGTACAACTTGTTTCTAATAAAAAATGGTATCTGCTCTATTTTTTGTATTTTTGCGGTGAAGTGGCCCGCGACACGGTTGTCCGAAATGGATATGGCCCGCAGGCCGAAAAAGGTTGTGCATCACTGGCATAGAGAGTTCACTGCTTGCTTTGAATCTTCGATTCAGGTTAGAAGTGCTAGGCCAAAGTTTTCTTTTGAGGTACTAATCGGCGGTGTTAATTCACAAGGTCAGAGTCAGAGCGAGACAGAAGTGTCCTGGAAATGTCAACCCTTTTGCAGTTTCTGCTTTGGCGTCAGCATTCTTAGTAGCCATCATGCAGACAGCCTGCTTATTCTCAAAACCACAGTTAAAACAGTGTAGACTAAACCAGAACTAAGGCTTATGGACTTAGCTATCTGTTGGACTGTCAGACATGTATCATTCAAAACCAACAGGTTTTTGGCACCTATGTGATTAAATGTGGTTGATGTTTATGAGCGACCTGACCGAGAGTCATCTATGCTGATCTTGCCAAGCTTGAATTCAGCAGCCAAAAGTTTCATAGAGAGGAGAGTCTTAACCAAGTGTCTGTACCATGTCCTCATGTATTTCCTTGGGTGTCATTCCTTTCTTTGGGAAAAAACTTTATAACTGCTGGGGTCTTTGTTTTGTCAAGTTTTAGATTTGTCGCAAAGTATTTCATTGGTATTGGTTTCTTCCAGTTATATAAGGAGTGGTGGTGTGTTACTACAACAAAAATATTCAGCTATGGCTTTTCTTTTTGAGTGAGGTTTAGAACTTATTAAAAACCATCGTAAGATTTACAGTGAATACTTTACTCTTTGCTTGCTTGTGTTGTCGCAGGATAGTTTTTCTTGCTTACATTTGCTTTATATTGCATGATATTTGTAGATGATAATTCGCTACTTATTTTTAAAGCTGTTTCATTCTGTCTGCGCACATGTTGCGTGAACTTGGCGCATCCAGCTCTACTTTATAAAAAAACGTTTTAAAGGTTTGGCTGCTTTTAGAAAGCCAAATGTCATAATTGCAACATTATAGACTCGAGTATCTTACTGATGTTACAGACGACGCCAACGTCCTGCGAGTGATCACAGTAGCTGGTGTACAGGGGGTCATGCCAACATTGTTCTAGACTGGTTTCTGTTCCCTGGCAGGTCACGTTGTTAAGCAGAATGTGACCCGAACCTTGTCCATATCTACTGGGGCTGACAGCTGCTGCTCCACCACTGTTGGTAAATAATGGTTCACATGTAATTATAAGAGACGCGACACCCTATATGTTGACATCAATGTATTAATCAATGCCACAGAAGCGAAACATTACAATGAAGTGCCACTCTTTGTAGCTTATTGTTTCTTTTTCTTTTTTGCAACTTTTGTAAGATTTATAATATGTTTACCGCTTCGTTAGACTCTAAAAGTTACTTTAAACATTGCACACGGCTGTATTTTTTCTGTGTTAAAATACTCCACCCATATATTTATGCTAAGGCGGTGTTTAGTGAGATGACATACATCGAGATTCTTTAAACTGTGTCCAGACATTAGGTGGCAATGGAAACAAAATCTTTAAGCACCACGACTTCAAGCTGTTAAAATATTGCAGAATCTTTATGTTTAAGTGCAACACCAGTGACACATTGATCATGTAAATAGTCTTTAAGTGTGCAAAAATATTACAGTAGCCTTCTCTTATATGCTTTAGAATGGGAAACCTTACACACCTTTTGAATCCCATCATCCTGCAAGCTACCTCAGCCTCTTCCTGTCCAAATTGCTTGTTACACACTGTGCTCCATTCCCCGTTGAAAAATATCTCTAGACGTCCTGCCTGTGAAGTGCCGCCAGCCAGACGTGCTGTCATTTGGTCAGCTGGCAATTTTTCAATATTTAAAATTAAATCTGTTATTAGTCGGTAAAACAGACAAGCGACATTATGATTTATGTCACACACTGTTCCATGTGGTCGTATTTATGGGCTTGTATGATAAAAAAAATACAGAGAGAAAAAAGAGAAAGATGTTTTAATCGGATCATGAAACGAACACTGTAAAATGGGTATGTAGGGGGCGAAGGGAAATGGTGTTTCACGCCGTGCCAGAAACTATGGCTATATCATGGCAAGGCAGCCAGCCCTGTAAACAGATGCCACATGCTGAGCAAGAGCAGCATGCCCGAGACGAGAGTTGAACCCAGGACAACCAACCTTCACTGTATTGGTGACAGGCGCTAACCGTTGCGTCACCGGACCGCCCGAAATAGGTATGTAGTAAATCAAAAAACGACATTGTGGAAAGTACTTAAAAATTCTTGCTGTCTATTTACTGATTCGAATACTTAATTGTCCTATGGGTCTCCAAAAAGACATTTCTCAAACTATACGTTTGGGGTAGGTACGTTATCTTGATTGTTGTCAAACTATTTTTCTTTTCTGATTATTAACAATGCTGATACAAATATAGTGAGCTTATTAATTAAAGCAGCTATCAATTTCACCTGGTCTAAAAGCGCTATCGCTGCTTCTTTATTCAGACGGCTTATGTTTAATACCTCTTACTCCAGCAGAACTTCAAAACTTAATTAAAACATAATAAAACCCCTCTTCAACATTTTAGACCTAAATGTAAAGCTGGGTAGAACTAGGAAGGGAGGATTACTTGAGTAAGCGCAATAATAATAAATAAATAGTAATAAAAGGGTTTATATAAAACACTACAACATGGAGGCGATCTCTATGCTCTTCACGTGCTGTCATGTGTTAAGCTCACAATGTTACAGCATAGACACATTATCTTTATCCCAAACTTAATTTGTTGGATGATACATAATACAAAAGCATAAAATGACGATGAGTTCGTAATTAGTAGCTCATAAAGATTAACTGTGTTTTGATTTTGCACCTTGTCTGATAATGTTAAACTGCATCAGTTGTTTAAAAATGAACACGAAATATTTTACATCAAAAGCATTCGACATACTATCCCGGATCTCCGTGTATAATGTATCACCTGTGTCCAGTCAATTAACACCAATGACTTAGACTTGAACATTAAACACTTCATAACTAGTTACAGAAGATGACACATCAGACTTGAGAAGAACAGTACGATTTTGCTTTCCGCCCAAACGTGTTGTTTATTGAGAGACCTATAGGATGACAGGTGTGCAGCCAGGTTGCAACTGTTCCTGTTCATACCACAGGTACAGTTGTGTAACGGATATAACGAAGAGATTGGTCGTGAAACCAAGCGGAGTAATCGTGTCTGTGGCGCTGATTGGATAAAAGAATACGGAATGAGAAATAAATAAAGATCAACAGAGGGGCGTGCATTAAAAAGATGAGATTTAACAACCTCATAAAGAAAATGTCTAATAAATGCTCTTTAGTAAAGAGCGCCATAACCAGTGGCATACATTTCGCTCACAATCAGCATTAAGAAAAGTGAATTTGTATCTGATACCATGTGTTCATTGTCTCTTCAACTGAAGGAGTGGGTGATTCACTTTTCAGCCTCTACACTATTAAATTTTGGACACATCTTTGTGTTGCGTAGCTAAACAAATTACAGATGATATGATACTAGTTTATTGGCGACAGTATGAATAATCTCTGCCATGCCTTTCATTTCGCTTTAAGAAGTTAAATTTGTGGTTTGAAGAAAGCCTTCTACTGCTCATTTATTTTTCTAAAGAAAGATTTAGGGTCTCTGGCTAATTCCTATACATAAAACATTCTGTCCATAAAGACGCCAAAAGTGTTCTGCGAAAACCTGTTTCTGTTGAGGAACCGAAGGATTTCCCGGCAGAGCAACCCTGTCCCCAAGTTCGTTTACTGACGCCCGAGCTCAAGTGTCTTAACTATTAATTTATCTGTGACTGTGTAGTTTTATTACTTGATGTTGCTTCAAACAAAAAATATATATTTCAGTTGTTAACAGCAATAGACGCTAGAAAATATTGTTTTGTATACTGTTAATGGTATTCTCGTTAATCAAGTTTGTAAAGGCAGCATATAACAACTCCTTGTGTCATATTTAAATTCTCGTCTGTCGAAGAAACTTAAAGAGAAACGGGACGTCAATCTGTCTGGCGTAAGTTTCTCCCCTTAGGCTACCTGTTACTGATGGTTTCATATCTTTAAAAGAAATAACAATAATAAGTCTTACACACTCAGAAACAAACTTGATTCTTTAACCTAATTCACAAAAACGTAATAAAAAATTATTAGAAACAAGGTATTAAACATAAAAAAATACTGGAATAACTTTAAATATTTAATTATTACTGTTGTACGTACTAATATTGCACATGACGCCGACATCATACGAGTGTCCAAAGTATTGTTTGTAGAAACCCGAGTGTTGACACTGCTCCAGGCTGGTTTCGTTCCCCACACATTGCAAGACATCGAACAGAATAGGACCAGAGCCTGCTCCGTACTTTGCTGAACCCACGGCTACTGCTGTTGTGCTGTCCGACATCAGAAACGAGAACGGGAAAATAAAGGCATGAAACATACAGACTTTTGAAAATTATTTAAGATGAAAGTGTGTAAATACACACACATGTTCCCACATGCAAACGGAAGCTTTGCAAAGGAGCAGAGCGTGATAGACGGCGAAAACATGGTTAAGTGTACTTCCATGCCAAGACATGTTACAAAAGAACTCTGTAAAAACGATTTTGTATTTCTATTTCTGATTAAAGATTACTGCGAAGTCGAGTTTGATGTTGAAAAATAACACCTTTCCGTTAGTCGATTCTTAGAATTAACTGAAGACTATGTTTCAAAAATAAGGAGTAAGAATTAACCGTTTTAAGATATAGACATTTGTGTCGTGCCATAACATGCTTAGATTGTAAAAAATGATATCTGGCCATTCTAGGAAAAGTCTTTAAGTAAGTGTAGTTCTCTTCTACCACAGTGTCTACAGTTTAGTCCCGTTCTACTGTCACTGTTACTTTTCGAATAAATAAAGAACGACCTACTGCTTCTCGAGTAAGAATTTTGTCAAGAGTTCTCTACCGTGTACTGTCGTTAAAGGGATTCTAAAGGCGAACTAAAACTGCTTAGAATCGCGTAAAGAGTAGGATAAAGTTGAATCTATTCTATATGTGTGTTCATGTGGAACATATTGAAGGTTTTTTAGTAGAATGTTGTGTTTAATAAGAGAAATTACACGGGACTCTTTTTTTGCTTTCACGAAGTCTCGTTCTCCGTCACGTGACCCTATGACGTGTGGTTTCCATAGTGAGAACCATGCCTCGAGTATGTGCTGCAACCGATTGTCACGAAAAGATGGGAAACGAGTCAAAATTTTCTTTTCATCAGTTTCCTAAAGACAATGTGATAGAAAAAGAGTGGGTCATACCAGTAGAAAGGCTCGATCCCAGTACGAAAAAGCTTTGGGAGCCCAAAGAGTGAGACGTGTTATGCTCCAAGCAATTTTGATTGTAGATTTGTTTGGACATCACTAATCCAACGCAAAATCTTCCCATTGGCCTCAGACACTTCATGTCAGAGACTGACGTCATAAGGAGACAAGTCTTCCATCTCGGGAAGCTATCGCGATTACTCGGAGGAAGGACACAAGGGTCGATTTCACTGGATTTTTTCGATTTTTATAAACATCGGCAACCGAAATAGTGCTAATAAGTAGTAATTAAGTGAGAAACGAATCCTTTATTTCTCCTATAGTGCTTTCGTGCTCTGTAATTGTAACTAAATATATTTTTGAAACGTTTGACCGTCGCCACAGCCTTATCACAAGCCTTGAGTATCCCTTTAAGTCGAAAACTAACCATAAGGATAAAACCCTCCTATCAAACAAAAGTGTTCCACTGGAAAAAAGAAGATAATAGCCTTTAAATCGTTATGGGTCAGACTACATACCTGTAGAATCCTAGCATCCTGCAGGCTACCAAGGCCTCTCTCTGTCCAAACCTATTGCCACACACTGTGCTCCAAGTTCCATCGTACAATATTTCTAGACGTCCTGCGTCTGCTGTGCCACCAACTACACGAGCTGACATCTGCTGGGCTGTAATTGAACAGGTTTATAACACAGGGAATTAATATATTTCGCTAAGCTATTTATTATTATATAGACAAGATTTTACTGTAAATGTTTTTAATTAACGCAATGGCCAAGCTTTTTAGTCGCTGCGTTTGTTCAGGTATCTTCGAGAAAGGGTTATAGTAAACTAGATTAGCAAGTATCTGTCTGTTTAGTACTACTATAGTTTAGTAGGCAGTTTTAATCTTCTGCCCCTAATATTGCTGCGGTAGATGACGACTATGCAGAAGTATAATAAAGACCCCGTTGTGGAGCATGGCCAGGATAAAGGAGAGCGACCCGAAGGGTATTAAAGAGTAACTTGGTTTTGGGGTTGCACTTGACAGCTACCCGCCGGACTTGAAAAGGCACCTCTACAGACAAAAATTCAAAGGCCTAGAGGAAGTTGTCAACATCGCAGAACTTTATGATATCAGCGAAAGTAACTACACGCTTGAGAACAGGTACCACTAGCACAGAGACACCTTTGAGACCACCCAGACTACAAGGCAGTTTGGAGTAGTGGTGTACAGCATTAGACTCACAGAGGGAGAAGGATAAAGAAGATCCGGGATCCCCTAGCAAACTACGAGTGGCTACGGTCCAGATTGTTTTACCTTTGTAACAAGCAAAGGCACCTTGCTAAGCACTGTAACAAAGCCAGTTGGAGGCCACGGACAGAACTGGACCTTACAACAGGTCTAGGGATCCGGCCAATCTCAACCACTACAGGTACGGTTAATGACAAGCGATATGAAATCGCGTTGGATTCCTGCAGTGAGTTCCCACTCAAAGTTGATGTGTCCTTAGTAAGGCCAAAGGAACTGACAGGTGAAGTAGTGGACATTCAGTGCAACAACCATGCCATGCAGACATGCGCCATTGCATATGTTGACGTGGACTGTCCATACGGGAAAGCTTAAAGGGATTCTAAAGGCAAAATAAAACTGCCAAGAATCGCGTAAAGAGTAGAATAATTGTGAATCTCTTCTATATGTGTGTTCATGTGGAAAACGTTGAATGTTTTTAGTAGAATGTTGTGTTTAATAAGAGAAATGACACGGGACTCTTTTTTTGCTTCGACTAATCTCGTTCTCCGTCACGTGACCCTATGACGTGTGGTTTCCATAGTGAGAACCATGCCTCGAGAATGTGCTGCACCTGATTGCCAAGAAAAGATGGGAAAACAGTCAAAAGTTTCTTTTCATCAGTTTCCTAACGTCAATGCGATATAAAACGAGTGGGTCATACCAGTAGAAAGGCTCGATCCCGGTACGAAAAAGCTTTGGGAGCCCAAAGAGTGAGACGTATTATGCTCCAAGCCATCTTGATTGTAGATTAGTTTGGATATCACTAATTTTTATAAACATCGGCAACCGAAATAGTGCTAATAAGTAGTAATTAAGTGAGAAACGAATCCTTTATTTCTCCTGTAGTGCTCTCGTGCTCTGTAATTGTAACTAAATATATTTTTGAAACGTTTGACCTTCGTCACAGCCTTATCACAAGCCTTGAGTAACCCTTTAAGGCAAATATGTCACAAAGATTCACTGTGACCGGTCATATTAGGTTATAAACAGGTCTTGCGTGTCCTGACCCGAGTGCACACCACACAGTGGCGGGCTCTGCTCTCCCTGATCAAAGTGCGACCACCAACCCTTGCACAACAGTCACTACAACGTCGACTGGAATCATCTCAGACAAGGAACTAGAGAATCTACAGGTAGAGGACACCAGCTTGTAACACTTGCATGCACTCGCCTTGAGTGGCGAAAGCAATTGGAAAAATAATGGCGTAGAAAGTTTTGTCATAAAGAAAATCCTTTTTTTAATTGGGGATGAAAGGAGGAGGAAGGGTCAAAAACGGTTGTAACGACGTTGATTCGGCTTGAGATAACGCGACGGACTCACGAGTATTTGAGAAACTCTAATCATCTCTCCAGCATCATAGAGACTCATACACGTGTGACTATATGACACTAATGGCCCGGCATGGCAGAGGATGTCAAAGGGTATATCAAGCAATGCAAATGATGCAGAGAGATGGCCTTGGAAACGCAGCGACTGCGTTCCGGTGGTTAAGTTCGTACAATTAGTAATTTAGAGTGAATAAAGCGATTATTAACAACAACAACACGGCACTTTTTTTTAACAAAAAAAAAAAAAAATACTGGAGGAACTGTAGATGTTTAATTATTACTGGTCTACGTACTGTTGTTGCACATCACGCCGACATCCCACAAATGGTGACAGTATTGTTTGTAGAGCCCCCAGTGTTTACACTGCGCCAGGCTGGTTTCGTTCCCCACACACTGCAGCAAATCGAACAGAATAAGACCAGAGCCTTCTCCGTACTTGACTGACCCCACGGCTACTGCTGTTGTGCTGTCCGACATCAGAAACAAGAACAAGAAGATATAGACATTGGAAACATACAAACTTTCGAAACTTAATAAAGATTACCGTGTGTAAATACATATGCACATAGACACTCATGCCTGCATATGCAAACGAACAATTTGTGGAGAAGCAGAGCGTGATGGGCGGCCGTAATGTTAATTTAAAGGAAGAAAAGTGTTCAAAACATACTAGTCAGCCTGAAAAAAGTGCATGGATTAAAATATATAGGACAACAGTTTTATAATGCTTGTTTTTAGAACACAGGATACTGATCAAAAGTTACAGACATGCGAGTAAACTATGCCAACAAGTAATCTGCATCTGTCTCTTGTAAAGCTCTTTGGTTGGCCTGTGGGAAACGAAATTTGTAAGGTTCCAAGGGAAGTATTGTTCGAAAGTTTAAACTTAACAGAACTGACAAAATGACACCAGCATGATTTAAGGCTGCAGCTTAATTTGACTAAACATGGACATAACTGTGTCCAAACCAATTCACAAATTGGAAATTCAATTTGTATCGATTCAATTGGTCATGGTTGTTCTTATTTGGTGCAACGATTTGCATTGTTAATTGCAAAAAAACCGGGAGAAAATGTGTTAAGGCTAACTCAGATTTGTTAAAAGTGCGTTATGAAGCTTTGTGTAAATAGTTTAGTTAGAACTCAATTCTTGAGCAATAAATTATTATCTTCTTAATGAGATTAAATTCATATTTTAAGCACCCGAAGAAGAGCCTGTTTTTAAACGTAACACACGAGTTACAGGTTTTATTCAGGAGGGTATTTTGCAAACTGTATTTAACCCCTTTTTGCGCGGGTTGCACGACTTAATACTGGGTCCATGAGTCTTCTTTGACCAAACTCATTGTAATTCAAGGTCTGCCCGGCTCACTCAACACATTTCTGGCTCTGACACCGCTCGTGTCCTTTTGCCAACTTCATTCAGAGTACATCACCTGTAAAAACCCTGCTAAGAAGTCTACTTCACGATGGAGGAATCTCTCCTTCCTTCATTCCGATTCAAAGAGCTTTAGTGAGGCATCAGAGGTGTAGGTACCAAAGGAACAACCAACTCCCCCCGCCTCCTAAAATATTCACCGTTGTTTCATTGTGAGCAGAGAGTTTACCCTCCCCCTCCCCCCCCACCTTCACTTCCAAATCCTAGCAACTTCCTACACCTCTGTGAAATGTACACAATTAAATGTGTGTGTGTGTGTGCGCGCGCGCGTGTGTTTGTGCATATTTTACTTGCACCGTTAGTACTCAACTGCTCGCACACGCGTATTCTCTTTGACTAATCCTTTTCCAAGACACTTCTTGTAACTATTTAAAAAAAAACTGCTACAGTTTTCTGTCTTGTGTGTACGTGAAGCCCACACAAAGGTGAAGGGCAGTGTGACAAATCTGAAAATGTAAAAAAAAAAAAAAAAATAAATAAAAGGCTGAGCTGTCATTAAGTATCTGCAAAAGAAAGGAATGACACCCAAGGAAATCCACAAGGACATGGTACATGCTGTGGACTCCCCATCCTATGCATTTGTGAAGAAGTGGATTGCTGAATTCATGTAGGGCATGGTCTTTCAGAAACAAGGATATCACCCCTGACTGTGTAGTAAGCGCAAATGAACCAGACTGTTTCCCTTGAACAATGGTTGGAATCAGTGTGTAGTTGTGTGTGTCAGTATGAGACTAAATCAAGTGTTCACGGGGCATCAGGAGTTTCTCTGTGAACTGTGTGGCAGCATTCCAAGAGATGTCAGTGAGGATGAAAGCCGTGTGCGCTGAGCGAGAATAGGACAGGACGTGGTAACGGTGAAATTCCATGCCGTGACGAGATATGTTAAAAATTAACTCTTTAAAATACATTTTAAAGTACTTCTACTAATTGTTTATTCCTGTCAAGTCGAGTTTGCTGTTGAAAAAATAACAGGTTTTCAGCTAGTTAAGAATTGTGTGTGTTAGAATTTTTAGAATGAACTTAAGACGATGTTGCAGGAATAACGAGTGGGGACCGTTGAGTCTTAGAGGCGGATCCGGGACACGTCACCAGTTCAGCGAAGAACAGGAGGAAAACATAGGTCCCCACAAGCGTAACGCTGGTAGAGCAGTGACCTGAGGAAACCACGATGTCCTTTGTGGAATTCTTGATTGAAAGGTGTTTCATTATCGCAACGCCATTTCGTGTATCGAATATAAAAAAAAAGTATGAAATATAAAAACGGAATCAAGATATATATTATATATCTATATGAAATTTAAGATATTGGAAATTGAAAAAAATCTTGATCGAGTGCGTCTAATTGGTATTTAGCTGCGGTGGAATCCTAAATGAAAGATTGCACTTATAGAAGCAATCGCACTGAAGTTAAAGCTAGAACCTTCACTAATGCAGGCCCCAGCAATTGTAGAAAGTTTTTCTCTGCAGGTGTAATTCAAGAGATAATCATAAGTGTCGTACTATAGTATGTTCAGACTGTCGAAAAGATGATATCTTAGTATGCTCGGAGACGATTATAAGTAATTCTACTTTTAGTCTACCGCCTGGTCTACAGCCTAATCCCGTTCTACTGTAACCTTCACATTTCAAATTAATAAAGAACAACTTACTGCCTATTTAGCAAGGAATTTTTAAAGGCAGGAAATATCTTTAAAACACGTGTACTTACGTTTAGTCGTGAACTAATCATAAGGATACAACCCTCCTATTAAATAAAAGTATTCCACTAATGAAAAAAAAAGTCAATAGCTTTTAAAACATAATGGGTAAAACTACACACCTATTAAATCCCAGCATCCTGCAGGCTACCAAGGCCTCTCTCTGTCCAAATTTATAGCCACACACTGTGCTCCAAGTTCCATCGTACAATATCTCTAGACGTCCTGCGGCTGCTGTGCCACCAACTACACGAGCTGACATCTGTTGAGCTGTAATTGAACGAAATAATAATACAGTGAATTAACAAATTGCGCTAAGCTTTTTATTATTATAGAGACAAGATTTGACTGTAGTAGTTTATAGTTTATCCCTTGCTTCTCCTTTAAGGAGCATAGGGCCACAAGATTTGACTGTACATGTTTTTGTTTTAACGCAAAGGCGAAGCCTTATAGTTGCTGCGTTTATTTGTGTATCTCCGAGAACGGGTAATAGTAAACTAGATTAGCAAGTAGCTGACTGTTTAGTACTAGTATAGTTCCTACCCTCTAGCTGACTGTTTAGTTCTAGCATAGTTCCTACCTTCTAGCTTACTGTTTAGTACTAAGACGGTTTAGTAAGCAGCTTTAATCTCCTGCCGCTGTGACATAATCATTTCCTATCTTCTAAAACTTTGGAAAAACATGTTCCAGAAATTCTAGTTTTCTTTTTTTGGCGAACATGTCTAGAAAAATAATACACTTGTTAGAAATACTTTCTAAAATTATAACGTATAAAGTTGTTTATAAACTATAGGGTCATTTTCTAATTTAAAAGATTACCCGAAAGCAACATATAAAAATTACAGGTTACTTGAATAAATTTACATTTTTTTGTCACGAGTTTCTTGCAAAAATTAAATACTAACAAATTTGCATACAAACTCCCCCCCCAAAAAAAAAATATGTCACGAATAAGCTGCATATATGCTAATTTACTTTATAAATATTTTGTTATATGTTGAAAAAACTAGTTTCATTTAAAACAAAATAATTAAAACTATATCTGCTACACCTCATTTAACCCCTTTTCCGTACAGCACAAAAATCTTTCCCAGTTCAATGTTTTGCATAGCATTAATAGAATTAATTTAGCTAATTTTCATTAAAAAAACAACAACAAATGATCAAGTCTTTATATTATTGACCTTATCACATGGGAGTGACTTTCCTTAGGGTAAACAGCCGCCTGCTTCGTGAGATTCAAAACTAAAAGGCCAAGACATTATTGAGCTAGTGATAACAAACCTAAATGACTCGTATGCCAAATATTTAAATAAAGTATTAAATTATTGACATTTTCTTTATTGTTAAATGTTCTTTGTGCGAGTTCTGTTAGTTGTCGAAATGTAAAACTACATCCGTTATGTTAACATCATTTGACGGATAAGCTGCCTGTACCCAAATTGTTCTTTAGCAAAGCGCTTTTCACAAGGAGTGCTTATGAAGCTTATCCTCTTGTTCATGTGAATTGAACGCCAAAGATTATAATACTCTATACTATGTTAGAAATATCTTATGTGTCAAACATGTTTAGTATGGATTTTTTAATGTGGAAAAAATATGTAGTGACTATTTGGGCTAGACTCCTTAATTAGAATGAACGTAAATTTAGTTATGTTCTTGTTTTGTGCCTTACAAAAACATTGCTATCCAACACAATTTTTGTTAGGTTATCACAGTTTACATTGTCATAAAATGTTAGGACCAAAGTAAAGGTATATATATATTAAAACTGAATTCTTGATGCTAGCCTATTGTAATTAAAACAGACCCATGTCTTTTACAAGTATAAAGTCTTACTGGTGGATGAACATTGGTCTATTCTAATCTTAATAAAAAAAAGTTTTTGATACAAGACATAAATAGAATAATGATAATAGTACTACTAAACATTACTTTTAAAGAAAAAGGTTAAAGAACTTATCAAAACTAAACAAAATTGTTAGTTTATTCTAACTGCATGATTCATACAAATGTAAACTAAGTTCTAGGCTTTTTCCTAAACACCTTTTAACATTTCCCAGACAGCTACCTTTACCAACGAGACATAAATACAGTACATTAATGATAATATGACTTTAACAAGAGATCTGTAGCACACCGCGTTGCTGCTCCTTCTGTCAAACGATACAAATGACAAATGAAAAAAAAAATCATGATAAACCTGCATACATCAAAATGATCATCTTTACAAAGATCTGTTTAAATAGACTAGTGTGTGTTTTCGGTTCATTTAGAGGTTTGTGAATATGTTTGTGTATGTGTGTGTGTGTTCTTTCGCCAATATAAAAGACAAATTAACAGCATTGAAGTGCAAAAGCAACCGTAAAATTAAATGTAGCTTGATAGTTTGAAGAAAAAGCAAGGAAGCAGTGCACTGCAAAATGTCCAAATGTATTACCTTTTTAGACTACGGAAACTCCTGGAGCCATGTGTTAGTTATCTTATGTCTTAATTTCTTTATAATTGCCACAAAAAGGTCAACAATTGTAATTTAACATTATATATACCATAGACTATTACACATTACATCCCAAAATACACAAAAAGAAATTAAACAGGTAATGTTTCGTTTGTGATTGAACACCTAATTAAATTTCTGATTTCCAGATTAACCGTCAATGTAGTGAGAGCTCAGGAAAACTTGTTTGACCCTGAACGTCCTGTGTTCAGGTGGGTCGAGACGTGAGCGTACCTCCATTACAGTGTTGTTATTAATGCCATTGGTTGTCTTTTGCAATTGAATGTATTAGACGCATTATATGCACATGTTATTCCACTCTTTGAATTGCTGTGGAAGTGTTTATTGTTATGTAGGTGTACTGCAACTGTCTATGACGTGAGGGCTTTGTTTGTTTGTTTGTGTTTTATGCCGTGCTAGCAACTATGGCTATATCACGGCAAAAACTAGTTGTAACTTGAAAGGTTTAAACATCCTAATTCTTATAAACTTGATATACTTTTAAAGGTCAACATAATAAGTAACCAAAATGTAAAAAAGGGTGGGAAAGCATTAAAAGGGGTGTTGAAGTCCAAAAAGGTTACTATCACACCAAAAACAAAACAGATACAAAAATATTAATTTTGATAATAGAGCCCTATTCTCTTTAAAGGTGTCCGGTCACTTAATCCCCAGACACTTTATCCCCGACACTTCATCCCCGACACTTCATCCCCTAGACTTTTAATCCCCAGACACTTCATCCCCGATACTTAATCCCCAGGCACTTCATGTAATGCTTCTGTCAAAGCATTGAATTAGAATACGTCATCCCCACACACTTATTCCTGTACAGAGCTATGTGTGATTTCTAATCACTGATTCTTTTATAAAGCATTGTTTAATGCCTGTATAACACGAACAAACAACTCTGTGGAGGGTTGGCATCACGCCCTTCAATCTCTCTTCTCCTGTCATCACCCAACGATGTGGACATTCCTTGAAGGTCTACGTGAGGATTGTCAGCTACACAAGGCGTCTGGTCTACAATCATGCGCCGGCACAGAGAAACGTCCAAAGAGGAAATACGCTGAGTTAGCAACATTGTAGAGAGATATGAGTCAATGGATCGTCTTCTGTACCTCCGATCATTAGCTTACCTTTCATATTGATTAACAGCAATTACCTCGCGAACACTCAAGAAAAATTTTCATATCATATTGTTGAAGAACATTAAATTTACTAGCTTATATGAACTTTAACTGATGTTGTAGATGTTCAAATGACGTTGAAGTTAATAGCATGATTTGAATTTGAATTATTTGAATTTCAATTACATTTTTCGCTGACTTCATAACTTTTATAGTTAAGGATATAGTTTAGGGATTAAGTGTCTGGGGATGAAGTGCTTAGGGATTAAAAGTCTAGGGGATGAAGTGTCGGGGATTAAGTGACTGGGAACCCTCTTTAAACAGGAAAAGATTGCCGCCGATGGGATCGACCTAAATAAGGAAAATAAAGATTTTTCTGTAAAAAATTGACAACGAATAGTCTGCAGCTTCTGACAGATAATCAAAAAGTGTAGAACAGTAAAATTTTCCCTACACCAGGGACAAACAGGTGGCGGTTCACCTCGCAAGAGGTATCCTTGCGTGGCATAGGTGTGTCCTGTCTTTAATCTTGGGCGGCAAGAAGGTAGGCGGTCGGAAAGGCAGGGAAGGGTGGCATATAACTTGTTTTGGCCCAGAGTGTCCCAGTGGCGTTGCCATAAGGACTGAATGTAGGCCGAAAAAAAAGATTTGCAGTCTGATGAAATAAGTGATTGAAGTTTACCAGGTAACTGACATGCAGCCTTGGCAGCCTGGTCTGCTCAAACATTGCCTGGGTTACCAGCATGGCCAGGAGCCCAAATAAAAACAATGTCCTTATTTTGCTGAAAGAGTGCTGCATGAATTTTATGAATCTGGATCACAAGGGGGTGGTCAGAATCATTTGAAATGAGGGCTTGAAGTGCAGAAAGAGAGTCTGAAATAATCAAAAAGTTGTGTTCCAAAGAGCAGTGAGCATGCTGCAAGGCAAGCAAGATAGCATGAAGTTCCGCTTGAAAATAGAACATTCGTCTGCCAGTCGGACTGAAACAGCCCATTGTGGTTTGCAGGACGGAACTGCTGCCGCAGCGACTGGGCCACGTGAGGGCTTACTAAGAGTACAGGGTAGTTAAGCCATTGTGTAAAGCCAACGATATCAAGGGAGATAACTCGAGCTGTAAGGACTGCGTAAGTGAAGGAACGTTAAATGCTTCGCAGTGGTTAGACATGGGTGTCAAACACATCCGACCTGTCATCAAATTTTACCTGGCCTGCGAAAGAATTTTAGTTAATCATTAATAAAGGCCCGACGACAAGAAGGCAAACTACAAAAAAAGTTCACATGGAGCACACCAAGCGATGGGATGATTGTAGAGAACGTGTTTTCTACTTTTAGTGAAGATTTTACAGAAAACAAACAGTGCACTGGTCAAGTTACCACACAAACCGTCCACTTCATCAGAGCCAAAGGGTTCAATCCCCGCATGTTTCAGTCCTTTGTGCAGGAAATATTCACAGTTGGGCGGCAGGTCGTATCACAGAATTGTGGTGGCTAAGTCGGGGAAATGTTCTCACTTGAGTTTTTTAGCTGATTGGGGAACTCAGTTCATGGACAGCAAAGAAAAAACTCCACAGTCTTGCAGAATGAAAAAGGGAAATGTGACTTGGCATTTCTGTGTGACATAAGCCCTCATCTCAACGCTTTGAACCTGCAGCTCCAGGGATGAAACCACTTGATAACTAACCTTCATGATGATGAAGGCATTTCAAATGAAGTTGTTCTTATGAAAAACACAAATGAACCAATGCAACTTGTTTCACTTTCCTTGCTGCAAAACAGTGTGGGACAGCTGGCAGACGAATTTTTTAACTTAACTGCTAGAACGAGGCTCGGGTGCTCAAAACTTCCGGTTAAGCCTAGCACAGAGACACCTTTGAGACCACCCAGACTACAAGGCAGTTTGGTGTAGTGGTGTACAGCATTAGACTCAAAGAGGGAGAAGGATAAAGAAGATCCGGGATTCCCTAGCAAACTACGAGTGGATACGGTCCAGATTGTTTTACCTGTGTAACAAGCAAGGGCACCTTGCTAAGCACTGTAACAAAGCCAGTTGGAGGACACGGACAGAACTGGACCTTACAACAGGTCTAGGGATCCGGCCAATCTCAACCACTACAGGTACGGTTAATGACAAGCGATATGAAATCGCGTTGGATTCCTGCAGTGAGTTCCCACTCAAAGTTGATGTGTCCTTAGTAAGGCCAAAGGAACTGACAGGCGAAGTAGTGGACAACAACCATGACATGCAGACATGTGCCATTGCATATGTTGACGTGGACTGTCCATACGCAAAAGGCAAACTTAAGGCAAATATGTCACAAAGACTCACAGTAATCGGTCATATTAGGTTATAAACAGATCGTGTGTCCTGACACGCGAGCACACCATACAGTGGTGAGGTGTGTTATCCCCGTAGAAAGTGCGGCAGCCAACATCAGTCACTACAAAGTTTACTCAAACCATCAAATAAAGAATATAGGATAGAGGCCTGTAAAACCTGCGAGCCCTCGCCGTGAGCGGAGCAAGCAAGTGGGCGAAGAATGGTGAAGAAAGTTTATCATAAAGGGAGGAATTTTGTACTCGCGGATGAAAGGTGGAGGAAGGTGACCAAACTGACGGTTGTACCGATGTCGATGCTGCTTGAGATAATGCTATGGTCGCTCGAGTATTTGAGAAACACTAATCATCCATCTGACAGCAAAAAACTCCTATTTGTGTGACTATATGACACTAATGGCCCGGCATGGCAGAGGATGTCATAGGGTACATCAAGCAATGCAAATGATGCAGAGAGATGGCCCTGGAAACGCAGCGACTGCGTACCGGTGGTTAAGTTAGGCAATAGATGCATTCAGTTACCGTAGGAAACTCACCCAAGGAAGCCAAGACCGACGACGGAACAGAATTACGATGGGCCATGGAACTGCAGTCACCAAGAGACACGACTCTAAGAAATAGGAGGGAAAACTGAACCACCGTCAAATGGAAGAGGTCTGCGTGGATGGACGGGAGAGCTAAGCGCCTGTCTTGATGCTTCGTCATGCACTGACAATGAACATCAGGCAGACCAAACTCAACTGATCGAAGAATAATTTGACAAAATACGTCCATAGTACATACCACCAGAAATGCCTGGACGGACAAACAGAATAAATTGCGATATTTGGCGAGGAAGCGAAAACAGGAATTATTTACGGAGACAGATCCTGACAATATAAAGGCAGGAAAGTTTTCAGGTCAGAATTGTCTGCCAAGGTGTGGCCTTGATAGGAAGCCCAATTGAGCTCCAGTATCACCTGGTGAAGGCGATGACCAGTCAATGTGAGAGGTGGAGCTCACCACGCCGCCAACATTGTGGTCTAAACCAAAGAGCAGTGCGCTTAAGAAATTCAAGTTGCTTATGGCGGCACAGCTGTATCGCCCACGGATACATCATATGACAGGAATTGGCGATTCGAGTGCTACCCCTGAAAACCACTGCGAAGGCGTAGAGCTAGACTAACCCTATAAACCAACCCCGTAAAGTCCAGCCTGTGGGGGATGGGAGAGGTTAGTCTGTAGGTTGAAGAGAAATTGTGTATACAGTGAATTATGTTTCATTCTGTTATCAGTATGTCCTGCATGTAGGTGTTGGTGCAATGATTGATGTTAGGTGAATGTTTTAATTTAGCATTAATTATAATGTTCCTCTAACAATTACCTGAGTGATTTAAATAAATGTAAATGTGTGCGTGATCAGGGTGACTATCTAGTTTTATTACTTTTTGGTGCTTTTAACCGCAATAGACGCTACGAAATATTGAATTGTATACTGTTGACAATTTTCATCTTTATCAAATTTGCAAAAGTTAGAAATAACAACTCCATGTGTCATATTTAAAATCTTTTCTTTCGATGAAACTTGACGGGAATCTATTTGGCTCACCTGTAATTGACTGTTCTCTGTATTCTTCTTTCTCTACAACTGCTATTGCGTATTGCACATTCTAGAACGCACTTGATTTCTAAACTTATTCTTACAATCAGGAATTTATAGGTAATAAAGCGATTAGTAACAACCAATGATTATTTTTTTTAATAAAATAAATAAAATACTGGAGTAACTGTCAATGTGTTATTATTGCTGGACTACGTACGAAAGTTGCACATGACGCCGACATCATGCCAGTGTGTACAGTCGTGTATGTAGACTCCTCGGTGTGGACACTGCGCCAGGCTGGTTTCGTTCCCCTCACACTGCAGGTCACTGAACAGAATAGGACCTGAGCCTGCTCCGTACTTGTCTGACCCCACAGCTACTGCTGTTGTGCTGTCAGACATTAAAAACGAGAACAGTAAGATAAAGAGATTGCAAGCAATCAGACATTTTAAAACTTAATGAAGGTTAACGTGTGTAAATACACAAACACACACACACACACTCATGGCCATATATGCAATCACTTTCCGGAGGAGCTGAGCGTGATGAGCGGATGTTATGTTGATTTAAAGAAAGTAAAGTGTTCAAAAGATGCTAGTCAGCCTAAAAAAAGTGCATAGATCAAAACATATAGGTCAAGAGTTCTATAATGCGTGTTTTAAGAAGACAGGATACTGAAGGAAAGTGACAGACATGTAATAAAACTATTCAAAATGTAATCTACATCTGTGCCTTCTATAACTCTGTAAGTAGCTTGTGGGAAACCAAATTTGTAAGGTTCCAAGGGAAGTATTGTTTGAAAGTTTAAACTAAACAGAACTGACAAAATGACACCAGCAGGATTTAAAGGGATTCTAAAGGTAAAATAAAACTGCTTAGAATCGCGTAAAGACTAGGATAAATTTGAATCTCGTCTGTTTATATGTGTGTTTATGTGGAAAACGTTGAAGGTTTTTAGGAGAATGCTGTGTTTAATAAGAGAAATGAAACAGGACTCTTTTTTTGCTTCCACGAAGTCTCGTTCTCCGTCACGTGACCCTATGACGTGTGGTTTCCATAGTGACAACCATGCCTCGAGAATGTGCTGCACCCGATTGCCACGAAAAGATGGAAAAAGATTCAAAATTTTCTTTTCATAAGTTTCCGACAGACAGAGCCTGACAAGCCTTACACACAGAGTGCGTCATACCAAGAACGTAGATCCCCTGGACAGCTGGCAGACGATTTTTTTCACTTAACTGCTAGAACGAGGCTCGGGTGCTCAAAACTTCCGGTTAAGCCTACATGGTTTAGCGAATGACTTCAATGGCTATGTCAGCAAAGTCTGCAAGAGTAACAACAATAAAGAAACGCACAAAAGGCGGTTGATGCTGCTGCTGGTAGAATGTAACTGCAAGTATCAAATCGTTCGGTGTCAGTTTTTTTTCCGCTTCCGCGAGCAGGAATATCGACAGATGAAGACAAGTGGCAGCGGCTCTTATTCATGCTACAGGCCGCTACATCAGACACAAGTTTCAATCTATTGAGAGCCAAGATTTGTTCAAGGCACTTGGAAGAAGAATGCATTAAAAAAGGTACTGATCTTATTTACCTCTTACTCTTCTTTGTCCTGTTCATGTTTTAGTTCGCGACTATTAGGCGACAATTTTCACATAGCGAAAGATATGCCAATTAAAAAAAAACAAATTTAGTTATTAATAATCGCGTCATTCATTAAATTACTTGAGAAGTGTATTGATTAAATATTCTTCTTATAACTGTTTTTAAAGACTCGCTGTATATGAATAGGCCTAGATTAACATCAGTGCTTTCAGTTCACACACCCCTTCGTAAACGCAGAGATGATTTAAGACAGGGATGCCCAACCTACGGCCCACGGGCCACATCCGGCCCGCGACGCGGTGCCATCCGGCCCGCGAAACTTCTGCCCACAGTGCAGGAAATCGGCATGTTAGTAATAAAAAAAAAAAAAAAAACGAAAAAAAAACGTAAAAAGGGGAAGATGAAGTATTTATCCCCAAGTAGGGGCGTTTCCCAATCTTTTTTTCGATGGACGAACATTTCGATTCAGTGCTCCGACTTGATGTCTCTATGATGAGGCCGGACATTCAGAAGTTGGTTTCGGGAAAACAACTTCAAATATCCCACTAATTACTACATAATTAATGCTAAGTACAAGTTGTTTCTAATAAAAAATGGTATCTGCTCTATTTTTTTTTCTTTTTTGTATTTTTGCGGTGAAGTGGCCCGCGACACGGCTGTCCGAAATGGATATGGCCCGCAGGCCGAAAAAGGTTGGGCATCACTGATTTAAGATGTTTCTTATGCTGTAAACCAGTATTAGAGGTTTTAAATCAAAAACAGAAAATATCTAAATTATTGTATTGATGTTCCATTGTTTCTTTTATTTGTTGTTGTGTGTTAGTATATCAGCTCATATCGCGACAAAAGTTTGCGGCCCCCACCTCAATATCAAAGTTTCATGTTAGTGCGGCCCGAGTTTGATACTGTTATATCTTCTCCTCTCTCGTAGCTACGTGGTTAGTGAGATGATTGCTAAAGCAGGAAAGCCATTCAATGAAGGTGAATTTTTAAAAATGTGTATATTACAGGCTGCAAGTATTGTTTGTCCAGAAAAGAAAGGTCAGTTTAGCAACATCAGCCTTTCTGCCAACACCGTAGCAGAGCGCATTTCTGACCTGTCAAGTGACATTTATGATCAACTGTGTGAGAAAGCAAAATGTTTCAGTATATACTCAGTCGCTCTTGATGAGACCACAGACATCACCGACACTGCCCAACTCGCAGTCTTTGTCCGCGGTATTGATGACACTTTTGAAGTCATAGAGGAGTTGCTCACAGTGATTCCAATGCATGGCCAGACCACCACTCAGGAGATATTTCACCAGCTGTGTGATGCCATTGAGAATGCCGGTTTGCCTTGGAGGAGGTTTGTTGGAATAACAACTAATGGAGCGCCATCAATGACAGGGAGGAAAAATGGAGGAATTCGATCACAGATTTGCAGACTTCAAGACGCAAAGAACCACATTTCAAATTTTTGCGGACCCCTTCTCCTTTGATGTGCAAGATGCTCCTCCTGTGCTTCAAATGGAGCTCATTGACCTGCAGTGCAACTCTGAACTCAAAGCCAAGTTCAGGGAGATGAGTGGAAAAGCAGACAAGCTCGGGCAATTTTTGAAAGAATTGCCCCCTAGCTTCCCTGAGCTTTCCCGAATGTTCAAGCGGACCATGTGTCTTTTTGGGAGCACATACTTGTGCGAAAAGCTCTTCTCTACCTTGAACTTCAATAAGTCCAAGTACAGATCCAGACTTACTGATGAGCATCTTCAAGCCGTACTGAGGGTCTCAGCTGCTTCCTCCCTTAAGCCAAATGTGGCTCAGCTATGCGAGAGTAAGCGCTGCCAGACCTCTAGCAGCAAGAAGTAGGCAGAAGAAGCCATGTTCAAAACAGTTTATGTTCAATGATCCATTCATGTTCAGAAAGTTAAATGTTAAAGAAATGCTAATACAGACATTTGACTCTGAATAATAATAATTACATTTGTCTGGTCAGCAACTATATTTTCTTCAGTCTTCTATATCTGGTGTATTATTATTATATTTTCATTTTCAATTTATTTATTTATTACTAATGGATTTATTTTTTCTTATGAATTTGTTAATTTATTTTTATTTTTTAACACAAAAATAAGATGAAAAAATAAGACATTTGATAACAATGGAATGTTTTTGTAAGAGCTTTTCTTGTGGAAAACCTGATGAGGCCCAGCCTCATCCAGACTCTGCCTCCAGTGGCCCCAGGGTAAATTGAGTTTGAGACCCCTGGGTTAAACTATGAAGTACTGTTTGTAAAGTAAATCTAAATTTTTCTCTGGCACCTGAAGAATTGTACATAATCTGAAATATTGTCCTTGTGAATAATTGTCATAAGTGTTCAATTATGGCAAACAGGAAGGGCAAACCCAATGATTAAGAAAAGTGTAATAGTATTAAGATAAATCTAGATTTATTTTATATTAATTACATGTAATTTAAAACATGTGAGTGTGTTTATGGATTAGGTAAACAGTTCAAAATTGTCACATATTTCTCTTCAAAAGGTGAGCGAGACCCCTGTCATGCCAGTTCATATCGCCTACACCAACTTCATGGACATGAAGATGGATTTGACTTGTCTGCCTCCTGAAATGGTTAGGTTGAAAATATTTCTGAAAGAATTGGGTGAAAAGACTCTCTGCACTGCTGTCACTGAAACTGATCTGCAACCATTACCTGAAATCAAAATCACTGATAAGAACTATTTCCATCACATTACATATGTCTATGAGAATGTTACACTCTGTTCCTATTCTGGTGTAAGGGCAACTACCTGTTTACTGTTGGTGAGTACTGCAGAAGCAACATGCAAAGATTGCTGATTGGTCAAGAAGACACTCTGTGAAAAAAAAATCAGACTGGAAGAACACTTTGGAAGGCATCGAAGCATTGGGCATAATCTCACGTTACATCAGTTCAGGAGATTAACATTCAGTTCTAGAGGACCTTGGCATTGACAATTCAACCATGCGCCATTCAACAAAATGAAAATGTACAGCCAATAATTACAATAAGTCCTTTACAAAAAACAGAGCACAAATTGAGCAGATGTCAATATGACTTTTATTATTTCACAAGTCACGTGTCTTAACAGCTCTGTGAACAATTTTTTAAATTCAAGTTTTCTTTGTTTATTACAGTATCTTTTGTAAAGAATGTAAGTAGTCGTGGATGCCATATTGTGCAAGAAATATGAAATCACAAATTGCCAAATTCAAATTTTTCCAGCTTTGAAGATATTTAGCAAACTCTTCCCAATTCCTGTAATCTTGGTTGGCTACTACATTTCTCCATATCGTAATTATTAATATTGTTATATTTATTATAACTGTATTTGTAACATGCCATTAGCTGGCTTATAAGGATATTGCACTCTATAAATACACTTCGTTATTATTAAATTGTCAAATGAAAAATGACTAACAGGATCAATTCCAATGGGCAATTATTTGCAAAGTGTGCTCAGTTATGGGGACCAAACAACCCCAACAAGTGCTGCCTAAAAGCTAAGGATAAGGCAAGAGATGCATTGTAACGAAACAAAAATCAAACCAACTTTCCACTTGTCTTATCTAAGATAAGATCTTACAATTATTCTTAAGGTACAACTACAGCATCACACACCCACATGCACACACACTTGAAAAGTCAACTATGGTGAATCAGCTCCACATCAAAGGGTACAAACTTTGTCATGTTCCTATTATTTCTGCATACAGGTATATCATAGCACTTGAACTCTGTAAAACATTCTTTTGCTAGAACATGTTTTAGTGTGGTTGTACTGTATTGAACACAGAACTAAAATCAGCAAAAAACAGTCCTGCATATGTTTTTTACTTTCCTGATGTTTATACAAAATATTCAATTTAAATAGTTTTAATCCTTGAATCACAGTTTAGTTGAGTACTTGTTACTCCTGGAGGAGCATAGGGCCACAACATCGATTATATATATATAGTTATTTTAGTGTTACTTTTATAAATAGATCTTACTTTCTGTCTACAACAGCTTTTGAACCTACTTGCTGATATAAATCTAGAGCAATTTTGTTTTTCCCAATACCCTTTTACTGCAAAGGTTCTCCGATGTCAGAGCAATTAATTATCCTAAGCATTGGTGGCATCTTGTAAACTTTTCCTGAGGTACTTTGTTGACTTGGACACATGTTGATGCTGGCAGTGCTTCTCCATGAACCTATGACACTCATGGTGAATTCTTATTTTTAAAATACAGAGGAGGAACCATGCAAAACACCCTTTGTTTAGCAGTCTCACTAATATCAGATTTGTAAGTCATAGTACAAAAATTATGTAACAGCTCTTCATCCTCAGCACAGGCTATTGTAAAATCCATACTTCTTCAACGTGAGGGGGTACTTCTGCATATTTGTAAAAGCATATATTCTAGAGAATAAAACAATTCCTCAGCCTGTTCATTTAAATAAATTAGTCCTCCCTGTTTAAAGTGGCTGTCAGCATGCTTGTATCATGTTTGGTGCATAGGGCACCCAAACATTGTTGTTATTCCGCTTTGCACAATCTTTTTATTTTCTTTATAATGCTACATTCTATATGGGCTATGATATCTTTCACTTTATCATCGAATGTTGATGGCTGGCATGCCTGAGTTAGCTCTGCATTCACTGGATAATAGAGCAACTTACTTTTCAAACGTTTTCCGGCAAAGCCATGCAGCAGTAGATATAGATTTTGTGTATTCCACCACAGAGCTCATGTTCTTTATGTAGGCAGCATGATATGAATTCCATGCCTTTTCCTTAAAGTGCGAACAAACATCTTGCCCGGCACAAGGCAGTCATCCAGAAACTGCACACACACACTTAATAAGTCAACTATGGTGGATCAGCTCCACAGCAAAGGGTACAAACTTTGTCATGTTCCTATTATTTCTGCATACAGGTATAGCATAACACTTGAACTCCGTAAAATATTCTTCTGCTAGAACATGTTTTAGTACCATCCCATGGAAAGCACATTACTTCTAACGAGGTGACAACTAAAATATTATCTTTTATTCAATTTATTCCTTATGATGTATATATATATATCATTTTACCATTTAATTCATAATTATATTTTCCCATGCTTAAAGTCATAAACTGACATTTTCAATTTGTGATCACTGATGTTCAAAATATACGTACATAAATTTGTTATCTAAAATTATTTGTTAAACATGAATGACTGCAGGACTGGAGCACAATGTCTATGTGCTTAAAAGTTAATCCTGGGCTGTGTACAATGATCAAAATATTGCACGCAATAAAGTACGATATCACGAATATCTTATATATATATACGTCCTTGATGATATTTACCTTGACTGTCACTGCCGATTTGGTAACAGTACTACCACTATCTTGCATATGTAGCAAGCAATCATCATCCTTAAAGCACAACAAAATACCAGATTTTATATAAAAGCGAGAGACCGAGGTGAAGCATATATGCGAACACTTCATGATTCTAGATCTAGAAGTGTAAACGCGATTCATATTATTTATTATTTCATACGAAATATTTCAGACTAGTGAAGCAAATACTTTTGTGTTCTCAATAGATACAAGTTTGGTTAATAGTGCAAACAAGCAATACACTTACGGTAATTATATTGTTGATATCAAACGTCTCATTAAATTCCATTTTCGCGCTGCTCTTCCGGAAGTACGACCGGCCAGAGGTTCGCCGAGACTGACCGCGGATCACTTCGCAAGAGGCCGACAGTGAGTCTCGGCATACAGACATCAGTCCACCTATCTACGTCCATGGTCCACCTATACACGTCCATGGTCATTCATACGAATAAACAGATGACGTCAAATCTTCGCAATGATACAGATACAGACACTTCCTGTCAGAGACTGACGTCACAACAAGACTCCTCTGCCTGACTATCTCGGGAAGCTATCGTGGTTACTCGGCGGAAGGACACAAGGGTCGATTTCACTGGATTTGTTCAATTTTTATAAACATCGGCAACCGAAATAGTGCTAATAAGTAGTAATTAAGCGAGAAACGAATCCTTTATTTCTCCTGCATTGCTCTTGTGCTCTGTATTTGTAACTAAATATAGTTTTGAAACGTTTGACCGTTGCCACAGCCTTATCACAAGCCTTGAGTATCCTTTTAAGGCTGTAGCTTAATTTGATTAATTATGAACAACTCTGTGTGCGAACGAATTCACACATTGACAGCTCAATCTTCGGGTCTTACTGCAAGGTTATTCTTATTTGGTGAAGTGATGTGTATTGTATTGTTGATTGCAAAAAAAAAAAAATGAAAAAAAAAAGGAAAGAAAAAATGGGTTAAGGCAAAACCAGAAATTTGTTAAGAGCGCATTATGAAGTTTTGTGTAAAAAGTTTAGTGAGAAGACATTTCTTGAGTAATAATTAACGTCTTCTTAATGAGATTAAATTCATATTTTAAGCACCCGAAGAAGAGCCTGTTTTTAAACGTAACACACGAGTTACAGGTTTTATCCAGGAGGGTATTTTGCAAACTGTATTTAACCCCTTTTTGCGTGGGTTGCACGACTTAATACTGGGTCCATGAGTCTTCTTTGACCAAACTCATTGTAATTCAAGGTCTGCCCGGCTCACTCAACACATTTCTGGCTCTGACAGCACTCGTGTCCCTTTGCCAACTTCATTCAGAGTACATCACCTGTAAACACCCTGTAAAGAAGTCTACTTCACGATGGAGGAATCTCTCCTTCCTTCGTCATTCAGAATCAAAGAGCTTTAGTTAGGCATCAGTGGTGTAAGAACCAGAAAACAACGAAACCCCTCCCCTCCTAAAATGTTCACCGTTGTTTCATTGTGAGCAGAGAGTTTACCCTCACCCACCTTCACTCCCAAATCCCAACTCCCTACTCCTCTGTGAAATGTGCACAACTAAGTATATGTATGTGTATGTGTATTTGTATGTGTATGTGTAACTATTTTACATCAACCGTTATTACACAAATTTTCGCACACCCGTATTTTCTTTGAATAACGATTTTCCAAGCAACTTCTTGCAAAACTCTTAAAAAATACTGCTACAGATTTCTGTTTTGTGTGCACCTGAGGGCCACACAAAGGTGCGACAAATCTGAAAATGTAAAAAAAAAATAAATAAATAAAAAAAATAAAATAAAAGGCCCAGTTGTTATAAAGTACATGCAAAAGAAACTTGCTGTGGACTCACCATCCTATGCAACTGTGAAGAAGTGAATGGCTGAATTCGTGCAAGGCAGGGTCTGTCAGGAACAAAGGTTATTACTCCTTACTGTGTAGCAAGCGCGAATGGAGCAGAGTTGTCTCCCGTCGACGTTGGTTAGAATAAGTGTGTAATTGTTATATGAGTCAGTATGAGACTAAATCAAGTGTTCACGTGGCCGCGGGATTTTCTCTGTGAACTGTGCGGCAACATTCCAAGAGATGTCAGCGAGGATGAAAGCTGTGTGCGCTGTACGAGTGTAGGACAGGACGTGGTGATAGTGAAATTCCATGCCAAGACAACATATGTTACAAAAGAACTCTACAGAGAGAATTTAAAAGTTCTTCTATTTTTCATTGTTAATTCCTGTCAAGTCAAGTTTATTGGCGGAAAAGTAACAGGTTTTTGTTTAGGGAAGTATCTGTGGATTAAAGAAACAGTGTGGTGCCAAAGCAGTTGGTTGAGCTTGGATTAAGAAAAGACTACATTTAAAAGTAAGTGTTAAATGAGTTGATTGCATTTTTATTGTTACATTGGGCACAATATCAGACATTAATTAATTTTCTAATAACAATTTGGTGTTTATAATAAATGTGTCCGCTTATTTGCATACATGTTTTTTTCGTTTCCTATGTTTTGAATCAAAACTTAAAAAAGGTATGAAATATAAAAACGCAATGATGATAGTAATAGATTAATTATCGTTTAATTTTGCAAATCTCATTCTTGAAATTGAGAAGAAACTTGTTTGACTGTATCTAATCGGTATTAAGCTGAGGCGGAATCCTGGATCAAAAGCTAAAACCTTAAAAAATGCAGGTCACAGTAATTCAATAAAGTTTTTCTCTGTAGCTGTGATTAAAGAGATAAACATTTGTGTCGTACAATATATATATAGCTATTTTAGGGGACGTTCTTGAATAAATATACTTTTTTTACGCCTTGTTATACTCTAGTTCTTTTTCTACTGTCATAGTTACTTTTCAAATTAGTAAAAAGAAAATTAAATCTTCTTTTCCAAGGGCATTTTTAAAAGGCAGGAATTATCTTTAAAAATCTTGTACTCTCGTTAATCGCGAACTACTCATAAGGATACAATCCTCCTATTAAACATAAGTTTTCCACTGGAGAAAATTGAGAAAATAGCTTTTAAGACGTAATGGGTAAGACTACCCACCTGTTAAATCCTAGCATCCTGCAGGCTACCAAGGCCTCTTCCTGTCGAAACATAATGCCACACACTGTGCTCCAAGTTCCATTGTACAATATCTCTAGACGTCCTGCGTCTGCTGTGCCACCAACTACACGAGCTGACATCTGCTGAGCTGAAACTGAACGAATTAATAATACAGTGAATTAAGACATTGAGCTAAGCTATTTATTATTATATAGACAAGATTTGACTGTAAATGTTTGTTTTGACTCAAAGGCGAAGTATTTTAGTTTCTGCGTTTATTCAGGTATCCCCGAGAAGGGTATTAGTAAACTAGATTAGCAAGTAGCTGACTGCTTAGTACTAGTATAGTTCCTACCTTCTAGAAACACTGATAATAATAGTCCTCCTAAAGCATAACTTAAAAAAAATTAAAAGCCGCATCAAAACAATGAAAAATATAGTTAATCGCAATGTGAACTAAGTTCTAGACTTCTTCTAAAAGACTTTTTTACATTTCTTAGACATCTACCTTTAACAATGACACATAAAAACAGTATAATTTTGAGATGTGATTTGAACAAGAGATCTGTAGGAAAAGGGGGTGTTTTTGCTTATTCTGTTTAAAAATACAAATTATAACTTTAAAAAACAACAACTGAGAAACATCTATATGTCTACATAAATATCTGGATTAAGATCTATTTGTTTCTTTTAAACAGTGTGTGTTTTTGCTTATGGGCAAGCAAGAGACAAAAAAGCAGCATTAAGGGGCATTGAGCCTTGTGTTAGCTATCTCTATGCCTAAATTCACTATTAAATATAAAAAAATGTTTTATTCAAAAACTGTGTTTTAACATTCTTAAAATGATAGACGATCACACATTTATTCACACACAAACACACTTACACACATACGCGCACTTACACACACAAATGAAACTTGTGGCTTTAAGGATAAGTGTAGCTTTTTGTAACTTTACAAAAGTTGTACAAATAAAGGAACACCTGTCAAACTTAATACTGGTAAAAGAGTAGGTAATATTAGCAGTTTTTCTTAAACATTGCAGTAAGAAAAATTACTGAATTTTTAGTGATGCATGACACTCTCTGTAAGTAGTTCTTTTTATGATTTGTTTTCTACCCATTTTCCTTGCAAGATTTTATACTTGTTACCTAACATGGCTTCAGTAGCCCGCGTTTGTTTAGACAGCGGCGACTGAAATTTCGACCGGTATGTAAAAAAATATATATTTTTTTTAACATAGAAAAAACTATCTCTTATACTTCGTTTTAAAGAACATTTAAAATACATTTACGGAGTGTAAATTTTAACAAGTATACGTTTTGTTTTCTTGTAGTAAAATCAGTTGAAAGACTAACTGTAAAGGACAAAGAATTAACAAATCGGAAAGTAGGTCAAAAGTTTGACATTAGGAAAAAATTATTTATAAAATATATACACACACAAAAGTACAACAGAGGCATATATTCTGTAAAATATTACCTACTGTTTTCTTCTCATTTTTGGTTGAGTACAAATCTACGTCTAATTGAGTAACAGTCAACGAATGTAAATTTGGCTCTTGATCAACCAAAACTTCTCCCTACTTTCAAAATATAACAAAAAAACCTGATTAATTGACTTTTTCAGCTTTTGAAGGAAAGTAACCGATAGAAGAACAATTCCTAAAGATTCCCGTGTTTCTCCCTTTTTTGTACTGGTTCATTTACGCACAGAACTAAACGCTAAGACTCTACTGTGGTTACAACAATGTGCCGCCCAGCTCCGTCCGGCCCGTATTCAGGCACTTCCGCGCCTTTGGCTGACTGGGCAGTGGTAAAACGTGTTAAAAATATGCAAAGGGAACAGCCTTTCCATCAAATGAAATGTTCATAGAATGAGATATGTGTTAGTTTGATTTTTATTGCTATTATAGAACAGCCACATAAAGCTAGAGTGCCCAATACTTTCTCCAACTAACATATAACGAAAAGGTCTTTATTAAGGCATTAACACTTCATTAGTAACTATGTAGGCAAATGACAGCTAAGACAATATAGAGACTTCTAGTAAATTGTTGCAATTTAGTAGCTTGCAAAACTAAAAAAAAAAAACCCCAAAAGGAAATGCATTGATATTTAATTATTACTGGACTACTTACTAATGTTGCATGCGACGCCGACATCCTCCGAGTGTTGACAGTCGTGTGTGTAAAACCTTGGATGCTTACACTGCGCCAGGCTGGTTTCGTTCCCCTCACACTGCAGGTCATCGAGCAGAATAGGACCAGAGCCTACTCCGTACTTGTCTGACCCCACGGCTACTGCTGTTGTGCTGTCCGACATCAGAAACAAACAGAAGAGAATATTGATAATAAAACGAATCGTTTTTGTTACACTGAACAAACATTAACATGTGTAAATACATGTGGACCCACCCACCCACACACCCCGACACTTTGCCGTACTTTATATTAACCCTTTTGATGCTAGTTTAGTTGTTACTATTAAACAGTAGTTTGATCTCCGCCATGAAGCAGAACGTGCTGGTCCTTCGTGTCCGCCTCCCATCCTCCGTCTGCGGTGTTGCCGTCCATCATGCTCTTAGCTAAGTGGTATGGGTGGCCGGAATGTTAATTTGAATAAATTAAAGTGTTCAAAACATACTAATGAGCCTGATTATTAGAGCACAAAATAAAAAGAGAAATATGATAACGGTTCTATTTTGCCGGTTTACCATTGAGTTTTCTTTTTTTTTTGTGCCACGGGATATAACCGTGGGGCATTCGAGTGATCTTGGATTAATAAAGGTCTTCAGCTGAAAGTAAGTTCTGAATATCCTAATTGTATTTTCATTGTTATAATTTGCACAATATTAGACGTTAATAATGTTTAATAGTTAACATTTCTTGATCATATTAACTGTATCCGAAGCAAAACTATCAATGTTAATTAACTCAAACAATGCAGGTCCACGAAATTCTAGGAAGTTTTTTTACCAGGGTAAAACAAGTGAGACAGATTCGAAAGAGATAAACATACATGTCGCGCCATACTGTGTTTATAGCATCAGTAAGACAAGAAAGAATTAGTTATTGTAGTGGATATCTTTCAGTAAATGTACTATTCTTCTCTTCTTTTTCTACTACATGGTATACAGTCTAGTCTCATTTGACTATTACCATTATAATAGAAAAAACAAACAAACTGCTGCTTCTAAAGCAAAGTTTTTGTAAAATTAAAAACAGAAACTAACTTTACAAACGTTTTAACTCTTTCTTAGTTGCAGATGAATTATAAGGTACAATCCTCCTATAAAACAAATGTTTCACTGGAAAAAACAGCTTAGTGGTATAAATGCTTTAAATCGTAATGGGTAACACTACATACCTGTTATATCCTAGCATCCTGCAGGCTACCAAGGCCTCTGCCTGTCCAAATCCATCGTCACACACTGTGCCCCAAGTTCCATCGTACAATATCTCTAGACGTCCTGCGTCTGCTGTGCCATTAACTACACGAGCTGGCATCTGCTGAGCTGAGAATAAACAGGTGAGTTTTATATTGTAATAATGCATTGCTGCAAGCTTTTTATTAACATCTATACGAGACTAGACTAAATAAGTGTTGAGTTGTATAATAAACGCAGTGGCGAAGCCTATTGGTCGCTTTGGTTGTTGGGGTATCCCCGAGGACAGGTAATACTAAACAACATTAGCATCTAGCTGTTATAGTTCCTAACATTAAGCTGACTGTTAAGTAGGCAGTTTCAATATCCCACCCATGTGACATAATCATTTTCTATCTTCCAAATATGGGCAAAAGCATGTTCCAAGAGTTCTAGTTTACAAGCAGTAGAAAGTCTTTATCACCTCACTAATCCCTTTTTTATAAAATTTAATTTCAAAACAGATAAATCACTCATTTGAAACTCCTTGTGAACTAATGAAGTTTTAAATTATTAAAAAAATACTCCAGGATTTTTCTTAAAATTTGAACCGTGAACTGGAAGCCACATATCAAAACTACAGGCTGCTCAAATCGGCCCTATGTTCCATTGGAACAAGAGAAATCTGCTATAACACATTGACCACTGTTTTACTACCACACAATCTTTCCCAGACGTTCGTGTGAAATATCTGTAATACCATCAATTTTATTTTAGCGCCAGTAACTTTTCTGCATGTTTTCGTGAGGTTTGAAAACTAGTGAAGTTCATCTCTTGTAAAGACGGTACACGGAAGTTTTGCCGACCGGACGTTTCGGCGCGGGGCACTTCATTTCGGCATTTCACGCGAGACCTTTAGCCTAAGTCAAGTGTGTGACGCCCCTTAGCTCACACATTTCTCTCGCTATTGTATCAATGTATCAGTGAACTCTCTCTCACTATCTCTCCTCATGTGAACCGTTAGCTCACACATTTCTCTCGCCATTGTATCAATGTTTTTTCTGAAAGCTGTTGCGCATAATCTGTGACAATCAAAGTGAACTGTCTGTGAAGTCTGTGTGTAAAATTTGTTTGAAATAAAGAATTATTGTCTAATCTAGTAGTTACTTTCAGTCTTTGAGAAGTAAGTAAGCTCTCTCTCTCTGACATCATGCGGCGAAACGTTCGGTCGGCAAAACGTCTGCACACGTGTAAAGACATAGAGTGCTTAAAGTAAGAAGTTGTCTCAAGGGGTCAGGCATGTCTATCACATAATTTCTTATCAATCTAAATGTGCATTGACTAAATCACTCTTAGTAGCACGAATACGTCCTAAATGCAGGGAGACCAATCATTCTCAAATGAGAGATATAAGATTGGCGCAGCATACATTGAAAATAGAATAAAAAAGTTTTACCATCTCTTATAGATAAGGATCAGTCTGGCTTTATTCGTGGAAGATATTTTGGGGATAATATTCGACTGATATATGATGTGACTAAACATTTAAGGGTAAATAAAGAGACTAGTTTACTAGTATATCTTTACTTTAAATAAACCTTCGATAGCATTAGTTTGAGTTTTATGCTTGATGATCTACATTACTTTGGCTTTAGCTTCCTTTTCTGTAAAATTTATCATCACCTTTTATACAAATATCAATTTAATTGTGTCAGTGAAGGGCACATCATCAACATGGTTCAAAATTAGAAAAAGATGCAGGTAGGGTGACACCTTCTCACTTTTTTCAATCATTTTGTGCCTAAAGGCTTGAGCTAATATGATCAGTAAACAGAAATATATACAAGATATAAAAATTTACAACTCTGAAAATAGTACAATATGCAGGTGATACAGTACTAACCTCGGAAGAAGACAGTCTTCTAAAAAAAAAAAAAACTACGTGCAAGAAAGATATATTTGGAAAGCTATCAGGATTAGCACTAACAATCCAAAAAGTGCGATATGGTACGGGATCAAAACAACTTCACCGATTAAGTTCTTACCACTTTTAAAAATACAGTGGAATACAGAAACATTTAAAATTCTTGGCAGGTGGTTTACAAATAATCTGACTGTATCAAATAAAACTATGATATAAAATTTACTGAAATTAGAATGCTGTATAAAATACGGTTAAAGAGACAGTTAGCTCCATTAGGTAGAGTAATAATACTTAAAGCTCGTCAAAATAAGTACACCTCTGGCTACTGCTACTTAACTTTCCAGATTATATTGTAAATGGCATAAAAAATCCATCTTTACGTTTGTTTGGAATCGTAAAAATAATCAAATTAAAAGATAATCATGTCTCAGGCTTTTGCAGAGATGAACAAGAAAAGATTCAGCATATATTTTTGAATTCTAAATATGTAAACAATTTTGGGAGAAACTTACAAAATCGTATATTAGACAAATATACAAATAGTCGAAGGGGAACTTCCAGTAAAATCGTGTCCTATTTTTCGCATTAATAACTTTAAGACAGATGTTCTACTTGATTTAATTTCACTGCTAGCAAAAGCATAATGTATTATTGCCGATTTAAAAAATATATTCCTCAGCTATAATCTGTCATTAAAATATTAAAGCATAGATATACAATTGAAAGACTTAATTTACATTTAGAAATAAATGAAGAAACGTTTGCTGAACACTGGCTACCATATAAACAAATTGTTAACTAGATAAATACTGATGTTTAGCTCTCTCTCTCTATATATATATTATTTTATGAATATTTAAGGAAGATCCGCATTATCCATTGCTATGCGTCAAGAAATGCAGCAGATGAGAAGGGAAAAGAAGATTTCTACAGTTACCTGCAGCCCATAGTTGCACACCAAGAAGAGATCTGAAGATTATTATAGGAGGCCTAAATGCCAACGAGGGAGATGACAATCCCAATGGGTCATAGGTGGAACTGTGTTCCCACACTAAAATATAAACAAGATAGCTTCGACTTCCCCTGATGCCTAGACGGAAAACCAGATTGACCATCTAACAGTTGCTTCAAAGTGGTTTAGTCTCCAAGATATCCAAGTGAGGAGAGATGCAGATGTTGTTTCAGACCACCATCTCCTACCATCAGGGTTCAAGATTCAGCTGAAGTCGTTAATTGAACAAGCAGGCAGACCACACTACAAGTTCAATACTCAGTACCTCAAGAACAACGAAACAAAGGTCATTTATAACTATGAACTCAATAATAAGTATAAAAGCATGTCAGGATTAACAGAAAAATCGGCAGAAGAACACTGGTCAACTTTCAAGACTTTTTGGAAAGACACCCTGCACATATGTGACCCTCCACCACGAAATGATTCCTAAGTCGGAAATTTAAGATTGGCCAAATTACATATTTCTAAAAGTACAGGTTCTGAACTTCTATTTTTGATACAAAAGTTGTTCTTCTAGTCGTAACATTGAGTGAGTTATAAACGTTTGAAGTGTGGCAGTACGGTGGCGGCCATTTCGAGAAAAGTGGGTTCAAAGATTAGCGTCAAGATGGCCGACCAGGTTTTTGTTTACTCCTTTTGATTGTTTAATATTTTGAATCGTTCTTTAAAGAACATACAGACTCCGGGCTTTCTGGCAAGGTACAACACGATGGTTATGACAGGGAAACAGCGTTTAAATTTTGTTTTTGTTCTGTAGAAATCGGTGCGGATCGCAGTAGGGTACCTCGATTAAAACGTATTTTAAGTCGATTTCTAAATTTTATTTTAACATAGCAGTGTATTTTCATGATAGTTTAATAACCAAGGAATCCATTTTTAAAGAAAAGTCAAACTGCACAAAATTGACCCTGTCACCTTTCGGGGTCTCTAACACAAAACTGCGCCGCGCGACTTAAGACTCATTACGTCATTTTTTTTTTTTTTTTAGGCCCTTCGCCCCTCCTGGGGCATAGGCCATCGACTACAGTCTTAACTGTTGTCGATGTTTTGATAGCAAGGATTTGTTTTACGGGGTGGGGGTGCTGGCCCCACGCCCAACCCTCCTGCTTTTTCAGCCGGGCTTGGGACCGTCCTTGGCGGAGGGCAGCCAGCCCTGTAAACAGATGCCACGTGCAGAGAAAGAACAGCATGCCCGAGAAGAGAAATGAACTCAGGGCAGCCAACCTTCACTGTATTGGCGACAGGCGCTAACAGCGCTAACCGTTGCGCCACCGGGCCGCTTTCATTTCGTCATGGAGGGTCACATATGTCCTAGGAAAACAAGGGATGGATGACTCCAGAGACCTGGGAGAAGATTGAATAAAGGGACTAAAACAGAAGGTCAAACAGTGTCAAGACCAGCAAGAGAAGGAAGGTCTCAGAGCTGAATAAGTGGGAAGCCAACAGTCAAGTAAAGAAGTCTTTCAGAGAGAACAAGAGACGCTTTATCCATAAATCGAGAGAGGAAGCAGAGACAGCAACTATACAGGGAAACCTAAAGCGACTATAAGAAATAACATGAGCTTTGTCAGGCAAGAACATTAACCCAAACAAGCCGGTGATAGACAAAGACCGCAGGAACTCAACTCTAAAAATACATAACATAGAGACCACTGGATGGAACACTATTAAGAGATCCTGAATACTTTTTGTCTACCATTCTTACCTGACATACAACCACCAACTAAACAACTTCATGTCAACATCAGCTCTCCAACTGAGACAGAAATAATCAAAGCTGGTAAAAGCAGGAAAAGCGGCAAAGTGGCCTAGATGGCATACCTCAGAAGTACTAAAGGCACACCCAGAAACAACAGCAACATTTTTACATCCCGTTCTACACAATATCTGGGATTAAGAACTAACTACAACAGATTGGAAACTAGGCCATTGGGACAAGTTACAATCAAAACGAGACCTCTGACTATGCGACAATTGGCGAACGATCCTGCTTCTGTCTATCCCCAGTGAAATCCCGATAATGGTAATACTAGAGAGATAGAAGAAAGCTCTAGACAAGTGACTGAGACCAGACAAAGCAGGGTGTGGCCAGAATAGGTCATGCGCTGACTACATTGCTACCTTCCGCATCATCATGGAGCAGTCTATCATGTGGCTAAAACTGGCTATCCTCCCTGTATATAACCTTGTTGGACCTTAAGAAGGCATTTCAGATTTAAAAGAGGAACGTCATATGAAAGCTCATATGATCCACTGTGGTATTCCTATTACATTAACCTTATGAACATTATCCAGGGATTGTTGGAAGACTCGTGCTGCCAAGTCATCCACAAGCTAACTAAATCTTTTGTAATGAAGACTGGTGTATTATAGGGTTAAATATTTTAACCGACAACTTTCCTGATGGTTATAGATTGGGTTATGAGAAAGATGACCGAAGACAACAACACCGGTATCCAGTGGACCTTGACCAAACAGCTAGAGGACCTACACTTTGCCAAGTATATCTCATCGGCAGTAGCACGCACAAAAAAATAAACTGAGCAAACGAGCTTAGGAAGCAGAAACGAATAGCTTAAAGGTCAATAGAAAGAAGACGGAAGTGATAAGACTCAGCAAAAAGCAGAAACTCCCATTCCAAGTTCAAGGAAATAACATCCTCGACTCGAGAATGTTAGGGCAGAAAACAACAAAAATATTTAGAGAAAGACATTCTGATAATGTATCAGAAACTTGGCTGGAATCTGTCTCTTAATATTCAAATTATTCATACTCATCAGGATTTCTTTAATGACAACTGTGGTATTGTCAATTATGAACAGCGTGAACGTTTTCAAGAAAATATCGTAACAGTTACAAAATAATACTAGTACAAATTGTCCACTATAATTCTGGCTGACTAGTGCTGGACACTCCCCAAAGATGTCCTCGAACAGCTGTACAAGAGACAGACAAAGAAATCTAAGACGTAGTCTATGAATTGTTTTTATTTACAAGTATTAACCATAGATCAATTACTATTACCATGTATTTTGTGATTTTGGTTCATGTTTGTCATATTAGTGTTGAGTACAGAGGAAAAGACAAGATTTAGTAAAAAAAAAAGTGTTAACCAGTGTTGTGTGCGACGTTTAAATAAATAAACGGCTTGGGGAGAGGGGGATTGGTGTTTTACGCCGTGCCAGCAACTAAGGCTATATCACGGCAAGGCAGCCAGCCCTGTAAACAGATGCCACGTGCAGAGAAAGAACAGCGTGCCCGAGACGAGAAATGAACTCTGGGCAGACAACCTTCACTGTATTAGTGACAGGCGCTAACCGTTGCGCCACCAGACCGCTAAACGGCTTGGGGACGAACATGTGTAACTGTAGTCAAAAGCTTAAACGAAAAGCAGCTCGCTCAGAAAAAAACTTTAAAAAGATCCAAATAATATCAATGTTACTAACTCTATAAAAGCGAAGTTTCTATATGCAACTGTAATAAAAAGAAATGATATACAAACAAAGACAAAGTACTTTTTAGAGGTGACACAATGCATTACTCACGATTTTTAATATCTTTTAAGGTTTCACTCACAGGTGGTAAACGTTAATCAAGTCATCATGAATTCAAATATCATGATAAATATACAACTAAAAGAGAAAAAAATTGCTTAACTCACTTTAAAAGGTACTTGTCAGGATAAGACCATGTAGCACAATACAATAAAACATTGCAAATAGAAAACAATTAGAAATTATAAACCATAGAAATCAGTTACCATAACCGGCAAAAACCAAATAGTTGTTAACGTCTAATACACATGCCTTTCTCTTTTACAGCCCGAAACATTTAACACGTGATGTCACAATAAAATGGTCTTATTGACAAACAACTAATCCATTATCTATGTGCGGCACTACTTACCCACACTGGGCACCAGGAGAACAGAGATCCAGTAAACACTGACGGCCCTGTACATCATGATGCTGGGTGTCGATGTGTTAAAGATGATCGTGTGTCTGACTGACAAGACACTGGACAAACATCGCAGTGCGACAGCTTTTATTCCACGTCGACGAGGATGTAACTAACGGTGAGCCTTCTCATTGGCTGACGATTACGTGCCTAATTTTGATTGGATGGCTGAGTCTCTTCTTTCCTCTTCTGGCGTATGCGAGGTGCCAGATGTATTAGTGTAAGCAATCCTTGTGTGTTTTTTTTCATACAATATATGTTTTGTGGTGACAGGTATTTATGTATTCTAAAGCTGGCCCATAAGCAATATTTGAAATCAATCTGATATATACGTATATCCAGTGTTGTCCATAGGAATGGGAATCCCATGGGAATCCCATGGGAAACGTCCCATGGGATGGGATGGGATGGGACAGCACACATTTGTATTTCCCATGGTAGTCGATACTTGATATTGCAAAATAAATTTACTGTTATTTCATTCATCAAGGATTTAAATCTTTCCTCTGAATCATCTATTGTATGTGAAGTAGCAGGAATTATAGAACAAAAGCCGAAAAGTGGTTTTCAGTGTTGTCCATAGGATTGTTAATACCATGGGAATCCCATGGGAAACATCCCGTGGGATGGGACGGGATGGGATAGAAAAATATGTCCCATGGACAACCCTGCGTATATCAGAACATTCTGATGAAGAAACCTTTCTCTTGACAAAACAAAGAACCACAAAAATAATTCATATTGAAGGGGAAAAAATTAATACCAGTTTAACTTATAGTTGTCTTTTCTATGTCAGTTTCTAAATCAGATAATGCAAACATCAATAAAATGTTTAATCAGGCTACATGCCCAAACACAGTAACCGTTTTTCTGTCAACAGTTCATGTCCTGTATACCTTAATAACAGGTAAAAATACAGAAGACATAAGTATCAAGGTGTACACAACTTACGCTACTCTACTATAATATTTATCTTACTTGCCTACATTACAGTGATCTTTGTCTTATATTTTATAAACTTATTCATTTAATCCTTTCTTTTCCGCCGGGCAAGTGATGAGACAACAAGTGATCTCCATCTGCTGCTAATCCCCGGAGGCTGTCGTAAGTGAGAGGCCTCTGCCCTTAAGTTCCTTCTAGACTATTTGCCTCCAAGTTTCTTTTGGGGCTCCCTATTTCCCTGTTATGTCCACCGCAAAATTCTAATAGGAGATTGATTCTTGAGCGTGTGGCACACGTGTTCTATCCATCGTGAGCGCCGAAGTTTAATTATTTTAGCCAAGGTGCATTTTCCTATGTTTGAGATTGTGTTACGCCAGATCTTTTTTATGAACTTCAAACATTTGGGAACAATTCCAGCTTTCTCTCGGTGTAGGCTGTTGTCTTTCCTCTGACCCATGTAAATCCACTGATCTTCCAGTGATAGTGACAGGGTTATTATTCGTTGTTTCCTACATCTTGTTTTTTTTTAACCTTGTCTCTGAGTATATCATAATGATAGTCTTACTTAGGTTTTTCCTTAGAGGTCTTAGAGACTTTGGAATAATAGTCCTAGGTCATTGGCATAATCTACATCCTTCAAGACTGAGTCCACTGTAGTCCCCGTCGACTAAACAGTGACACAGCACATAACCTAACGAATTAGAACATGGACAGTGACAGTATGCACCCCTTGTTTACTTCTGTGTCTATTCCTAGGGCTGATGGGCTCTGTCAGCTTGTTGTTGTAGATGACTTGGCAGTCAATTTTTTTGAATTGTCTGTCTCCTTTTTAAATTTGAAGTGTAAATGTGTGTGTGTGCTTTAGTGCGGGTAAAGAATACGTGTGGTAAGAGAGTGAGAGAAATGTATTTAATACCAGCTCTGAAAAGTTTTAAACTGATGTCACCAAAAAAAAAAAAAAAAAAAAAGGCCTGAGCACTTGAGTACTAGCGTTCAAGTCCGGTTATTTGTTTTCGTCGGCCACATTAATGTGAGCGGATGTAGATAAGCTGCAGATGTAGTAAACAGCCATTTAGCAGCAGTCACGCCTTATATGGTACTCAATTCTGAGAATACTTAAGTGTTTTTTTTTAAAAGGAAAATTGGATTCTTATTTGACTTCCTGAACCAATATCTCAATTTGAGCTGTATATATATATGCAATTTTAGTAAGGTTACGATTAATAATGTACTGCAAAAGCTGTTCATTACAGTAAAAGAGCCCCCGGCGCGTGAGATGAGTTCACAGTGATGTTGTGTAGGACGCCCGTTAGTGTCAAGGCTGTGGGTCTACAGCACGAGACGAGGTCACTGATTCTACTGATGCCGTCCCACGAGCTCCCTGCTGCACACAGAGACACGGGAAAATGATTCTTCCATTCCATGAACTGTCAACCATTTAGTAAATTGCACAACTTGCATTTAACGAAAGCGATTTAATAATTATGTATAAAGTAGTGGAAAATTATCATCCATCTACACAAACAGAGATTAAAGTGTTTAGTCTTTCCTTTATTCTTTCCAAAAGGTTTCTTTTCCATCGTATTTTCTTTTGATGGCAGTTTGCCTTTAAACTGGTAGTTACAGGTTATTGTACTGAGACATATGCATATTCTGAATAACCAAAAAATCCTAAGAAAACAAAAGAATTCCCAAGTATGCAACAATGTACGATGATAGACGTTAGTATATCCCTAAACTTTCCTTCACTTCCAGAGAACTGTAAGTACTGCTTTGTCAGTAATCATCTATGACTAAAGACCGCTGAAAACCTTCCTTGATGTTGACTTAAGTTAACAACAGTATTGACCCTCCCTTGCAATGGCATCAGTGTCCAGTCGCCTTGTCAATATTCGAGGTCAGTGAAATAAGCTCATTGTGACCTTAAAAGTATTTTTTTACCGTCTAGCTACAGTTTTAAAATAAACCACCAAGAGTCATACGGACAGATCATGCTTAAGAGCTGTTTTCTCTTTCGTTGGAGGCAAAAGCGAAAACTGATGTAGATAAACTAACTAGAAAGTGGGGATTCGGTGCAGCCTCTTATAAGCTGCATCAAACTAAGGACTGTTAATTAGGCCCTCCTCATCTTTTTTTTTTGCGGGGGGGGGGATAAAAAGAAGTTGATGAAACATCTGTAATATACTTTCTGGATATTTATTCTCAATATTTTTTGCTCAAGGTGCTAACAAGCGCTAAACCAAAGGTAACTGCAGGTTTGTTATGGTGTCTTTAAACAATGACTAGCTTTTTAAATAGCTCACAGATATTCTCTTATTACAGTCATTCTGTACGTTTTAGAACCTTAAATTGTTTCATCACAGATTAAAGGATTTTTTAAATAGATTTTTTGTGCTTAAAAAGGTAAAAAATAGGCTCACTGATAAAATTAGGAAATTGTCATCATATGGTTTGAATAAACTAAAATCAAATTAAAGATGATTGCAGACCTAATTAATTATGTTAAACTATTCTACTCTGCATAGTTTCTAATGTTAAGCTATACTAATATGTCTTTGTAATCCGATACAATTTTCCGCTTGGACTCTCTTGTGGTAAACACATTGCAGAACCTAAAAATGAGAAGATTCAGGCCCAACAAAATGGAGATGCTTATGACCTTTATCAAGATAGTCGCTGGCTTTAGGAAGGCAACACCCATTAGTACTTGACAACGAGAGAAGACCTAGAGATGTGAACACAGATGAAGTAGAGTGTTTTTTCCGGAATAAATTCGTGGTGTGTGTGTGTGTGTCCGCGGGTTTGCTTTTTTAAACCGTTGTTTTGTATGTTTTAAAGATTTCTGAAACCACCAGCAACAGTTTCAAACTGTGTTATAGAAAGAAAACAGGACTGAATTCCTCGCGTTGTCTTCTTGTTTTTTTTTTTTGTCGGCAACATAAAAGTTTGCTGCAGTAAATAAGCTTTATAATAGTGAATGACTGCGATGCCTTGTATGACACACGATACTAATGTGTTAAATGGACTCTTTATCCGAAAAGTCAGCATTGCATTTATCGTTTTGATCGTCATCATCATTAGCGTCATCTCGTGGTCTTTTCGTGGTTGAACTCTTAGTGTTGTACATGCTTTCTTCGTTGTTGGGAGTAGAATCATATTATTATTATGAATAGTGTTTCTACATCTGATTCACATTATAAGCCCATGATGCATCATGGGATAGGCGCAGAAACATAATCATAAAAAGTATTACAAACTGAAGGACCGTGGTCACCTGGGATAAAGAAAGAAGTGCTAAAGGGACACAAGTAGTGACCTAGAGGTTGATTCTACCTGTATCTCAGACCCGTCTGGTGTTGTTCAAAGTATAACGAGTTTTCTGAAAGCACTTATATCGCAGTAGGCTGTGATCAGAAGAATCAATTTTTTTCACATTTGCTATCAACATGTTGGATCTTTGACCTTTTACAATTTTTAACCATCATGACGATAGTAAGGAAGATGATAATGGCGACGATGTTGGTTGTGGTGGTAATGAGAGACTTTCATCTACTCTCATGTTTGATAATTAATGTCGACACTCATCCCTCTTGTGCAGTCGGAAGTAAGGGACACACCCATACGAGTGATGGAAGTTTTATTTCGTGATTTAAAGTTTAACTTTTGTTGGACATCTTTGAGCCGGATCTCACAAACTTCAGTAACGCTGAGACTTAATAATGGATGGTTTCCTCTCAGGACGCATTAGTCTTATCTCAACTGTTATTTGGCTGTTTTCTCTTTTGCGTTTCACAGAAAATACTTCAGTTGTTATTGCTGTGGCACTAAACATTAAATGAGCTCACAACAATGGAGAGGATTACATTAATTATATTTCATATACGAACCCCGGATGCTGTTGTACACCAGCTTGTGAAGTCATCAGCATCCATCTATCCATCCACACTCGAACTCAATTCAAATATTGTTTTGACTAAAAGCCATTTCAGCCGTTGTCACTTATACAGGGTGAGCATTAAAAAAGTCTTCTTTTCACCTATCCATACGCTTCTCATCTACCACTAATAACAAGCATTACTTTTAATGCATTACCTTCTTGTGATAAGACATGAGAGAGCAGTCCAGTAGGTAGGACGGGTCTTCCTGCTCTCGTCTTTTATTCACACATACGGAATTTTCATTAGTCCCTATGAGTTTTCACAAGGATGTGGGTGCTATGGGTCACACAAACACACGCAAGTAAACAGAATGGATAGGAACATGGTGTTATTTACTTGTGGATACAGTAATATTAGAATGAAAAGTGCGAAGGACGCCTAAAGAAAAGTAAAGAAGAGTTGGAGAAACACGTCTAACCGGAGAGTAGAGAAGAGGGATAATACTCTTAGATGTGTAGACGTAGAGAATGAATGGACCTGATATAATTAACCGGTGAACATAGAAAAAAGGGGAGAAGTAGAGAAACAAGGAAGGAAGAGGTGCGTAGACACAGAGCATGATATGGTGATAGGGAAAATGGAGGGAAGTAAGATTTATAAACAGTGGCGCTACAACTCTTGCTTGCTAATGTGTTTATTAGCACAGCTCATCATCATCATCATCATCATCATCATCATCATCATCATCATCATCATCATCATCATCATCATCATCATCATCATCATCATCATCATCATCATCATCAGCAGCAGCAGCAGCAGCATCAGCAGCATCAGCAGCAGCCTCTGTCGACCTCGAAGTCACCCACCTTTCACATATCGAAGAAGAACCCTCTTTTATTTTCGTGCTTCCGATTGTAGACACGTCAACAGTTTGAAGACTTTTAATGCGAGAAAATTTCTTGTCTCATTTGTTACCACGTGACAGGTTATGCTAATGGGATTGTCGTACTTTTTAAACATTGGTTTACTTTGCCTTTTACTCTTCTTTGATTGTATACATATTTTTTCCTTCTGACGTGATTTCGGCATATAAATAGTTAATCATTTACTATTTTTGATAGGCGCGTGTGAGTAATCTGACCAAGCGATTGAATTGGTCCTTAAGCAGACAGCTTTTTTAGTAGAACATATCAATCAGTTACTAATATTTTCAGGCTTTCAATCTGATTGCTTGTCTCGATCACATTTGTATCACGTGCATAATCAAGGTCGAGGTCAAAATTTTGAAACCTTGAATCGTAATAGGAAGCACCTGACCTCTTGGAAAAGGAAATATGACCCCTTACAGTGAAACACATGGTCCCAAATGAAAAAGGATGCCCAGAACCGGGTCCGATGGCGGGGTGTATTTGCAGCCCTATGCTCAGAAAAAGAAGAAAAAGGAAAAAGGAGACTAAATAAGACAAAATAAGAAGAAGGAAGAAGAAGGAGGGAAAAGGAAGAAAAAGAAGGATGAGGAAAAGAAGGAAGAGAAAAAAAAGGTTAAATGAAAGAAGGAAGAAAAAAAGAAGAAGCTAGAAGAAAAGAGAAGAAGAAGGGAAGAGAGAAAAAAAGGAAGAAAGGAAGAATGGAAGAATGAAAAAAGGAAGAAAAAAGAAGAAAGAAAAAAGAAAAAAAGGATGAAGAAAGAAGGAAGAAAGAATAAAGAAAGAAAATAGTAAAACTCAATAGAGAGAGCAAGATATCCCAAGTTGTCAACCTGTTGATATTCATGCAGATCATCAATCAATTGAAGGGTTGCCAAAGGCTGGTGATAAGGCTCTGGCGACGGTCAAACGTTTCAAAAAATATATTTAGATACAATGACAGAGCACGAGAGCAATACAGGAGAAATAAAGGAAATCGACCCTTGTGTCCTTCCGCCAAGTAACCACGATAAATTCACGTGATTATCAAGCAGACGAGTCTGGTTTCTGCTATACGTTATTGTGATTTTAATATATAAGGCCATACGCGTGTATGAGCAGTATGATGATGCGTGATTCTTGTCTTAGTTTGTAATCTTGCGCGACTCTCGTGTTGTGTCCATGTGTAGTTAGTAGTAGCTACATGATGTAGTCTTTCGTCTCATTGGCTGTCTGCCCGCCGGGGACTGAATGTCGCAAGGACACCGAAGAGAAGAAAATTGGAGCAAGGACGAGACAAAATAAAGTGCTTTATCTGGTTTTCCGTTATTTTGAAGTAAAAAAGACAAGGGATTGGCTGGAGAATGGCGAAGGAGAGAGAACAGTACGTGTGAGAGCGCTTATAAAAGTTTGTTTAGACATGTATGGACGAATAAGCTGCAATTCCGAAAAACACACTAATAGGACGCCCAGTACCTCACAAGATACAATGTATTACAATGTATACAGTTCAATCAGGCTACTGCTGTACTAAAATCTACTTTAATTCAATAAATGGTAAAAATAATGTTTTTACGATACCGATAAGTTGCTGTCAGGTGGGTGGGTAGAGCAAGATGTAGCTGAGACGAAACTAAGAGGAAGCCTCCCCTCCTCCAGCGGGTTAGTCTCGGCTGACCTGGTACCCTCCCTGGTGATGGTCGGTGCTTCAGCGTAAGGAAGGGCAGGGTAGCCCCCTCCCTGCTCACTCTAAGTCACTGCTCCTACTCGCCAACGTCGGTGTGCAGTTTTTTGGCCCCCCAAGAATTTGCACGGCCTGTTGCTCACACCACAGAGCTCTCACGGCGATGACGCGGACTACAGAAACACGACCAGTGATGTACATCCACTGTAGTACATACACAGTATTACTCCCGCGGTAATACGTCCCCAGAGGTCGCAGCAACAGTGAGTTGGTGCAGAAAAATACCACAAATCCACCAAACTGTGTTCCGCCGTCCACTCGCTGCTTACCGTTCTTCCTAACGTTCTCCTCCTCTGTTTTTGTCGTCACCTTGTTGTCGTCACCTTTTTGCCGTCACGTTATTTTGACGTCACAACTTATGTCATTTGCTCAAAGACTTCCCAAATGACATCCAGCCCACTACCCTAGACCAGATCAACCACGGTTGTCTACCTTCCCGCCATACCCCTTCTACTATTACTTATCCGCTACATTGTTGATCCTTTGTATTCTCGTACTTTGTTTTGTTTTCTTATTCTTTTACTTTTGTGTATCAACTGAAACGAAAAGTAGGAGGTCTTTCCATGTCTTTACCCTTTCTTTTGCTACAACAAGTTGGAAGCTGATCAGCAACTGCATGGTTAAGGTTCAAGCGTCTAAGGTCGGAGTAGCGCACACGACCCAGTTCGATGTCCATGTGGCGCTGAATGTTTCCATAAGTTTACCTTTGGGTTCATTAACTTGTACCGGACTCGTAAGCAATAAACACACACACACACACACAAAATCACTTGTTGTAGACAGTTATTGTGTCTTAATGATTTTTTTTTCTTATTTTTCTCAGTGCAAATGTATTTCGTTTTTTCCCATCGATTACATTTTGTCAAACATCGGAGATGTAAATGAGCTTGACAAAGCTTTGGTCAAAAAGATGAACTTAGTCGTTAGTAAAATTGACAGATAGGAAGATAAATTGATGAATGAAAATTAAAAGCTATAAGGGAATAAAGGTAGCAATGTTTTTGTTGGTAATGTAAAAAAACCACTTTACATGTGCTGAGCAGGAATGCACACTTTGAAGTAAGGACCTTATCTGTTTCCAAGTAGAGGACACTAACAACTATCTACAAACTGATTTCGTTAAGAGCAACCAAAACAGAGACGAGAAGAAAGAGCAAGACAGGCAAAAGGTGAAAAAAATCATTAAATAGCTTTTGTCTATACAGTGTTCCCTCGTTTATCGCGGGGGATAGGTGCTATGATCACCGCGATAAACGAATTTCCGCGAAATAGGGACATACATGCAATAATAATATATACATATAAAACAATATCATGTAAGTATAAAGTAATATATTAATCATGGTATTAATACAGTACAATAACAAATTAGTGTAAAAAAATTATAACTGTACTCAAAGAAACTCAAAAAACTGATGCTAACTGGCTGCGAGATGGGAGATGACAATCATGGCTTGTCGCTTACGCATAGCAATGGATTTCTCATACACAATTATCTCTTTCTTTCTATCTAATAATATAATAGAAATACAAATATAGCTACATTTTCCGTCTTTTTCCTGTTGAAGTATCTATGGTATTATGTAGAAGCGCGGAAGTATCGATCGATACTTCACTCAAAAAAAAACAACCGCGAAGTAGTGAATCCGCGATATATGAACCGCGAAGTAGCGAGGGAACACTGTACATGTGTTCATGTGTTTGTCTCTCCTCAAAGGTTTATTTTACTAAACACTCGACTATCTCAGAGTAAGATCCTGGATTTTATGTTTAGTGTCACATGCACCGTTCCTACATTTATGCCAATACGTTAGTGCTTGTTTATTTTCCTGTAATTGTAATGTATCTGACTACAACTCCAATTTTTATTGACTTTTCTTTTCAGTGTGAATATGTGAAAGACCACCTGAGTAAAAATCACTGATGATCTCGATCACGTTTCCATCACGTGCGTGATCAATGTCAATGTCATGCTCCGCGTCAATGTCGGCTAGTGACCTTGACTTGTTCTCCTGAGCACTTGACATCTGGGAATAAAGGAACGAGAGGCCCCTTATATACAAGTGAAGATATCATCATTAGATTAACAGGCTGCTGCAATGATGTCAGGACTAGAGACTACAAGCAAATAAAAGTCAAAATTTGAAAAAAAAAATGTGTGCTTTAGTGGCTTTGTTTGAAACTGCATATAATGGACTTATTATCACTGATGCTAATGAAATTTGTTCTTCGAAATCCTCCGTTGGGAGGCTATCAGGAGAACCAGTAATTCTTATGACAGTTTTGTCTTTTAAATACTATGTACTCCTTCACCCAGTTGCCGTTGAGAGGAATGCAAAGCTTCGTTATTCTTTATATTATCTTTGTGTCCCTTTCATACTGTGACAGACTCTGGCATTCACCTACACCCCTGGACATTTTCGCGTTCTTTTGACACAAAATAACTCTACTCTTTTGAAGCCCTGTTTATAATTAATTATTTTAACTAATACAAATACACAATAAGTATAAAAAAGGTGTTCCATATTGACTCTGAGCACAACCTAACATTATTTTACTTTTTAACGATAATAAGAGATAAAGTAAATAAGAATACAATCTTTTCATCTATCTGCAGGTTAAAATATCGGAAGGCGCCTATTACTGTAAATGTACAAAAGATAGGAATAGCTCCTAGTGGACCAGTCAACACCAGGATAATGTTATTGAAACTGCTTCTTTGCGAAGCAAGACAAGGAATAATGATACTATCTATCTTCTCTGAGAACTAACACCAAGCTTGGTCTGTGCATGGGTGATCTTTTTATATATCCAATACATACCTAGGAACCCATGCATGTTTAAATAATGTTTGTAAATCATTACACGAGTGAAATCCCCTTATGAGATTGTGTTATGCTAGAAGATCTTTATTATGTACTTCAAACACTTGGGAATAATTCCAGCTTTCTCTCGATAAAGGCTGTGGTCTTTACTCTGAGTCTCTGACCCTTATAAGTCCACTCATGATCTTTGGCTGATAGTTACGGGGTTATCGTCTGTTATCTTTGTTTACATACGTTCACTATACGTTCATTTTTTTGTTCCCTACTGCTGCTTCTTAAGAGGAAATAAGATCATAAAACCTATTTGAATTATTGTGGAAATTTATCAAACCCCTCCGAAATATCTTCACATGACAGTGTCTCGAAAAGATGTCCTCTAGAAATTATGTTGCTATTCATCCTAACCTTTTAATAGTGATGAAGCATTTAGGTAAATTTTTTAATGTGACTTTTTAAAGAGCTATGCTACATGTACTAACATGGCATTGTCAGCCTGTTTCTTTGCTTTAAGTGGCATTGCCAGGCAGCCGGCATTGTAAAAAAGCACGTATCAAAAATTGATGTACCTAACAAATACCTAACAAGAGATCTCTATACATCAAAAAAAAAAAAAATAAAAATAAAATAACGATATATAACAGCATTTAATAAGTACTACATCCATAATATGATCTACCTCATACGACAGTTAGGAACTAAGCACGAGGAGATCTAATGAACCAGCTTCTTTGATTACGTCAGTCTAATATCAGGACAAGACATACAACCGCGAATGCATTCTTGAAGTGGTTAATAGTGAAAGGGAAGTAATCTATAACTAAACAATTTCTAAAGACTCAGTAGTTGCCTCCCTTATTTATTTATTTACTTACGCACAAAGCGATGTGTTTTATAATTCTACCTGTGCGCATAGTAACCGGCGTTTACTTAATGTGTGCACAATATATTGGAAAACATATTTCTTCCGAAGCTAGTCTGTCATGTCTAGATGTAGGTAGCATACCAGGACAAAGATCATTTTCCGGAAGATTACCTGGAATTCGGGAAGTAATCATCCTTTGTTGATGATGATGATGATGATGTAGTTTTATAGCGCGCCAGTATCCGCATCACAAAGATGCGCTCAATGCGCGGTGATCCCAGCAGCCACCAAACTGCAGGTCAAATGAAAACTTCAAAGTTTAAACAAGTGAGTCTTCAGATTTTTCTTGAAAGATCCAATACAATCAGACTCCTTGGTCAAGAGGGGAAGCGAGTTCCACAAAAGCGGGGCTACATTGGAGAAGGATCTAAAACCCGCAGTCTTCTTGTTAGCATTCCCTGACTGAACACTCGGTCGTTCAAGTCTGAAGTGTGCTGCTGAACGAAGGTTCCGCTGGGGTTGGTAACAGCGAATGAGTTCTTGCAGATAGGCAGGCGCAAGGTCGTGAAGACAGCCATAGGTTAAGGTTAACAATTTATGCTCAATTCGCTTCTCCACAGGAAGCCAATGTAGGTCACGAAGTACAGGAGTAATATGGTCAGTTGTTTTCTTTCCTGCAACTATCCTCGCAGCTGTATTCTGCACTCGCTGTAGCCTCGACAACTCGCTCTTTGAAATCCCCCAGAGGCAGCTGTTGGCATAGTCTAATGTAGAACCGATGAGGGACACAGCAACTGCATTTGCAGTCTTCTTATTAAGACTGGGTCGGAGTCGTCCAAGAGTGCGGATATGGAAATAACATGCCTTGACTACAGAACTGACATGATCAGACATAGTTAGAAGATTGTCAACATAGAGTCCAAGGTTCCGTACGGAGCTGGAGAGAGGAATTCTAGCTTGACCCACTTGGATGGAGTCTAGAGAGACTTTGCTAAGGCTAAGCTTGGAACCACATAGCATCGCCTCTGTCTTCTCATCATTAAGCTTGAGTTTATTCCTCAGCATCCATGACTTGACCTCTAAGCAACAATCTTCTACAGCACAAACTGCCTCACGCACCGACTCACTGTCAGTACTACATGAAAAATAGAGTTCAGTGTCATCTGCAAACATCTTACGGTTCACATTATGCTTCTCAATGAGAGGACCAAGCTGAGATGTGTAAATAGAAAATAGAACCGGGCCCAAAAACAGAGCCCTGCGGGACACCGCACAGCAGTGGAACTGTCACTGAAGAAGCTTGATTGACCATCACCCTTTGTGTGCGATCACTGAGGTAGGAATGGAACCACTGCAAGGCGGAACCACCAATGCCCACCTCCATTTGGAGACGAGTCAGTAGAGTGGAGTGATCAATGACATCGAAGGCCGCACTCAGATCAAGGAGGACCACAAGAGTCACTTTCCCTGCATCCGCACTGCACAGAAGATCGTTCATAAGACGCAGAAGGGCTGTCTCACAGCTGTGCTTGGGTCTATACGCCGACTGGAATTTATCCAATAAGCTGTAGCGGTCCAGGTGGAATGTCAACTGCTGAGCAACGACACGCTCCACAAGTTTCGAAACAAAAGGCAAATTCGAAACAGGTCTATAGTTTTTACACAAGCTAGGGTCCAAGTTGTGCTTCTTTAAGATAGGCTTTTAGATTGTTTAGATTACTTCATCCGTAGCCCACCCAAAAAGACTCTTCCTCGGCGTGTGCAATCGCCAGTTACTAGGCGCTCACAAGTAGAGGTAGCATCAGAAAAACAGGCCCCCCTGTGAGGAAATGAACGAATACATAAGGGAGGCTACTACTCAATCCTTTAAAAAATTTTTCCATTATGAGTTATTTCCCATTAACCGCTAATGAGAAGGACTAGAAGGCGAAGAAGGGGGAAAAGTCAACCGATCAGGCATTTTGTTGTTTGACAGGTTCAGTTGAACAAGTGTCATTTTAAAGTGCGTTGCCAATTACTCATTTGTTTATAAATGCCCTTTGAAATGGTGTTTCTCAGATAGTTGTCTGTGTTGTAGGTTAATAGATATAATTTTTAAAAATATAGGTCAAAATTTCACTTACGAGCATCTGCCGCCACGTCAAGAATGAAACCACAAATGCAAGAGAAATATATGAGTGGGCGCATGTTTATAAAAGATAGTATGCATGTATATACACGCACGTCAGCACGCATGTTTATACAAGCATTCTCCCCCTCATTCTCTATCTTTTACAGATATATAGATATCAGTCGACAGCTGGTCCAGTGCTTCAACTAGCCTTTCCTTTGCTTTCACGGCGTCGACAACCTTCAAAGTACCATTCAAAGACTGTTTTCAGCAAAGAGGTATATTAGACGACATGGATAAACCAAGAAAATTCTGCATCTTGACGTTAGCGAGCAAATGTTCCTGGTGACCCTAACAAGTAGGTGGCTAGGATGTCAGCTTCTAAATGCCCATACGTGTAGATAAAAGATAAAAGATGGATTAGCGGGGTACATCTGTACAAAAAATATATGCCAGCTCTTTCTCTTCTAAAGAAAATAAAATCATATCGACTACTTAGTCGAGTAATTAGTTTTGCGGAAGGCTTTATTGTAATTTACAAGTCACTGAGAGAGGATCTGCCCGCTGTGTAAGAGATCTTCCTACTTGACTATCGTGGTCTGGGTCGGGTTGAACACTGTCTTATGGTTAACAACTTGCATGATGAAATCACGTTAAAACCCAGAAACTTGCACCCATCATAAGAAGAAAAAGAAAGAAAAATTGGTTTGATTTCTTTAACAGCATCTTAAAATTTCCTTAACATCACAACAGGTTACAAAAACCTATGCTGAAGTTTTTACAACGGGTTCATGTACAGGGCTCATATTTTGCGTTTGTCTTTTTCAAACTTACTTTTGGAACGCTGAGATGTGCTTCACAAAAATGTTGCGTTTGTGTAAATTTAAAGACAAAGAAATTAGAAGGTGTTTTGTGACTATAACAAGCTAACATCGTGTATAGACGGGACGGACACACTAAGCGGATTATTTTCTCAACCTCATGTCATCGCCTGCAGCAGCTAAAGGTCGAGTTGATGTTCACTGTAGCAAGCAAATCTTATGTAACATCACACAACCTTTGACATTGCTGTCACATCCTGTTTGTTAAGTTTACCCTGCTATTTAAACACATGTGGTTTGACTAGTGATCTAATCTTATTCACCATTTCAAACAATCATGACAGTTGCTAACAATTCATTGCGTTTAAAACGAGTTATCTTCCTTTACAGTTTTTGTACACGACTTCTTGACTTTCTGTGCCACTTTCAGTAGGAAAGACGCAGAGTCTCTTCAAAGTTCATATTCTCTTTTCCTTCTTTTAATGCAGCAGATTCTTCAAGCTAAGAATAAAAAAAATTCTGTCAAAGAACAAAACAATTATATAACTCCTGAAAAAGCGCTATTTAAACGAATACATGCGTTAGAGAAAAAAACAACCCAGCAATATTCTCAAAAATTCTAATAATAATAAAACTAATAATAGTATAAAAGGAAAGAAAAACATTATGACATAAAGTTTCAAAAATAATATATATATAAATAACATAATATATATATATATAACATTCTGATGTAAATGAAATGACAGAATAAGATTTAATAAAAATATGAATACTTTGTAGATTTCTTTGATAAAGATATTATGCCCGCTCAGACTTACATTTTACCATTTAATAGAAACCCAAGAAAATATCTTATAGAGGCTAATGGTGTGTACAAATGTATTACTAGATAACGAGCAACATAGTGTTACAAATTGTTCCAGAAATTCTGCCATCAGTCTTGCTTCTGACGATGTCCCTGACGTGCTCATCCGTTCTGGTGTTCGTTGATGTCAAGATACTTTCTGTCCACTTCTTGAACTGTGATCATCACCCTACAAAAGGTTTTCGACAGAAAACTAAAACAGACTTTTAAAACACTGCAAAAGATGAACATTTTCTTCATAAACAGGACTCATGTTCAGGGAACATGTTTGTATGACAAGGATTTCATGCAAAGAAAATGCTTTGGGAAATTATTCACTTAACCAAGACACAGAATGAGCTTGATTTCAGTAACTGCAAATAAAAGACTACAAAAAATACGAAGATGCAAATACTGTTTGTAGGTAAACATAGACATGAAAGACTGATTAACAAACATTATTTAAGCATGCATGAGCTCCAAGATATGTATTGGATATATAAAAAGATAACCCACGCAGAGACTAAGCTTGATGTTAGTTCTGAGAGCAGATATATAGTAGCATCATGACTTGTGTAGCTATGCAAAGAAGCAGTTTCAATAACATTATCCTGGTGTTGACTGGTCCACTAGGAGCTATTCCCATCTTTGGTACATTTACAGTAATAGGCGCCTTCAGACATTTTAACCTGCAGATAGATGAAAAAGATTGTATTCTTATTTAATCTGTCTCTTATTATCGTTAAAAAATAAAATATTGCTAGCTGATTAACTTTATAGGTACAGGAATGTAAAAAAGGAGATAAAAAACCACAACAAAAGCATTATGGCACAAAATGTCTCGCTCAGATCTTAGAGTTTACATATGTTGCTATATATATATATTTTAAATCTTACAGCTATCAGTCACTTACCTCTTCAAGAATTCTGTTACTTTTGGTAACTCCAGGAAAAAATCACAAATCCTCCGACGATTACGACTGTTACAAAGTCAAAGATCTGGCGGAAGCTAACACGAGAAATAGCAAAGACTTGAAGGAAGCCCCGAGTGTGTACTAAGATGTCGATGTTTATCAGCTTGTGGCATTTTACTAGGATGTTTGTTTATCAACATGTAATAATCTATTTCCAGCATTTACTAACGTGTTGCGCAGCACTAACTGCTTGCGTACCTTCAGTGATGACCGTAATGCCAACAGTTAGGTTTCCATGGTCGTTGCTAAACTCCAGGTGGTAAAACCCTCTGTCAGCTTGTGTCACACTTATGTTACATGTAACTGAGGCAGGTGAAAGAGGGTTGGCAAAACAAGTTGTATGTATTGGGTTTTTAGCTAAGGGTATTCGGAGCCTCTCAATGGAATTTGGCCTCTGATAGGTCACTGCTGTAACCTGCGGGGTCGGCAATGCTGTCATTTCAATGAGGAGGTTTCTGTTATCGCTTTGCCTATCAATAAACAGGAGCTCTCCTCCAGAACTCTTCCTTTTTGGAGCACCTGGAAAATTTACGTTTTACAATTTTATACATTAGGTATTACACATTACACATTATGTATCTTTACTCTCTTTCGAAAATCAAATGCAGAATTTCCTATGCTCACCTCGGAACTTCGTAACTAATTTTATGAAAGTCTCCTGCAAGATATTCTGCAATCAGTATTTTAGCCACGTTACTAACAAAAACGTCAATTAAAAAATTAAAACAAAATTTTAAAATAGGTTATTAAATATAGACATTTAAATACTTAAAATCTCAAATGGACAATAAAGTGTTGACTAACTCTCATAAAGCAAATGTTAATAGCTCGAAATTCCTGCAAACTTTGTCAAACTCTACAGATTTTACAGACGTGTAATTGTCATTGTAGACAACCCCTACACATACTCACACGTGACAAGCAGCAAGACGGACTGAGTGACATTGTCTACTCCATTGTCCACCTCACACGTGTAGTCACCAGAATCTTCGCACTGAGCTTTGCACATGAAGAAGTTTAACTCTCGGCTTTTCTCGTGAGACTCGATGTCGCCCTCAGCTCGTGACATCAGCTCGTGACGGTTTGACCCCCCGACAAGCCGCATGCGAGGTGCTGGACGTCCACTTGCTACACACGTCATGATGACATTGGAGTTCTCAGACACATTCACAGTCTTGTTGTCTTCGGCATTTAGCTTGAAGCTCAGCACAGATGGCGGGTCTGATATTAGAGCAAAGTATGGTTATTGTGTTTCTTATTTAAGTACAGCTGTTTGTCATCAGGCTACTTCTTGAGCATTTACTACCAGTGCTGTCAAATGTTAAGTATTTAATAGTAAGGTATGTCACCTGTAAAATTCTTGAATTATATTAACTATAATTAATTTTTTTTAAACCATTCTTTTCCTATGGAAATCAGCTGTTGAAAATCTCTAAGATCATGTAAAACAGCATAATAAAATTCTTTAGTAAAACATCAGTAAGAATTTCAAACGAACATGTCACTGTGATAACATAGATGATTACTGTCTTTATTAATTACAATTATTACTCTGTTAGCTTAGCGATGACATATATGTATAAACTGTATTGTAGAATGATGCTAAACTTGTAATTTGATTCAATAGTTAAATGTAAGTACACCATTGACTTCTCAATAAAGTAGTCTATTAAAATTATATATGAATACCCCTTGTTATAGTATTAATATCTTACCCTATACATAGAAGACAATTGCATGACATATTACTTATTCATGAGAAAATATAACTTTACATTGTACAATGAGGGTGAGTTGGTAATCTGATGACAGAGGGAGACGTTGATCATTAGTCACTCGACCAGTTTCTACAAGGCACGTGTATTGACCATCGTCTGCTGTGGGTTCTGCTGCGATAATATTTAACTTTTTGGTGTTACTCCTGGTTTTCCCAAACCATTTAAAAGAAGCAGGAGGTGGGTTGCTCTTGGCTTTGCAGAGAAGTGTAACATTGTGACCCCGGGTCACTACACACACATGTGGTGCCGTCTGTGGACTACACGTGGCGACATCGGAGATGATCGTGATGACCGGTGGGTCTGCAAAATAAATCAAGTACTTTAATATGTATTTCAATTATAAAAATTTTCTCGCTGCTTAGTCTTGTCCTTTTGTAAGAACATTGTTTTGAAAATAATACTAATCAGATTTAAGGCGTCAATTAATTCAAGAAATAATTTTACACATTCAAATAGTTATTTTTTAGCCTGGTGCAAACCTAGGTCTCGTATTCAACAACACTTTGTCCTATAACTCCCATCTTTCTGGCATTTTTATTTTTGCTTACACTTACCTATCAACCGACTTAATAGTAAACATTGTAGCCATAAAGCAAAAGAGGATCATGTCAAAGCAATGGCACTCTTGTCATGTACAAGTTAATTACACGAATATCTACTTCTTGAGTCTAAATAGACATGATATTTTGTCAATCTTGATTACTAATTGTACGTGTGTACATTATTGACTTACAATAAATTTCCAGTAGAAAACTGTCGCTATGACCATGTTGCAGGTCGTTGCCATATTCGACTGAGCAGCGGACATTCTTTCTATGATTCGTTCTCCTCACATTGTCAAAGATCAGGTACTCGCCTACAGGACGACCACCTGCGGTCTCTGGCCAGGTGTAGTTATCTGCACTTTCATCTGCGAGTGCATTCTCACACTTTAAAGTCACATTTGTACCCGCTAACAGTGGGTAAGTCGTAGATGTCACAGTAACAATATACAGAGATACGTTTACTGCAAACAAAAAAGAAAAAATGTTACATATTAATTTTAGACATTTTGTAATATTTATGTCTATAAACTTGTTCATTTAAATATAGATTAGTCACAAAACAAAAAACAAAAAAAATATACATTAAAATTGTTAACTATTTTTTGACCCGTTTTTAAACATATTGCATTGTGAGGAGGATGTCACTAAACACAGATCACGGGGGTTGTCTGTCATCCCCATCTGGTGAAACTATCACAAAGTTCAAATCTTCGATTTAATCAGAGCATAGTGATTCAAAATGTTTGAGAACAATGGTGTGACAAAAGTAAATGTTAGAAGCAGATACAGAATTAAAAGAAAAAAGAATTCATGTCTCGATATGGCAATGGTTATTAAAAGCCAAACTTAAGGACGTCATTACCCACTAAATTAAAATCAATTGCAGTTACATTTGCTGAGAAGTGATATGAATATGGAATGTTGACAGATTGCTTTATTAACGATACACATCCATAGATATTATTAGCATATGATTAAGTTGTGTGAGTACAAATTCACACACAAAAAACCAATAAAAGAGAAAAGATGTAAGAAAACTTTGAGTAGAAAGAGCATAAATGATATTCAGGTATATTGTATGTAAACTTGTTGTTACTGTTACTGCAGACGACGCCCAGCTCCTCTGTATCACACTGTTCCCTAATACCAAGGATTCGGTGATCACATGCGAAGATACTTGTCTCGCTCCCTGAACAGTTCAGGTCAATCATCACGAAGCCTGTTTCTTGCCTTGGACCAAAGGTGGACGCCCGAGTAATTAGTGCTGCGCCTCTGAGAGAACAAAATGAAAATTTCATGAGTTGCTTGTACTTACAGAACATTTATTTTCATGTAAGTACTAAATGTGGACTTTACATTGGTATTAGTGAACTATCTTTTGAGGACATTTCACGCGGACACTCACACACACGCGGCCGGCCGCACACACGTACGCACAGACAAATACAGAATAGCAAGCCTACTAGCAAATACTATGACAAACGGATTAGCACAAAACTTCTGTTCTGTTTGCTAAACATTTTTTTATCACAGTCCGGAGACTTGTGAGTTGTACCTTGAGTTATTAGTTTTTGTCTAAGTGCAAGCAATCATTAAAGTTATTATTTACAAATCTTACTAAAGTATCTTACGATTCAAGCCTCAGTTGACTGCAGATGACGTCAGCAGAGCCTGTGGAGGCTTTGCCACACAAACTACTCGTTCTTCCCCCGACATTGATGTTCACACGACCCATGTCATCCTTGATGCGATGTGTGCCAGCCAGACTAAGGTGGTCATCTTGCGCCATAATAATATCATTTTTGTCATCATCCCATTAGCGATACTTATACTTTTGTAAACTTTTGTAACGCAAATATTGACGTTAGCTAAATGTGAATCATTTAATCATTCAAAAAACTGTCAAACATTTTTAACAAGCAATCTTAAAATAATAACGATTATGTTAAAGGCACATTTTCAATGTTTGCTTAACAATAAAATTATTATTAGACAAAAATCATTGGTGCTCGTTGAAGTAAACTTAAGAATACAAATATTTTTAGCTAGCCATATTTGTATTCAGTGAAGTTTAAAATATTTTTATATGTTTTTAATTCACTCCTTTTGCAGGCAGTAAAACTTCCCAATGAATGTACCTTGGAGTTTTTTGTTTACTGAGGCCACCAAGGGTATAATCGTTTTTTTAATATCTTACAGGGGGCATATTTAAATTTGCACCACACTATCGAACCCTGGTGTGTATTTAATGTCATCCACAAATCGACTTCCAGGTAATCACCTTCTGCAGCCACTTTTATAATGTAAATGAACAGAAGCGAGATATGTACTGGTTACAAACACGTTTCGCAGCTTTGCCCATGAGCGGCTTTAAAAGAGCAGCAAATAGCGAATAATTAAAAATTAAGTGCTTACACATCACTATAGAATCCTCGTTTCCTTGGGAAGGATATGAGGATGACAACAGGTTAGAAACCATTTTGATTTTTTTTAAATATCTTATTTCAGATTAACATGTGTCTCATCTTTGTGGTTAAAATTATACGGCTAATAACTTCTACTTATTTTAGTACTTACAATGTTACGTGTCTCTAGTATCAAATGAAAACAATATTTCTTACCGAGTCTACAAATCACACCAACGTCGTTTCTATGACTACAGTTGTGTTTGAAGACACCGCTGTGGTTACAATTGGCCAGACTTCTTTCTGTCCCCCCACACACGAAGTTGTCAAGCAGAATGTTGGCCTCATCGCCACCAGGACCAAACATGAATGACCCCACAGGGAAAGCTCTGGAGCTGTAAAAGGTTCCTGAGAGTGTTCTTACGAAAAGTCGTTTTAACTTACAAAACTACGTAAATAAATCACTTCTACTTAAAAATATTTTGCTAAACAGACAAAATTTATATAAAATCAAGAGAAAATGCATTTTAATTGTATAACGGACTACCTTCAAGCAAGCATACAACAGACTATTGAAAGCATGTGAATTTCAACCTTTATAAATATTGACCAAGTAGTAGACTATTAGTAGACTATACAAGTAGTAGACTATACTGATCTGCGAGTGAATTTTCTCCGAGTGTGGTGCCTGCAGGCGGTGGTTGTGGCTATGTGGTCTTATTTTACTTTATCAACATTTATTTTTGTCTGTGCTCCAGTACTCAGTCCGCTGCGTTTCTACGTCATAGTACATTGTCGTCACTGCTGACATCACCGCGTGACGGAGTAAAGACCGAACTATAACACTGAACCACTTCATGCTGAGCTTTTGAACTGTGTATATCCAACACCAGGTTACTGGCAATTGTTGCCCTTTCCGTCCATCCGACCATAATTACTATAATTAATAACCACCGTATGCGTCACAGATACGTCCCCGGAGGATCATTACCTTATCGAGGTCGAGGGGCTAATGTGTGTCTATGTCCCTGAGAGCTATACGTACGGACAGGGTCACCCAAGCCGGGCAGGTCAAAGGGTAGATACCAGACGAAATATGATCTCTGATCCTCCAGGTTGGGGGTTGGGCACAGGGCTAACAACCCTGTCCCGTAAAAAACACTCTTGTTACGGAAACAGTGACGAAGAAAACCACCACCAATTTGTGCGATGGGCTCCCAGAGGTATCGCAAGATCCTTGTATGACTGTCAGTAGCGAAAGCCGAAAGGAAACTACTGGCACGAAGATGGAAGTCTTGAGCGCCAAATGCAAGACCAGAATAGGCTTCTGGAATGTGCGCACCATGTATGAAACAGGCAAGTTAGCACAAGTTACAGCCGAGATGAGGCGTTACAACTTGCACATCCTCGGAGTAAGTGAAAGCAGATGGACAGGTTCTGGAAGAGTAAAGACCCAGACCGGAGAGACAGTGCTGTATTCTGGCAGAGAGGAAAACCAACACCATGAGGGAGTAGCCATAATCCTGAGGAAAGGAACGGATAAGTGCCTAATAGAGTGGAAGCCGATCAACAGCAGATTGATTACAGCCAGAGTGAGAGGGAGGCATGGCAACATGACCTTGATCCAGTGCTACGCACCAACCAACGATGGCGATGATGAGGCGAAGGACAACTTTTACGATCAATTGCAAGCAGAAGTAAGTGCAGCACCCCATCATGACCTGTTGATTGTGATGGGCGAAATGAATGCCAAAGTTGGGAACGACAACACCCATGTAGAGAGAACTATGGCAGACATGTTGTGGCTGCATGAACGAGAACGGAGAGAGACTAGTGGAGCTATGCACTATGTACAACCTGGTGATTGGAGGACACTATTCCCTCACCGTAACGTCCACAAGCTAACATGGTGCTCACCCAATGGTAGGGACAGTAACCAGATCGACCACCTAATGATCAACGGCTCCTGGAGACGTTCCCTGCTCGACGTCAGGGTAAGAGGAGGAGATGTTGGAAGTGACCATCACCTTGTTGTAGCAAACATAAAAATGAAACTGCGAAGTACAGGACGCAAGTCAGCAGCACACAGACGCTTTGATGTGGAAAGATTGCAGGACCCCAAGCTGAAAAATGCCTTCACTCTTCAAGTAAAAAACAGGTTTCAGGCACTTTCAGACATGACAGACAATTGCGAGGCAGACGCAGAAAGCATAAACCAGAGATGGGACCTTGTGAGAACAGTGTATCAGAAAAGCAGCGAGACTAGTCTTGGACTGAGAGGAACTAAGAAGAAGGAATGGATAACACCAGAGACGTGGAAGGCGATAGAGGAAAGAAGAGACCTTAAAAAGAAGGTGGCTAGCACCAGATCTGAAAGAATGCAAGAGAAGTTCAAATTACAGTACAGAGAGATGAACCGGAAAGTGAAGCGCTCGGCGAGATCAGACAAGCGTGCCTACTTGAACAACCTAGCAAGTGAGGCCGAAGAAGCAGCAAGAAAAGGAGAACAAGGAAAGCTGTACAAGATCACCAAGACGATTAGCAGCAAATTCCACAGCACCAACAATGCCCCAGTCAAGGACAAGGGAGGGAAGCTGCTAACGACAGAGAGAGAACAAGAAGCACGCTGGGCTGAACACTTCAGAGAGATCCTGAACAGACCACCACCTTCCGAAGAAGCCGACATACAAGAAGCCATTGAGGACCTAGACGTTAACATCGCCCCACCAGAGAAGCAGGAAATCATCACAGCAATTCAGTCCTTGAAGAACAGAAAGGCACCAGGTCAGGACAATCTGAATGCTGAATTATTCAAGGCGGACACAGAACTGGCAGCCAATATCCTGCAACCCCTATTTACCGCAGTATGGGAAGGGAAGCAAGTCCCAGATGACTGGACCAGAGGAGTGATCGTCAAAATCCCAAAGAAAGGATCCCTTAGCGACTGCAACAACTGGCGAGGAATAACTCTCCTGTCCATCCCGAGCAAGATCATGACAAAGATCATCATCCAACGAATCTCAGAGGCAGTAGACACACAACTTAGAGAAGAACAGGCTGGTTTTCTTAGAGGAAGAGGATGCACCGACCAGATATTCGCACTACGCAACATCATAGAACAATGCACAGAGTGGCAGAGCAGCTCTATATTAACTTCGTAGATTTCCAGAAGCTTTGACAGCATCCCATAGAGAGAGCCTTTGGCGCATCCTGAGAGCATACGGAATACCAATGGAAATTGTACTGCTGATCAAAAGCTTCTATGCGAACTTTTCATGCTGTGTTGGAAACAGTGACATCTACTTTGAGGTCGGACCGGAGTGAGACAGGCTGCGTGATGTCTTCCCTGCTCTTTAACCTTGTCATTGACTGGGTAACGCGCCATACAACGGAAGATGAACCAAGGGCATACGATGGACACTCTCACGAACTTAGAAGACCTAGACTTTGCCGACGACCTGGCCCTGCTGTCACACACCACCGGCACATGCAGGAGAAGACGACTCGCCTGCACACTTTTGCGCAGCAGGTCGGACTGCACATCAGCCGGACAAAGACAGAAGTGATGACCCTGAACACCACCAATACAACACCGATCAGCATAGAGGGAGAAGACCTGCCGATGGTTGAAAGCTTCACCACTTGGGCAGCGTGGTCACGCAAGATGAGGAGCAGCCGTGACATCCAGAGCAGACTGAGCAAAAGCCAGGGCATCTTTGTAGCCTACGCAACATCTGTAAGTCGACACAGTACAGCATCAATACCAAGCTGAGACTTACCAGAGTCTGTCATGTCCACTCTACTGTATGGCTCGGAGTGCTGGCGAATGACTGACAGCGACCTCAACAAACTGTCAGTCTTCCACACCAAATGCCTGCGAAGAATCCTGGGCATCTTCTGGCCAAGAACAATCTCCAACGAAGAACTACTTGCCCAGTGTGGGCAGGAGAATATGGCCACCATCCTGTTGAAGAAGCGAAGGCGCTGGATTGGTCACGTCCTCCGAGGCGGGAGCAACTCCATCATAAAAACTGCCTTACACTGGACGCCAGAAGGAAAACGCAAGCGAGGCCGGCCCAAGATCACCTGGCGCCGAACTGTGGAGGCAGACATGAAGACCCTAAACCTCAGCTGGGGTACTGTGGGGAGTCTAGCCCAGGACAGGCAAAAGTGAAGGACCTTTGTCGCTGCCCTACGTGCCGACCGGAATAACGGGCAATAATCTAATCTAATCTAAAAGTAGTAGACTGATAGTATTGTAATTACACACCTGTCGAAAGTAAGCATTTTGCAGGCCACTTGCGCCTCTTTTACTCCAAAACCACTGTCACACACTGTGCTCCATGTTTGTTTAAAAAAAATCTCTAGACGTCCTGCTCTGTCTCCTCCATTAGCTTGTCGTACACTCCAGTCCGGCGTCACTCTTGTGTCCTTTCTAGTTCCCTTGTCTTCAAACAATATGAGAAAAAAAATGAATTTAAACAAAAAATCTTTTTGCGCCAAAGTTCAACCTTAAGTTTTAATATCGTGCAGAACTAGGGAATTATACAAGAAATCTCAATCTGTTTTTTCTCTTGGGTTTGGTTTTGTGTGGTTAAATCAAAGGGTATAAAGTGTACTTTTATTTGTAAACAAATTAAAGGAATGAAAAGTTTTGCGTACATGACAGAAGTAAAAAACTTGCATAACAGTAGTAAAAGGTTTAATTTTTATACTAAAGATAAAATCTTAAGAGGTATTAAAATATTTGCATATGGACTTAGAGTATTATCGTGTGAAATGTGCTCAATGTAGAGTAGTTGTGTACAACATTGTAGCGCATTATTTGCGGTATAGAAGCCACACTATACATGAAGTGCTGTGTCCATTAAACAAAACCAATAAAAAAGACGAAGTTTACTTTGTTTTCTGTTGTAAAGCTCTACAGCACTTTAAAGTAAGATTATTATAAAAAATGGCAAATAAATCCAAACAAATTTAAGATGAGTTTGTTATTGGCCTCATCAAATGAATTTTTTTTTTTAATTTTGGCATTGTATTTGTTTCAATTCAGAAAGTCTACAGTAGAAGATTAATGCATGTAGCTAAGTAATTTTTGTAGGGCACTGTTTGCAATTGTAGCTTTCATATCCATATATTAATGATGTAATATTGTTTTATCTTTATTTGCTCCCCATTTTAAAGGGATAGTGAGAGCTATATAAACGATTCAATTCAGTATGTCTAAATCAAGTTGACGGTAATAAACTCACCCCCATCATCACGGTATATTGCCCAGGAAAATTTTCACATCAAAACTCTTGCACAGACCTGGGCAAAGGCCGGCCCGCGGGCCGCATCCGGCCCGCCTCCTGTCTCTGACCAGCCCGCCTACTTACCCGCCCGCCAGTACATATATTATAATATACAGTATTGGGTAAAATTGAGTTAACTATATTAGTCCGGCCCTCTAAAACCATCCCAATTTCTCATGCGGCCCCTTGGGAAAATTAATTCTTGCACGCTGTTGATTATACAGCGGTTTACATGTTTTGTGCATGTATGGTAGTATACGCAGTAACATTTAAGATATTTTAAAGCATCAAGATTTGGTATTGACAAGAACTTTATATGGAGGCGCTAAGAGAGGAGTGGGAAAAGTTTTCTTTTTATGTGCGAGTCTCAAGATTCTAAACTATGTGGCGAGCAGGTAAAGTGAATCTGTTTAAATTCGTTCACAATAAAAGTTTTAAACCAACCTTTCCTTTGAAAGCAGCCGCCCTCGCTGCTCTCTAACGACTACATAAGACATTTCAGCTGCGTTATTTATTATATTTTACTTTGTCTGACTTATATATTATTATGGACTGCTATTTTCTGACGCTAATGTACATGATAGATTGAATTCAAATCAGAAGGTGGAATAAAAAATATGAGAACAAGTCCACTTCACATTTTGGCAGACGGACCGGCCCAAAAACGTTTGCGGGCCGTAGTTTGCCCACCCAGCACTAAGGTGATGAAAAGACAAAAGCTGGTGACAACTGGTGCTTTCACAAAATGTGCAGCTCATGTTTTTAAGCAAATAAGACTATTTAGATTATGGTAAAGCCCTGATAATATAAATGAGCCCATATACAGTCCTGACGTCTGTCTCGTCTTCTGTCTGTACTTGCTTATGTTTAGAGACTTGTATCAGGAAGGAAAGATGGATGAGAGTGGTACCCAAAAATAATCCCAGGCGATAATATTTCGTACTGAGCACTGCAAAGGGATTTAAAATGTTACATTTTTGTAGTCTTTTTATAACTTGTTTACATGTGACCCATGCAGCTATGATTTATAGCATGCAAAGTGCATTTGCTGTTTGAACTTACCATATCGAGAACTGCCGCAGTTAAAGCGACACGCGTCTGCAAGAGATATTGTACAGTATGTATTTAATTACCATTTTCTATATCAGCAAACAAGGGCTATTGCCGCGTACACGTCTCATAAAGACAACTTTGTAAATTCATTCTTATCACAGTCTTGCTATTTCAGTCACTCACACACTCATTTACGGTAACACTCTTTCTCTTTCCTTTTCTGACAAGGTAAAAGCAGTCATCATTCTTGCAGACAAGAGTCACGGTCAAAGAGAGTTATGGAGGGTCTGAGATACACAACAATGGCACCCTGATCACACGGACTTAAAGCCACTACACTATTAAACACATTTCATATCACACATTAACTACACTTGCAAACCATTTTTTCTAAGAATAAATCTCATATAAGTTGGACCTGTCTTTAATTGTTTTTGAAAGAACATTCTCTAGATGGAAATAGGAAAGAGTAAGTCCAGACCAATTGGATCCTGTGTCGAAATCGTGGTATTTATAATTGCTTAAATCAAAAATGCAAAAAGTTGTAAGCTTTTTGTAAGTATTACTATACAAGTTAAAATTGCTACTCACAAAACACTACAGATGCCTATACATGTTATTTGCATATCAAGTTCAACTGTAACTTACTAAAACGAAATGAAAAGCCCGCCTCGATGGACATGAGATGGAAAAACAATATACAAGCGGCTGCTTTCTGGAGATACACCATCGTTTATTATTCCTAGATGCGAATCAACTGCTGTCATAAAACAATAGGTATATATAAATACTATAAAACTTTCTTGATCTTGACAGCCAACGTTTGCTGTAATTACTACACAACTGACTGTTCCCTATACACAGCCAGCTCCTAAGCTCTGGACCAGGAAGCACTTTAGCTCCTAAGCCACGTGACTCACTGGTGAATTTACCTACATGTACTCTCTGCGTTACTCATGTCATCCAAAGTAAGCTCGGTAAGTTAAGAAGAGGGAGTGAATGCTCTCAGGATCACGTGGTTAAAGGGATAGTGTTGGATGTAAAGAGCAAAGTACGGAATCCAGAAACTTAATGTTTAAGTGTCAGAATGCACGTGCTTATTGACACTTATTTGTGAACTTGAAAGGAAATGTTTTCCCTAAACCTGCACTAAAATATTTGGTGGACAAGTTACTTGCATGTGTCTTGGACAACAAAAATCACCTTGCTCCGTTTCACTCAGCTGTAGTTTTCCACAATTTTCTAACACTTGTACAATACCAACCTGCATGGCACTACTGTTCTTGGAGTCACAACAATCCGTTTTCTCGTAGTCAGGGCTTGTAACGAACGAGGCAGGGAGGAGGATGGCCTAACTCACCCGATGGGAAATGGGGGTCACTTCAGCTGGCTCGCTCACCCAATTCTCAGACGTCAGCAACATCGGGGGGCCCTCCATGTGGCAAGAAACTTTATTTGTGACGAGATAAGTGGCGAGTGTGCATCACGTGAAGTAGTGTGCTGTGTGTGTTAGTTTGATTAGTGTTAGATAATTAGTGGCTTATATTTCAGTCCTATTGTGGAAAAAAGGAATCTTTCTCTTAAACTATTTCTCTTACTAACGGTCGCCTAATTATAATAAATTACAGGATTCAAAATTTCCACAATTTTTTTTGGCCTAATCACTATCACGCAAAAACCATGAGTCCTGCAGCATTACTAGTACAGCAATCAAGGACCACTTTTAATTCATTTAAACGATAAGTACAGCAAAAACAGTTGATAAAGTAAAAATACCTTCCAGATCTTTAACGTCTTAGCACACACCTGGCAAAGGCCGGCCCGCGGGCAGCATCCGGCCCTCCTCCTGTCTCTGACCGGCCCGCCCGCTGGCCGGCCCGCCAGTATATATACTTTATATAAGGTATTGGGTAAAACTGAGTTGTGTTGACAATGGGCAGAAAATGAATGTGCATTGAATGTTTTCTTCTGCTCAATTCTGCCTTGTCATATAGATATGTTGCAATTTCTAGCATATTTTGTTGGTTCTGTGACCTTTTTGATGAATGCTTCACTAAGCACGCAGAAGAGCAGGGTGGTCTGTCAACAAATTCACCTTGACTGTTCACAGATTCAACAGATTTATTAAAAATAACGTTAAATGAATTGCTAACTAAGATACTAATAGTATTAACAAAAATAAAAAACATATGAAGATGGCCTTTCCATGGGTTTCAGCACTGAAAGGTCGCAAACACACACACACACAGAAAAGCTCCTGCGGCGTATAAGCCTCGCTCTTAGCGATTTGGGTATGGTAGTTCGATCAGTCACAACACCATATTTAATACCGTATTATACCGAGGTTAAGGCCATTAGAAAAAATACCGGCATGAAGACGTAAAGGTATGGACCACCACGCCATTGTCTTGATTGGATTTATTGCTGCTCAGTAAAATCCTGCTCACATGAGGCCTCTTAAAAATTGGTTTAAACAGGAAAATTGAAGTCTTGAAATTAGCAACGGGTTTACAGTCAGGACATTATTTAAGAAACAAATTCAGGAAGACGGCCTGTAATAGCCAGAGGAAGGCAAGACTATCTGGCGGCGGGACCTCAGCGCATGTGAACGTCGTGTAGGATATACCTGTCGCCCACGTGACCAGTGAATGTATCGCGGTGGAGATGAAAATGCATTTAACATTGTACATTGTACAAACGGTGCGTACAATGCCCACAGTCTATCGCTGATGTTTATTATTAATCCATGATTATGTCTGGGTGTGATTTAGTTTGTGAGATCCGGCTCAAAGATTGACAACAAATTTTAACTATGAATTTCACTATCAACATCCCCTCAGGAGCAAGGGAGTGGTTCTGACTTCCGACTACGAGAGCAGGATGAGTGTCGACATCAGCCATCAAGCATTAGTGTAGTTGCAACATTTTATCATTGATCAATTTTTTATTTTCTTATTATTAAACAATACATACACAAAAAATAATATGACACCACATAAGACAACTTGCACGAATAAATCAACAAACACATTTCTGGCAATGTACACAAATCTTTTCTCAACCTCATCATACCCTACCCTATGAAAGGAGCAGCTGAAAATAGAAACAGAGTTGAAACTTACACAAATATAGATAAGTTTCAACACACGACAATAAATAACACATAATGCATAATTAAAAGAAGGTATTTAATTGTGCACTTGTATTTCAAAAGATTGAAATGTTATGCTCTGTAAGAAAAAAAGAGCAAAAAAGAAATAAAATATATTAAATGCGTTGGTTTTGTGCAAAATATGAAATGTATTTTTTAGACTTAAATAAAATCATTAAAAAAATTATGTACTTATTGACTGCATTCACTTCATTAGAGACCTACACTCATGGTGAACTTCTCTTATTTCTTTTTACTGAGAAAAGTTACAAATATAAAACCATAGCTAGTATTTGCATATGTTAAAATGTCTTTAAAATGTTTTGCATTGTAATTTTATAAGTGGGTAGAGAGGGAAACATGAGTACAAACCCCTTATTTCCCCCCCCCCCCCCATAAAAAAAAATACCCAGAGATCTGCGGAATGGTTTAATTTACAGATGAGATGGTTTTCCCAGACTAATGTCAGTAAACACAACTTTACAGAAACTCCACAGGAACACGTTATTTCGTTACTCTAGCGCCCCCTTTCTTCTCTCCTTCATCTTTTACCCGAACACAAGCAAATATTTACAGACATTAAAGTACTCATATACATGTAGTGTTGGGTGTAAAGGTCTAAGTAGAATCCCCTGTCCAAATGTATCCCCTGTCCAGTCCATGGCAACGAAAACAAACGCTGTTTTGCAGGGCTAAGAATACCGGTCTTCAAATTAACGGACGTACCCTGAACCGTAGATAACGGTCCTCTCTTACGTAAGCGGTCGTGATTCTCAGGGGAAGCAGAAAAAAGGAAAAAGGAAGAAAAGAAAGAATAAGAAATAAAAAAGAGGAAGAAACAAGAAACAAGAAAGAAGGAAGAAGGAAATAAAAAGAAAAAGAAAAAAAGAACAAGAAGAACAAAAGAAGAACATTAAGAACAAGAAAAACACGACAAATAGCCAGAAAAGAACAAGAAGAAAAGAACGAAAAAGAAAATGAAAATTAATACGAAGAAGGCCTGAAGAAGAACTTGAAGGAAACAAAAAAAGAAGAAAAAGAAGAGGAGGAGGAAGAGGAAGTAGAAGAGGACGAAAAAAAGGAAGAAGAAGAAATGCAAAAAAAAAAAGAACAAGAATAGAAAAAAAAAGAAGAAAAAGAAGAACAATTAAGGAGAACGTGAAGAAGAACAAAAGGAAGAAAATGAGAAAGAAAAAAAGAACAGGAACAAGAATATAAACAATAAGAACAACAAAAATAATAATACCAATAAAAAGAAGAATAATAAGAAGAAAAAAAATACCCCCCCCCCAAAAAAAAAAATAACAACAACAAGAAGGGAAATACGAATAAAAACACGAAAAAGAACACGAGGAATAACAAGAAGAACATGAAGAAGAACAAGAAGAACACGAAGAACATGAAGAGGAACAAAAAGAAGAACACGATGACGAACTCGAACAAGAATAAGAGGAAGAATATAAAGACGAAAATGAAGAAAAACATGAAGCAGAAACAGAAGAAGAAGAAGAAGAAGAAGAAGAAGAAGAAGAGGAACCACCACCACCACCACCACCGCCACCACCACCACCACTACCACCGCTGCCGTAATGTGAACGTCGTGTAGGGCATAACTGTCGCCCACGTGACCAGAGGATGTATCGCCGTGGACAAGAAAACGCATTTAACATTGTACATTGTACTTCACTCGAACGGCTCGTAACATGCCCACAATATTTTGCTGATATTTATTATTAATCCATGATTATGTCTGGGTGTGACTGAGTTTGTGAGATCCGGCACGAAGAATTCCAACAAATGTTTACTACGAATTTCACTATCAACATCCCACCACTAGCAAGGGAGTGGTTCTTACATCCGACTACGAGAGCAGGATGAGTGTCGACATCAGCCATCAAACATTAGTGTAGTTGCAACATTTTATGCTTTACCATCATCGTTGTCGTCGTCGCATAGAGACTATTAACGGTTTTCTTTGTATTCACAATTACAAGCATCTAATTTAAAAGTACATGATTATCTGGCAAAGTTGATTTTCGTTACAACGGGTTCTGTTTGTTATCGCAGTCACAGCAAGAAATTCTGTCACCCTGATAACTTTAATAACAAGAGGATAGCCAACAGTGCTACCTTGTACACAGCATGATCATACGTTAAAAGTTTAGAGACAGTTAACCGATTTTTACTTTTGTCAATGTAAAAGTGAAGACATTTGGTCTGAGAAGATAAACTAATGTTGAGGAATTTAAACTTGGAAATCATACAGTTATAGTCATAATCCTCAATGTATTCCAACTGTTTATCGCTGGCCAAGAAAAAGTCACTGCTACGTCTGTCAAAAGCAGGTTGCATGTGGGTTTCCAAAAACAAATGTCTTTTGTTTCTTTCTCCGAACAGATGCAAATCATCATAGAAAATGTATGCCATCTTCGACAGACACTTGCTGCTGAGTGAAAGAGTGAAATTGCTCTTAGTTTCTTAGCTGGTCATTTAATATTTCTGAACTCATGGTGTAGGGTGGGTGTTAGTTCTTTGTAAGTGATGTAACAATGATGCTACTCTTTATGCCATTCTTTGAGAAGCCACATCAACTAGAATCAAGTAAAGTTTGAAAGAATTCTTTAAAAGTCTTTTGGGGCAACTCAGCTAACTTAGGTTTAACACTTTCTTCTTTTTCTTCATAGAAAAATTTAAAACAGTCTTCATCAATACATAATATTTAATTAAACTAAATAAATGAGAATCATACAGAATGTTTTTTTATTTCTGCATTTAAGCTTAGTATGAATAATGCAGTCTTATTCTTCTGATATAATCAGTTAAACTAAATGAAAATGATGTATGATGTAATTTTCTGTTCAATATGTGCTGTTAAACATCTAAGCTAACCCTGAGTCTGATATATTCAGTTGAGTGTATTTTTTGCTACTTCTCGAGGAGCGTAGGGCCGCAACAGCACCTCGCCAGCGGACCTGGTATAGGGCAGCCCCCCTTCAGCTGAACCCAGGTGGTTCTCATGTCCTTTGCTTTGCTCTCTACTGTTCTTTTCCAACTTTACTTGGGTCTCCCAACTCTCCTCTTCCCTGAGGGTTTCAATCAAGGGCCTGATAACGCTGCTGGTGTCAGCTGGTTTGCGCAGGGTGTGTCCTGTCAGGCCCTTTTTTAGCTTTTTGATGTCTTGACGAGAGGCATTCTGGTTGGTTCTTTTCCACAGGCTTGCTGTTGGAGATCTTTTATTCCTAGAATATATCGTAGGCATAGGTCTGGAGCCTGTTGTTGATGTTGTTTGTAACTCTCCAGTTTTCAGAACCATACCATACAGTAGGACCGCCTTCACATTGGTATTGAAGATGCGAGTCTTACTGCGGAAAGATAATGGTCGGGAGTTCCAGATGAGACTTAGACTGTTGAAAGCATGCTGGACCTTGTTTTTTCAGCTTTTGATGTAATTGCTCGCCACACCGGCTTTGTTCACAATGCTACCCAGATACAGAAGTTTATTTTCTCCTTAAAGTTGGATTAAGAATGAATACTTGTTTTTTTATTCTTATTACTTTTGTCTTATTTCTGTTGCCTTTTTTAGCCAGACGTCTCTGCTTCCTCTGATAGCTTACTCAGTTTGGTTTGGTTTGTGCGTGATGCTGTCGGTGAGGTAAGAGTCTAATATCATCTGGAAATGTCAGGTGCTCTAGCTGTTTGGTGAAGTATACTAGATACTGGTGTTGTCTTGCTGATAATCCAGTGTGAGCTTCTATAACAGCAAGTAATGGCCTTGATTGCAAAGATAATAATATGTGTTTTAAATAAAGGTGTGTGTAAAAATATCATCTAACAAAGAAATATAAGGATTTCTTTACTTTGAAATAGTAGGTAAATAGAAAGGTCCAAATAAACTCGCCACAGTGATGCTATGGTTGGGTTCTTAGCTTTCTTATTTGCTCAGCTTTTTTCCTTTGTTGAAATCACATTACAACAGATTAAGAGGCTGATTCTATAAGGATCTTTTAACAATTTTAAAGAGACATGATCTTCGTAACTGCTCGTTATCACCTCTGCACTTCTTTCGTGATCCCATGCTTATGTTAATGAGCTAATTAGCTGGTTTGTAAAAGCCTTCGATATTATATTACACGATGCACCATGGATGGATAGCACATGGCAGTCACTAAAACCCTAATCAGATTAGGTTTTAATTCTCCCTTCCCGAAGAAAAACAGTTACAATGTATGAGTCAAGTATAATATTGCACTTATCAGTGATGTGGCCATAGAGAGAAAGAAGCAAAATGTCCAGCAAGCTACACAGTGGCGGTCTCTTTATTGCTTTGTATGTGCACGTATACATGTATCATATGAATTTATGAACTTATTATCAGGAAACGTTAATCCTCTTCACGATTGAGGGTTTTGTTATCATTAAACATTATAATTTTATTTATTCACAAAGATTTGCTGCAGATCCATAATATCACTTATGAAGAGGAAAAATATAAACAGACATTTGAAAAAACAAACCATTGTAATAAGGCCTTTAATATATCCGCTTACATCTTTATGCCAGAGCATTAAGATAATAACAGCATAGATTAATTTGTAATTATTCTCGCTAATTATAGCATGTTTTTAAGCTGTTGCTAGGCGGGATTTGGGGACCTGTCTGCGTGCAACGAGAAAAGCGAGGACAGTTGACACAACATTTACTTCGTGTTCCATGTGACAAGCCGAAGTAAGAGACCCAAACATAATGAGAGATAGGCAAACACAAATAATCAACAAGAGCAAGCTTGTCCATATCGATTTAAAATCTTTGTGAAATTTTCTGTTTACTTTTTTTAGACTTATTAGCAGTAAAAGAATTTATCTCACAAAGTTTAAACAGTGTGATAAAGTAGCGATTGTGGGGGTTTAAATAAGATTTGGTAAAATCGCTTGTGGTCAAACAGATCGAGACTCAGGATGTTACTTTTTCTAAGTGTTTGACTATGCAAGTACAAACCAGCGGTAGAAATCTTTTATGGATTCACATGCTTTGTCTGTCCACATTAAAAAAAAACGAACATCCCTTTTCGGTTCTTTTAACTCTTTTGTTTTTAAAAATGGATGGCTGTGGGTGATAATTAGGGGTTTGGTCATACCTATCCTTCTTTAAATTTTTCCTTTAAATTAAACAAATCAATCACAGTTTACCGTTTTCCAAGATTTATTAATAATCTTTGAAAGTCAAATACTTTTTTTAAGATTACGAATGGCAGGACGAGTTCCATCAGACTCAACCATTTACACTTTTCCCGCCATTTCGTGGCGTCGTCTGATAACAGTTACTGCAGCGTTGACATATGAACTGTGGTCTTTGAGTGTTTTGTCAGTGTAAGAAACTTTGTTAATATTCATCGCCGAAAACATAATAATGTGCAGGATCGTCAGTGTCTGGGGATTAAAAGTCTAGGGGATGAAGTGTCGGGGATGAAGTGTCGGGGATGAAGTGTCTGGGGATTAAGTGACTGGACACCCTATAGCTGGACTAGTTAAGAGAATGATTAAAATATCATATTATTATAGCTTTTACAACCTGAAATCGCCATTGATGTTCGAAGTGCTTGAATTTTACTTACAGAGAAGTTTTTTTGGCACGAATTTTCTGTCATACAAATAAGACTTTTTTGGTTCGCACCAATATTTCCAATTTCTTAAATATTTGTCTTTAATTGATTCTGCTCACTAAAGTAAAAAAAAAATCACTGTAAAAATTTTATCAATGTGACATTTGATTTGTATTCATTTTCCTTGTGTTTTACTACATTCTCTCTTCGTGCGCTATTGACATTCTCGGTGTTTGTCTTTCTCGGCTTGATTACTGCAGCTCTTTCCTCGTAGGCTAATTCTCATACCTCCTTCACACACACACACCCAAAAAATGCAAATCTTCGCTGCATGTCTGGTACTTAGAGCTGGTAAATGGAACCGTATCACTCTTCGTTTTTCGAATAGGCTACTCTCACATCCAGTAAAAAGTGCACGTGCTGTGTTTTAATTTAATTTTTGACTGTGCTGTTTTTATACAAATTTTATAAATTGGTATCGAAACACGCAAGAAAATTCAGAGTCAAAGATGTCAACGTTTTACCAAAAGTTTATTACACGATTATATGATTAACTGAAACATGTTGAGGTAGTAGTGCAGGGGAGACAATCACCAGTAGGAGAGAACTTTACAGATGTTATTTCCAGGTCCAAGTCCACTGAAGAGCAGAGAGCAGAACAACAGGGTAGCAGTGTTGTGTATCGGCAGTTTCCTGTGTAATGTTTAACAAGTCAAATTATTTTATATTGAAATGGGGATAATTAAAGGTAACAGTCCTTGAAAAAGCATTTTTTCAAAGCAATTTTTTTAGAAGTCTCTATTTGTGGGTGGGAAGAATTGTGTGTATGAGAGCCTCTCTCTGTGTGTGACTCTGTAAGTTAAGTAAGAACAGTTTTTTTGGTCGAAAAAATAAGCGTGATGTAGACTAAAGTGTGCTAAAGCTGACACGTACACGTGTTCAGTCAGTTATAGAACATTCCTCAATGTGTTTTATACACTTTTTGAATAAATTAGTAAATAAAAAGACTTTTCAACCGTTGTCCTTAGTGATTAATTAATTAAAGTGATTATTTCAAGAATGTAGGGAAAGAAACATTTAGTAACTGGATGTCTGTTAATATGTAATTGTTGCTGGCAATACAAAGCCTTTTTTTAAATTTCGTGTGGTCTGGTAAGATTGTCAAACATCTTGAGATATCTATCAGGCCAACCACCTGCATCTTCTGGACATGTAGTGGGATGCCGAATGACCTGGCTGTAACCTCTGGCATTTCAGACTGACATCATGCTGCTCCCATTTGAATGTCATCTGCTTCTTTGCTTGTCAGTGAGATATTTGGAAGAGATGGTGTGCTGAAACAGGATACTGTTATCAATTTGTGCACTGTAATTGATATATAAACTACGAAACAAAAGGTATTCATTTAGTGACTGACATTCTATGCTACAGCAGGACTTATTTGTGCAGTATTCCTTCTCTAAATAAAAAAAGAAGTGTTGGCGTAATTAATAAGTAAATAAGTTTACGTAATAAATAAGTAATAAACAAAGACTAAACCATGATTTGCAAGGGGCTGCTCACGTGCTTGTTGATCTCCATATTATTGGCTGGATGGATATGAGATCAAAGAGCTGAGCTGCCACCTAGCACTGACTGGATCATAAGAACGAGGTTATGCAAGTGATCTTTGACCCATTCTCACCTGAATGTAGGAATAAGCTGTATTTCCAAAGAACACACTGATAGGATTTCAATTACCTCACAAGATACAAGGTATTACAATGTATCAGCTCAATCAGGCTATTCCTTACAAAAATCTACTTTGAAACACATACAAAATACTAGTTACAAATCTTTTTCTTACAAACACACACACACACACAGTCTTAAAGACACACGTTCTAACCTGTTTGAACAAATCTTTGCCTAACAATGCAGGTCATGTGCATGGACCGCGTGTCAGATAAATTTACATTTATTAGATACTGCCATACGCATTCATATTTGCAGATAAGTTAAAATATCATGCAAAAAGGAAAATAAGAGACTGTATAAGGATCAAGAAAGAATTTTTAAAAAATATAATATATCAGTTTCATAAAGACTCTTTGAATGTGTAATTTTTAAACACTTACCTGTTACTGGTTTTTCTTCTGGCGGATAGTAAAATAGCGTTGAGAATTAATGAAAAACGGAAAGTTGCATTGCTGACGGCAACAAAACGCAAAACATTTGGCAACTGTTGTGTACATGTGTCAGGGTCAAAGTGTTACTTGCTTATTTGTGTAGACAGAGGAAAACGTGTTTGTAATGATATTATACAACTGAGTTTAAAAAAGAGTTTTGCATTAGCTTCTGGACAATGAGAGTAAATGTCAACCTTGAACACTGAGGGTGAGGTGGTAAGATGAGGTCAGCGGAAGTCTGTCGTCATCATCAGCGGTTTCAGTGACGACGGTACAGGTGTACACACCGCTGTGTGTCACGTGGTCTGCCGCTAGGATCCGTAACTCCCCAGTCGTGCTGTTCACTCTTCCTGACCACGTGATGGACGCGGGGGGAGGGTTACTGTCAGCCTCACACCACAGGGTCACGTTGTGTCCAGGGTTTAACTCAGAAAGACTTGACAAGGGCTGTTGTTCCCCGGTGTTATTAGTCCATGTTATTGTAATCAACGGCTTATCTGTAAATTAAAAAGTATGTAAGTAGCTGCTTACGTCGTAATTAGCAACATGTAATGGGAAATAGTCGGAGGAAGAAATAGAGCACATAACTTAGTAATAATAGCTTAATAAGTTTTAAAAATTGTTTCTTCGACCTAAATTTGTTTTTTTATAAAAGTATTTTTACTAGGTATCAAGTTAGAAATTTTTTTGTTGTTATTTTCTTATACAGTATGGCTGTATTTAATAGGATCAATGTGTTTCCATGTTTTGTGGAGTTCCATTGAATAACAAATAAAACAATATGCAAATAAAAATATAAAAACACTTTTTTTCTTTTTTCGGCTTTTTCTGTTTCATTTTATGTGACATTTTAGCTACTTTGTGAACAGTTTTTTCAAGGTAAATAACTTTATGTTTAAGTTAATCATTATTGGAGACTCTACAACAAGGATCACGCCCTGTCGGTAAGAAGACAACACTTGAGGTGCCATCAGAGGGTACTCACAGTAAACGTTTAACACAAGAATGCCACTCTGTAGATGTTCACTAAGATCAAAGGCACCGTCAGGATTAGAGGCTTGACAAAGTACTTGACGCCCATTGTAGTCTCTCGTCAGATTATCGTAGAACAGACGATTTCCTTGAGAACGACCATCACCTTTGCCTGACCATATGTATTCAAGTACCCGAATGTACTTTCGTGGTTTTACACACATTAGAACTTCCTTTGTTCCTTCCATAAAAGGGTACTTTTCGGCCTCCGAAACTATATAAAGTCTGTAATCTGTGACAACACACAATCCAGAAGCAGAAAATTTCCATTCTTAGGTACTGCTAACATTTTAATAATAAATGAATGTGTAATAAAAGACTATATATTTATGAAGAAACCGTAAAAATAACGTTTCAAAATTATTTATCAGGAAATGGTGTCTTTTGAATGAAAAAAAAAATGAAATGATGTTCCATTTGATTACGATTAACTGTAAACAAAGATAATGAAACAAGAAACAAGTTTTATTTTAATTGTAAAGCTACATTTTTACCATCAAACATGGGCTGAAAGCTCTCTAAACTAACAATAAATTATATTAGAAGATTGACAAGCACAAAACCAGACATATAATACCCTTCACTTGAAAACAAACACACACACACACACAGAATATAGGGCGCATACGTATAAGGCATAACACACGGACGGAAAAAAACTCTACGGGACCTTAGATGGTTTCAAGATAAGCAGTTACTAGCGGTGAGTTTTACTTTTATACTATGTGAATACAAATAATTAGGCTGGAAGGTTTCTTGAGCTTATGGGTGATAGGATTAATAAAATCTCATCATGTATACATTTACTATATGGGGCGGTAAAATAAATTGTAAAGAAAGTTTACACAAACTAGAATTTAACAAAAGTAACAAAATTTTACCTTTGCTGCAGACCACGCCAACGTCATCGGCATAACAGTCCTCCGTACTTTTATTCCGGCCACACTCAAAAAGACTGTTCTCATTACCATTACAAAAAAACCCAGCTTCAAGTAAAGGGCTTTTCTTTGCTCCAAACACCCAACCGTCTACCAGTGCTGCACCATTTCTAGTTGGGAAAGGTTATATTAACATAAACAGCTTTCAACTGTCAATGGGTTTTGCATAATATCTAAAATGAGATATAAAATTAATAGAAAGAGGTTTTTAGCAATAGCTTAGGTGAGTTTTTTAAATAATAAAATAATAATAATAAAATCACTAATATTAATAGTATATGTTACACTTTATCCTATATTTAATAAATATATATATAATAAAATAATGATCGTAAAATAACTAATCTTAAAAGTACATGTTACACTCTATGGTATATATATATAGTATCGTTGACAACTGCTTCAATTGGTTGTTTCGTTTGCGCCAAAACGAGAAAAAAAGTATCTTACGAAGTTAAATTGAGTTGTCTGCAGATGACTGCGGCAGTTTTCTCGTTGTTTACACACACTGTGCTAAAATGTTTACTTCCAATCTTCACTTCTACACGCCCCATGTTACTGTCTGTACGGTGAGGTCCTGTCAGTCGTAGACCTGTAACAATGAGGTGAAAGGTCATCACGTCCATGTCACCTGCTGCGTTGTTTTCTTCCTCGTCACACGTCTCGTGTAAGTCAGATAACAAATGTAATATTTTGAGATCTGCCATATTGTTAAACAAAATTAGGACCTTTATGATTATTTTATTTTTAGTTTTGATATATCAGTTCTTAAAACCATATTTTCAATTTCAAGAGCTTTGTCTTTGGATTTGGGAAATCAGATGTTCAAAGATTTGTGAGAGGTATACTGGAACATTGTAATAGGTCATGTTCTGAGAATGCGACCCTCTTTCTTGATATAGATAAAAACTGCTAAAGCAGGGACGCTTCCCTTCCCCACAGTCTATGGTTAATCCTCGTACGATTAGTATTCAATCTGAAGATAAAACATTCTTAATTCTTTAATTTATGTAAATCCTTTTATAGCTAAATTCTGTCTTTAGTATATATGTATATTAAAGACGCGTGGACACACAATGTTAAATGATAAAACAAGTCTGTGGACAATATAACAAATTCAAAATAAAAATATTTTTACTTACTAAAGGTTTTGATGTCACAGAGGAGACCGACATCAAAGCAGTGGATTTTGTGAAGTTTTCCAAACTCGCATTGTTCAAGATTGGTTTCCATTCCTTTACAATTTATATACGCAAATCGAAATTCTGAGCCCGCTCCAAATCTGACAGACCTAACAGCTGTTTGCCCAGTGCTGTCAGAAGACGGATGGTACATAAAATATCAGTCATAACTACACCGTATGTAGGTAAATAAAAAAAATACACTAGGGAGATTAAAATATTATCTATACCACCACCCTACTTTTTTTGTTTCTCGTTGTAATCATGTTGAAAGGAGGTAGGAGAAACATAATCTGCAAAATATTTTAACTTACTAGTCACTCGTACACAAGCAGAAGTTTAAAAAAATACATGAAATGTTTTTTTTAATAATTTAAAAATAATAATGCAGTGCATTCTTGATTGACTTGGTTGCATTGGATCGTGTGTTAACAAATAATGGGTCACTGACCTGTTAAATCCCAGCATCCTGCAGGCCAGCTCAATTTCGTTCTGCTCAAATCTTTCCGGACACACGGTAGTCCATTCTCCATTTACTGATATTTGAAGAAGCCCTGCTTCTGGCGTCCCGCCATATAAACGAGCTGTCATTGGTGTCGCTAACACAAATATGCTAATGTTATTGTAATTTGTAGTTGCTCACTTTTGCTATAATATTTCATGTAGATGGTTTCTTCGTTTACATCCTTTGATAACAATTTTGTTTCATTGGTGTCAATAAACGTATGAGGCTTTTGTTCATAAAATTAATAATTTTAGTCAAAATATCTACAGACAGATCATTTACTCAGTTACCTCTCACTACGACACAGTAATGTATGGACACCACCTGCTGGTTAATATCAAAGCTTCTGCGCTACCTACAAAGCGTGTTTTCAGAATAATGTGTTGTAGACATTAACAATATTTGCATAGTGTAAAAAAGCGTCAGGCTATACTAGCGAGTTCTTGTCTACACTAGTCATGTTGCATGCAGTTACTCACCTGTACTTGGTACTACGGGGCTATTTGAACAAAACTGAAGACTTCCCAACGTTTTTAAAGGTTTACTTACATCTGTTGTGCACAGTTAAATATTTTCTTTGAATCTGCTTTTCTATTGTATTTCAGCCTTATCCGCTGTGTTATAGTCCTTGTTGCTGATACAGTGTTAGACACGACTAACCATTTGATTTTCTTTCCCACTCTTTACAAGTACTTGTCTTCGAATAGTCGAGGAGTAAGAGTGCAAAAAAAGAACAACAATCACAAAACAAGATGTAAAGGACTATTTCTTGTTCTTACTGATATTACAGATGATACCAACGCCCTTTTCATGGTCACAGCTACGGGAATAAAAAAATTTGATCTTGCACTGCGCCAGACTGGATTCTGTTCCCTGACATTTCACATCTTCGAAGAGAATGGGACCTGCACCTGGACCGTATTTGACTGAACTGATGGCTAAAGCTCCAGTGCTGTTAGTAAACATAATTATACGACACACAAGAGTATTGTCATAATTCACATGTGATAAGATTGCATGCACAGACATACTTAAACATACACGTTTAATTTTTTAAAAATTAAATAAAAAAATCTATTAACCTACAATACAGACAGAACAATAAAGTTCATTTTTGAAATATTCATTTTAAGACATATAGGTTTTGTTTTCTTTTAGTAAAATCAAATCAAAGATCAAAACTAAACGGGTAAGAGAATTCGCAAGTAAGGAAGTAGGGAAAAGTGCATAACTTACAAAACAATATTAACACAAGATAAAGTGCAAAACAAACATACATTTATTAGAATATAAATTAAAATTTAAATATTACTTCTTCTTATTTTTGGTTGATTGAGTACAAATCCATGTTGATTTGAGCAACTCGCATTAAACTTCAACATAGTGCTTGATCGACTGAACCTTTGCCTTCTTTCAAATATAACAAAATACCTGATTGCTTGACTTGTTTTAGCTCTTAAGGGGAAGTGATTCATAGTGGAACAAATTCCTTAAGGATTCAGTAGTTTCCTCCCTTATATATTCATTTAAGCACAGACCGATGTGTTTTATGTTGCAACCCCTACTAGTGAGCTCCTAGTACCAGGCGTTACTTCTCAGGGAGGAAGAGAAAGTACTTTGAGGTTACTGAATTGAAAAAAATATATTACAAATAAAGAGTTAACTATGCGATATGGAGGACGTGAAGGCGACAACCAGCAAACGGATTTCAGTTATTTTTTGTCAAAAAATAAAACAAAGTCACAGACCTGTTAAATCCCAACATTCTACATGCCACTTCAGCTTCTCTTTTTTCAAATCCAACGCCACACACTGTGCCCCATTCTCCGTCGAAAAGTATTTCCAAACGCCCTGCCTCTGATGTCCCATCTGCCAGACGCGCTGCCAACTGCTCATCTGACACTTTTTAAGGATAAAAAAGGATTTTGCAAAATCTGACAATTATAGTGATTTGTCAAAACTGCAAAAAAGATTCATTTTCCTTAAAAAGCCCAACTGCAATAATGCGACATAATTTAAAGTATGTTGATGGACAGTTGCAAGTTGTTGATATAAGTCTGGCTTCTCGATCAGGAACTGTTGAGACAGGTAAAGGAACTGTTGATATCTAAAATGTGGACAGAACACTAGTCACTTACACTATTTTGTCAAACTGTAATACGATGTGAATTCCACGTTTTTTGCATTTACCATTGTTGCATAACTTGGTAATTAATGTAAGCAATAACCGGCAGCAATTTTAATTATTTCTCTCACTGTTATAAATTTTAGTTGTATAATAAACATGTTGGCAGACATTAAATAGGACAATAAGAAGAAGAACAATGGTTTAAAAGAAATAATGTTTCGTTCTTACTAATGTTACAGATGACACCAACGTCGTTCTCGTGGTCGCAGTTGCTAGAATACAGTTGGATCCCGCACTGTGCGAGACTAGATTCTGTTCCCTTACACCTCATGTGCTGTAGAAGAACAGGACCTGTACCTGGACCGTACTTGACTGTGTCAACAACTGCTGCTCCAGTGCTGTGGGTTAATAGGATTGCACATATAAGAGTATTCGCAAGTTTTTGTGATAAACTCTTCTTACTTTCAAATACGTAAATTGTTAGAACATACTTAGGATTATATGGTTATGTATTTAAATATTTTATAAGACAAGAATTTAGAAGCCAGGTGGCTTAAAACTAGAAAAATATTATTCTTGACCGCCAGCAAGTAAATCTTAGTCTTTTGGCGTAGAAGCACTGTTGTTGCCTTGTGATCCTTAAGTCATCATATTGTCATCTCAGATGAAGTATTTTCAAATGGTGACTATAAACTTTAATGGTTAAACTCGAAACGATTGGCTTATCTCTATGATCTCTCCTTTGATAGTAAGATATTACATAGGGTCTTTTCTTTCTAAGGAAACTTTTGTCAATATTTCACACCAAAGTTTCAAACGAACAGCAATTTCTTCAAAGATGCAGATCACGTTAGTTCTCACTCTACACTCTGTGCATTGTATTATTTTTTTAAAACAACACTAGACTGCTCACCTGTTAAATCCTAGCATCCTACAGGCTACCTGAGCCTCCTCATTTTGAAATCCGATTCCACTACAAACTGTTCCCCATTCTCCATTGAAGAATATCTCCAGACGTCCTGCCGCCGACGTCCCGTTGACTACACGTGCTCGCATCTGTTCAACTGACAGGTTTACAGCACTGATGTTTTATGGAAATGGTAAGCTTGAAAGTTATGTCCATAATATCAGGAAAATCAGTAACAAATAGTTATATCTTATCAGTAACAAAAGTCCAAGTACTAACTTCCATATTTTGTGGTGACTGGATAATTAATATTTACATAATCACATTTTTTCATAACCAATCTTAGGGACATGTAAACTTTGCTAAAGGGATTGCTTACAAAATAGCATTTCAGAATTGTCCACAATAGATCGCAATCGCGCACAAAACAGTCATATGTAGCTTACGTCCCTCCTTGGACATCCCACCAAGAAGACTTGGTATCATAAGATCAGTTTAACATTGGAAATGTTAAAATTTGTAGAAAACAAAAAAATCTTACTCACCAATCATCTTTTGATAGAACAATTGTTTAACAATATCAAGTTGAAGGAAAAAAACCATAACATCGCTAACATGTCCAATCAAAAGATCTATACTTACCTTTACTAAAATTCCCGGCACACAAACAAATAGGTTGTATTCCTCAATATTTTATCAGTTATCTACATATGCCAAAGCTCGTCAACCTTATGATCTTTAAGACCTGTCTGTGGTCTTTATTTTCTGAGTCATGTAGGTTACACAATAAACGCTTACTGTGCCTATCAGATGCTAATTTTTTTCTCAAAATGCCAGGTGCAAAAGGAAGTAAATGAAAATTTCATTCAGAGATCGTTGTAGCGCTGAGTCTGCTACAAATAAATAACTAACCATGCTATGGTAAGGAATGACAAAACGAAATTTGATTTCTGTCATTCTTTGCAATGGTCTGGGGGAGGTCTGACTATTTTCACATGTAAGTCAAAATGCAAGGATTCTGATCGACTTACTTTGGAATGTATTTGGTGTTTGTGATGATTTAACTAATCAAATAGATTTTTTCTTAACTTGAGTTCCAGTATAAAAGTTTTAGAAGTTATTGACCTATTCACTGCTGAACTAACCACATGGAAAAGAAACAGGTTTCAAACACCTGTATTAATGAATTTTATTGGATAATGAGTCAAAATCCTCCACAATTTTGGATAAAAGGTGTGTTGGTCCCGATTTCGCTATAGCAATTTCAGTTGATGGCGACTCTAAAGCTTGCAAGTTAAACCTATAAACTTCAACTCGACAAGAACATAAGAAGTTAGTCAGCTACTTGAGTTGTACGCCGAACCCACTATGGCTTTATCAAGGTGAGATATATTAATGATGCATTAAATTTTGGAAATTTCCAGCTGACTAGAATGTTATGCCGAAAAAACATGACAACTGAAAAAATAGTACCTGCATCTTTCTCTGATCACAAAAATCTTTATTCATTCTCAAACACCCAAACGTTTCTCGACGTTTTACCTAATAAAACATTTTATTACACTGTTGTTGTTTTATAAGCTAAAGTTTCTCATTTTTGCAACAGTTCTAACTGACCAGCAAATTGTTACAAAACATTGTCTTAGGTTGCTTGTCATTCTGATTTTCTATCTCACAAATAACACGGGCTTACACAAGACATCAAAGAATGTAGTCTCTAAAAACAAATGTTTTCTCATTCTTACTGATTTTGCAGATAATGCCTACATCCTGTAAGTGATCACAACGGTTGTTGTAAAAACCTGGATGGCTGCACTGCTCTAAGCTGGATTCTGTTCCACGACACATCAAGTCAGAGAGGAGGATGTCACCTGATCCTTGTCCGTATTTTGAGGACTTGGCAGTTGTTGCATTTGTTGCAGTGCTGTTTGCATGTAAGGGATATAAATCAGCAGAAAGTAAAACACATTAAACCAATAAGCTTGCAATATACAAATAAAAACTACATGGTATTTGACTTTTGCTGTTAGTATCATGTTCTTAACCGCATAAAGCATATTCTTTAGGAGTTAGAGTGCGCTTCACACATTATTATTATTATTATTATTATTATTATTATTATTATTATTATTATTATTATTATTATTATTATTATTATTATTATTATTATTATTATTATTATTATTATTATTATTATTATTATTATTATTGAGATATCTGAATATATTTTGAGTGTTCATGGATAAGAAATAATTTTTGTGCATAATATTATCTCCCTTAAATTTTTTTTATTTGTACGTAAGTCTGTATCGGTGACAAACCTGTGAAATCCTAGCATCCTGCAGGCAACCTGCGCATCGGTTTGGATAAATCCTTTGTCACACACTGTGCCCCATTCACCGTTAAAGAAAAGTTCCAGACGTCCCGCCTCAGAAGTTCCACCAACCAGCCTTGCTCTTATCGGTTCTTTTAACAATTACATTATAAAATCATTTATTATACATGTAGTGATCTTTCCCTGTGAATAATATGTACTGTGTAATGGACGGTCAACATATACCTACCCTGTTCTGTGAGAGAAATTTTTTGCACAAGTAGCCAACGTAGCGCGAGGATGAGAGAAAAAAAAACCCTCAAAAATAGGGTAAAGGTCGCATACCTTTGCTTATCTTGTTAAATTCTTTCATTCATATATGTCAAACAAAAACAGTTATAATTACACACAAGCACCATTACACAATCACACACACACACACGGAAGCTGTCTCATTTACATTATTCTTTTATTTTGTGTTCCATTTCCGCAATTTACTATTTACCTTGATTTGAGTACAGGGTTGTTTTTTTTTGTTTTTTGTGTTGTTTTTTTTTACATCTGTTGAGTTACTTTTATAAACCTCAGCTCAGAGATGTATTTGCATAGCGTCTTCCACTACGTCGTAGATAAAACCATTTAGCAAGTATTGTGTTAATTGAGCTAATAATAATTATAATCATAACAAAAATAATTGATATGAAAATAAATTGTTTACTAAGCCGTTAATTAGGTAAGAACACAAAAATAATTTATTGTCAACAACCTTCATTTCCCAATGAATGTTTTTTTCACACAACTAAAACATCCACACTTGTGTTGTTATCTCTGGGTTGTATCTGATGTCTTCGCGATAATAACCAAACACATTGCAGTCTACATCTTTGTAATCTACTAACTATAATCTTTAGTCATTGTGAAACACCATATCTTCTCTTTAGGTTTCTCTATGACAATCTTTTACATATTCATAATATAATTACTCCACGTTTGTAATTCTTGCAGTGTATTTGCGCAAAATATGGTTTTGTTATTGTATCATTCACAGCGTTCATTTGATTTTGTAAGTAAGCACAAAACGTGCTAAAGCTAAACAGTAAATGTGAATGTCCATAACTATCGACAATGAAATTTAAAAAAAATCCTCTTCTTACGGATGTTGCAGACGATGCCGACATCTTGTGAGTGATCACAGTAGTGGTAATAAAACCCAGTATGACTACACTGCTCCAAGCTGGTTTCCGATCCACGACACATCAAGTTAGAAAGGAAAATTTCACCTGATCCTTGTCCGTATTTTGAGGTTATAGCTGTCGCTGTCATTGCAGTACTGATTGCAAACGAGTGACAGAAACTCAACAATAAACAAAAGTAATAAAAAAATAATATATTAGCAAGCAATCTGCAACTATAAGATATTTTGCTTTGAGTCTTTGCTGTTAGAATTATAAAAGACTAAATGAAATTTTGAACATTTGTACTTGGACGAGGTAATTTTGAATTTGTGTTTTTGCTACATTTGTTGGTTACACGAAAATCAAAAAAGATGCCATACCTGTTAAATCCCAGCATCCTGCAGGCAACGATCGCATCTTCTCGATCAAATTCGTCATTGCACACTGTACCCCATTCTCCGTTAACAAACAGCTCTAGTCTTCCAGCCTCCGAAGTTCCATTAGCCAGCCTTGCGATTACTGGATCTTTTGACAATAGCACCACATAACTGTGTTTTGCAATTTGAAAATACATTATAAATATTTTTAACAGTAATACATATTCTTTATTTTTAGTTACTTAGACAATCTAATACCTTTACTATGTAAGTGGATGGTCATCATATTGCTATTTTTGTCCGTAAGACACTTTTTGTAAACAGAGCTACCGTATTGGCATATCGTACTTTTAGTCCATAATCTAAGTTATTAAATGAAATTTTAATGTATTTCTGATTATATTTTTATAAATTGATGTATTTTATCCTTACGTTTTATTTAGCTTTGTATTAGGACTATAAAAGTAATCTTCCTTTCATGCATTCCCATATTCATTTTATATTTTTTTCTACTGATGATAATATTTACTGTTTTGTCGCATTTTGTTACAGACGTGTTTTTACGACTGTGCTATTATCTTCATAAAAAGAAATCCTATTTTAACTATGTCACTACAAAGTTTTTTTCATTTCATTTTAGTTAAAAATCTTCTACTCCTAATTGTAATAATTAGAAGTAAACACAGTAATACAAATAAATTGTTTTACCTTCGGCAGAGGATACATTAAAATTATATTTCCTGTGCTAACTACATGCGTTTGATTACATTTTTTTTCAATTATTTACAGTGTTTTAAAAAAACTCTCGTACTTAAAGTTTACACTTTATTTGAAAAAAGTTAGGAAAGAAAATATAGATTTACACAAAGAACAACAGTTTTTTTCCAAGAACAAACACATTCATATTCGTGCTTTTAATTTCTTGCCTGTACAAAACGTCTTTCAGATAAAAGCAAGAAGTAGTCGATACCTTAAGAACTACATCTTTCTCTGATTACAATAATATTTAGTGATCGTCGAGCAACTAATCTTTTATCTAAATTTTTGTATAACACAGTTTTATCTTAACAGTTCTTGTCTGATTAGCAATTTAAACTCAGGTTTATAATTCTTTTTACAGTTCTAACTGATTTGCACACACAGTTATTAGATCATTTAAAGTAATCATCTGAATATGTGCTTAAGAACTAGCGGATGAAAACAACAGAGAGAAAACTGTGTTATGAGCTCTTCATATTTATACTAAAAAAAATCTAAAATTAATTTTTTAATTCTTACTGGCGTTGCAGATGATGCCGACATCCTGTGAGTGTTCGCACTGGTTGTTATAAAAGAGTGCATTGTTGCATTGCTCTAATCTGGTTTCAGTTCCATTACATTTCAAATCAGCGAGTAGAATGGCACCCGTTCCTTCTCTGTACTTAAATGAGCTTACAGCTGTTGCTGTTTTTTCAGAGCTGTTTGCATACACAGGCGACAGAAAATAACCAATAAGTAGAAATAAACATGTTAAAACATTCAATATGCTAACAAAGATTTCACAAACTGTCAGTCACACGTCGCTTAAGTTTTGTTGTTAAATATATTATATATTTTGTTGAGTTGTACGATAATCTTAATAGACGACAAACCTGTTAAATCCCATCATCCTGCAGGCAACCAGTGCATCTTCTTGTCCAAATCCTTTGTCACACACTGTGCCCCACTGACCGTTGACGAATAACTCTAGACGTCCCCCCGCATCCGAAGTCCCATCAACCAACTTTGCGATTATCGGAGCTTTCAACATTTGAAAAAACATTCCAGTTGTAATTTGTAACTAAATTCGAGAATTTATTTGATGTGATTGTACATTCAATGTTTTAGATCCACGGAATTAATTTTCCTAGTTCTTCTGTGGTTTTATCAACAGTTATATCGTTTCTACAGGTACAGACAATATATTAGAGACTGATTGCTTACCCATCTGGCAGCATAAGGGTACAGCCTACCGGATGTAATCAATGGCGCTACCTTATCCATGTGGTGTACACGACACACGTTTTATGTGTGACTTACCAAAGGTTCTTTTAGTCTACTTGTTCAAGTAGTTCCATGTGCCTAATGCACTGCCTGTCTCCCTTCCAACCAATACAGGCATTGCTTAAACAGTTCCTTGCTTAATAAATTCTCTATTTCACTTATTAGCTAATTTGATATTTGGTTTTCTACAAAACGATGTGCGAGATTCAGAAAAAAATTCAAAAGAACTCAAAACCCTTTTTTAATCAGGCAATCTAATTTATATGATACGTGTATATCGAAGATAATCGATAAATTGTATTTCCGAAAGCTTGAATAATAATTTAGATAAAACTTTCAATAGAATAGTATTTTCCCTTCACTTTGAGGGCGGCAGATCTCCGTAAAGAAGGAATGTTCTATTCCGGTTCAACTTTCTTGCAAAAAAAAGAGAGAACAATTATCGATCGAAATCCGTAGAATTACTTTCAATAACAGGTGGTCAAACGTGTCAATACATTTTAAAAATATAATAAATGTATAATAATACATTATATAAAATACCTGAGTACATAATGAATAGACATAATAATAAAAAACTAATCCAACTAGAGCTGTTTAATCATTGCTGGTGCACATACCGCTGTTGCAGATGACGCCGACATCCTCCGAGTGATAACAGCTGTGTATGTAAAATCCTGAATGGTTACACTGAGCCAGGCTGGTTTCATCTCCCTGACACTCCACCTTATCGAACAGAATGAGACCCGAGCCTTCGCCATACTTGTAAGACCCCACAGGGATCGCTGTTGTGCTGTTGGACATCAGAAACACAGGAGGATGCAGACTTATAATAAACAGATTGGCTTTTGAAAGTCCTGCAACCCATTTGTGCATGTCTTTCAAATGTAGAAACATGAAAACTGTCACTCATATCCAGTTTGATGATTATTTTTAAGATGTTTATCCTGCATGTTAAATGTTAATTGTGTCTGTGATACGTTTATTTCTTCTCACAATACCACGTGGGGAAGGAGATGAACCATGAATGTAATCTAAGGCACTTGTAGCGGCAACATTAAAGCAAAAGTTTCACTTATTTATGCTCTGTTGATCATGTTTTGAGAAAACAGAATTTTGAATTCAGAAGTTAATCTCTGTAATAATCAGGACTGGTGTGAACGTTTGCAAATGTAAGTAAACCGGTGATGCTTCGTTGTGATTAATGTACTTTGGTACGGTAGCGGTAGACATTTGTGGTTGTTGTTGTATTTTACTACAGTCCGTTTTGGGGGCATAAATGACAAGTTTGTACTAGCAAATACCTTAGCTACTCCATTGGGTGGTAGTGCATGGCTGTTCTTATTCAGTGAAGCGATGTCTGTTAGACTACATACCTGTTGAATCCTAGCATCCTGCAGGCTACCAAGACCTCTTCCTGTCCAAATCCATCGTCACACACTGTGCTCCAAGCTCCATCATAAAATATCTCAAGAAGACCTGCTGCTGCTGTGCCACCGACTACACGAGCTGACATCTGAGCTGCAATTAAACAAATTATGTGTTTCATTCTTTTTTATTTTATAACATAGTATTTAGAATTTTCAAAAAAAATTTCAATGTGAAATTGGTATGATTCTACTATTCTTTTGTAAATGAGGTGAGGAGACATAGAATTATCTATATTATTTCTAAAATAAGCATGTGTAAATATTTCTTACATGTTTATTTAGTAATTTTCACAATATTTGAAATATCCAATTCTAACATGTTATGAGTTCATTGGGAAAATGTGGTGGCCTTGTTCCATGGACCTTTTTAACTCATTGGTAACACTCAAAACCACACGACGATAACCTGTAAAATTTGTTCCTAATATAATCATTTTAAGAAATATATTTAATGTTTTAAAATGTAGGATACATAAAAGTATAAAGTAAGTAACAAAATATGGTAATTTTATTGTCTCTTTTTATGTACAGTTAGTACTTTATATGTTTGAATGTGCTAAATTAATAAAAACTCAGTTAATGTGTTTTAAGGTTCTTAGAGTGCTTGCTCTTTATTTGACTGCAGACCAAGAGTCAGGAAGGCAGAGATACTAGTCATGTGGAAGTTAGCTTCCAGCTACCTTAATGCATTAAAGCTGATAAACTGAAATTATCAAGAAGCAAATTTAAATATGGCTAGATAAAGTTATATAAACTGATATTCAAATTGACATATAATATACATATAGCATCGACTTGATTATCGATTGCAAATTGATACAGTCAGACTGGCGTATTATTAATTTCTGAGATTCCATTTTAATAAGTGTATCATTTTCCTGAATATTGTACCTTTTTTTTAGTTGTCGAAAACGACATTGATAATGCTGGTTGCGTTTTTTCTAATTAACATTTATGGGTAAAATGTTGTCCTCATGCTACATCGCATCAAGATATTGATTCAGAAAATATCTCCAGCGCATTGTTTATTTTACAACTTGCATCGTAGCCATATAGTATAAAAGACGCGTTTAGTGTTAAATTATTGTTAGTTTTTGTTTGCATTGCTTATCTATTCCCCTCTACACTTCTCAATGATAGCTTGATTATGACACAGGTCGAATAAAGGTATTCAATTGTCTCCCTTTCATTGTCACAGAAGGTACACGTGTTACTGACCTCTAGCCTCATATGTTCTCCCAAAAAGTTTCGTACCTAGAATTTTGTAAATAATTGCACTTTGTCCTGCCCACTGTTTCTGGTTTCTGGCAAACCCTCAACACTGGCCACGGGAAACGAGGCATGTGAGCGATAGTTAGATGTTTATATGTGTTTCCTTAACTATTAACATTAGACAGGTGGCGTCACTCTGGATGGAATGTTATCACCCAATAACAAATATAAAACAATAATTAAAAGTGATGGAAGAACAATTCAAACTGGTGATAAGATTAAAACGTGAAGAACAAAACCTTTCTTAACTAACTTTAATATCAACACTCATATTTCAAGTAAAAACATTAAGAACAAATAAAGTAAAAATATTTGGAAATTATCACACTCGTCTTATAGGGCTGGTAAGTTTTTTAAGAAAACCCTAACAATGTAGTATATGTAGTATATATACATACATAGGGAGACTTGCCACTATATATATTGGGCTGTTATCTTACAAATCGTATGGCTCCCAAGTGGTAAACGGAGATATGTAAGGGCGTGTGGCAGTGGTCTTGCTTGCATCTTGATCGACAGGGTTGGTAAAAATACTGTAGTCGAAACTTAATTTATTATTTTCTTTCTCGAAATTAAAGGCGTAACTTTTAAAACTTAGATATATATATATAAATAATTTAAGATACAAAAAGATCGAAAAATGATGGAACATATCAGCATGTTAAAAGTAAGTTATCTTACGATGTAACTTTTCATGAGACTATTCCCAATTGACTGTGTGACTGGAGCTGTTTACTCACGAGTGGGCCACGAGCTGAGGTTGCACATGACTCCGACAACTTCTGAGTTTTCACAGTCGTTTATGTAGAGCCCTGGGTGTTGACACTGTGCCAGGCTGGTTTCGTTCCCACACACTCCAGGTCATCGAACAGACTCGGACCAGAGCCTGCTCCGTACTTGGCTGACCCCACGGGAACTGCTATTTGGCTGTCCAACATTAGAAAAGTTAAGAAGATATTTAGAACAGTCGACTAGGCGTATAACATACACGCACGAAAATACATACATGAAATTTTCTCTTTGACACATTTGTTTTTCGATGGTTACGGTCAGACTTCCTGTGTTTTTCGTTTTCATAATAAAATGGTGCATTTTTTATTAGGAGCCTATTTACGTGATGTGTCCTTCGCTAACAAATATTCATGTCACAAAAATTACCACTTTAAACTATTAATCGATAATCATCAGTTAATCCAATTAGTTAAAAAATAAAACAGAAGATGTAAGAAGTTTGTGATTCAGCGTTTAAAGACACATACTGAACGGAAAATCTTTTCTATCACCGTGACTCTAATCCAATTGGGTATTACAATTGCTATTACTTCCCATAACATATCGAAACAAATTATATGCTGCAAGCGAGGCAATGTTTTTTCCAATAAAAAGATAGAAATTAAGTTTGAATAAAATACATTCTTGATAAGTCTCTTAATCAGACAGCTCATCAGGCATCTTTACCCTTCTAGTAAATTCTTTTAAAATATAACACTTAAATTATATGTTTGCCTTGGGAAATCAAATCAAATCAAACTTCATTGTCTGTCTGAGGGATTCCAAGACAGAACTGCTCTCCATTACTACTCAATTATGTTTATATACAAACATAATATGAACATATAATTATACATATCCAGAATATCAGACAGACATAATACTCACACACATTTTAACACACACACACACATACACCTACACCCTCTCATACATAAACGTAAACTTGCGAAGAAGGATGCAGGTAATATCGTAGACCTACGAGTCCTTGTTCCTTTTTTAAGGATGGTGAGGTCGTAGCACGAGGGACCTCTGGTAGACAGTTTTTGCGCACTTCATAGTGCCTGCCCGAGAGCAACAGATAACAGTTGGGATGGAGAGGGTGTGTTTGGTTTGAGGTGATGTTATGTGCCATCTTAATGACTGCATGAAAGTACTAGTCAGAAAGAGGCAGCTGCGATGTACTAGTTTTTTTTTTTGCCCTGTAGATGACTGTACGAGGAGGTGATTATACCAGGCAGCGATGTTAAATATAAGAATGCTCTCAACAATGAAATTGTAAAAAGCCTCCAGCTCCCCAAACTAGACGTTGAAGCTGAGGAATTTCATCGAAAGGTGAAAACTTTTCTGGGCCTACGTACCTGTTGTATCCTACCATCCTGCAGGCAACTAATGCCTCTTGGTGTCCAAACTCATCATCACACACTGTGCTCCAAGTTCTATTGTACAGAATTTCTAGACGTCCTTCGTTTGCTGTGCAGCCAACTAGACGAGCTGACATCTGCTGAGCTGCAATGATACAGTACAAATTAGTATAAAAAATACTAATGCAATAATACAATACTTTTCAAGGGGTTGACGCAATGGTGAACCCCATTACACACTCCATTTATTCTAGTTTCCCGACGAATAGTGCCAGGACTAGTTGGTCATCAGATAGTAACAGTCAATTAATGAATAAAGAAAAAGGCAAAAAGATTGGAAGCAAAAATTGTGCAAATTATATCTGACGTTGACCTGTACACAGCACCACATCATCACCACAGGCCAACAAAACACATTCCTCATATTTCTAGATATGGTTTGCTTTGTTTAGTGAGAGGATGACTTAACGGTTAGCATTTGAGTCAAAAGCAGTGTTGATCCAAATAAACCTGCAACTTCTGTCAATGCAACTGTTGTCGAATTTCTGTTGGAGTGCATGGCAGTAGAATGTGTTTATATATATATAATTAAAATAGTTTGTAAAATAGAAATTAAAGATTTAATATTTTAAATAACTTATTAGCCTGTGGTTTTAACTTTAAATGGGATGTTAGTAGTTTCTAAGGCCTTGCAACAGTGTCATGTTGTGCTATAAAAAGCAAGAAGGACCCAGAAGGTTTCTGTGATGTTATCTTGTTCATCTTTTTGCTTAAAACTTGTAACCGGATACACTGAAATACATGCAGCAGTCATCTTAGTCTTTTTTCTCTTCCTAAACACAATCAACAGAAGAATATATTAAACAAAACGCAAAGCTGTTACTAACGGATTATTTGTAGCAGCACGAGATGCTTTGCTTGTTCTTACACGTGACAGAAGTTGACAAGATCAGTTAAGTATTACTGAAAGATGTTCACACCAATCAAGATTAATACTTCCAAAACATAAATGCAAGGTATTCTACTACAGTAGTATGGCTTCCATACCCATGCTCATACAATGAAAACTAGCAGCTGTTCCATTATAGGTCAAAATTATAGAAGGAATGAAAAAGAGATACAATCTGAAATCATTGTGGTAAACAGATTTTGTTCTAATTTCTGTCCAAAGTGTCTTGCAACCATGACAAACAATTTTGAAAGTTCACCTTGCTTAGCAAATTAGCAAAAAGCATCCCATTGAAATGCGAGTAAACAATATTAAAAATGTCTTTGAAAGCTAGGAAGTAAGTATAGAGCCAGCCATCAAACACTGTCGTCAGCAACTTTTAACAAATGCAAATCGCAACAAAACAGTTCCATTTAATACTAACTAATATCGGGTGCGTATCTTACCCACACTTGGCCCCAGGAGAACACAGACGAGGTAAGCACTGAAAATTCTGTTCATCATGATGCTGTGTGTCGATATTCCAAGATGATTAAGTGTCTAACACAACAATGAACGGCGACCGCAGTGTAGCAGCTTCTTGCAAGTCGACGAGGAAGTAACTCCCAGGGAGCAGTCACACTTGCTAGCAGTCACGTGTGATTACTTGCTGCAAATGTTTTTGTCTTGCAGTATTAAAAACTGAAATTCATATTTTTGTTGTTTAAGGAAGTCAAGTGAGTTTTGAAAAGCATGCTGTATTTGTTTAGTAGTTGATGATCGATTAATAAGATTCAAAGCTAGTGAATAAATAACAGTTTTTCCGGTGACTCTAACAATTAAGTATATGAAAAGATGGGCCTATGTAATGTATTAAAACATCAGGTGTCGTGAATAAGCAATAAAAAAGGACCAAGAATGAGAATGTTATTAGCTTATGAGTTGTAGAATCTAACAAATGAATAAAACGATTGATAAAAGTCTTCTCTTGATATAACACGGAGTACGGGTGCTAGGCGTTTACAATGAGCCGATGCAAGTTTTTATATTTATAATGTTTTAGTCCCATTTGGGTTTTAAAAGAAACACTCTCTTTGAAAATTACCATTGAGTCAAAGATATGTTATATTCACTCTAATGTAGACATTGATTGCTTTATACATTTCTGTTTATGATACTTAATTGCATTATTACGTATAAGAGCATCTTACAGTTCATTTTCTATAAGCACGATCGAGACTGCTCAATGCCCTGTTTAAACTGCAACACTAGTTTTAGTAGTTTTAGTAGATTTAGGAAGTCAACAGGAAGTCAACAGGAAGTCAACAGGAAGTCAACAGGAAGTCTGATTGTGACTCCAGAGAGCCACATTAAATGTGAGACAGGCTTGGAAGTGGGTTCGGACATGACTCCTTTAATGATTTAGCGAGTACTTGTATTTAGGTTGTGTGCTTTATCTCTCCTATCTCTTACTTCCATCTCTGTTTGCAGGGCTGGCTGTGTTGGCATTATAGAGCCACAGTCGCTGGCTCTCGTAGAACACACCCTTCCGCCTGTGTGTGCGTGTTCTTGCAGGGAAGGGGAGGTGTGTATACAGATTGGAAAAAAGTAGTATACTGTACTAAGTTTTAACCAAACTGTAGATAAAAATCATGATAAAATCGACTAGGGCATTACTTGGTATCCGTGCTGTAGGGTGAGTAGTGGTGGCTCCCCGGCGATGTAACACTGGCGATGTAGCGTTGAGAGTTTGCGTTTTTTTGTTTGTTTTTTTTAACAACGACTACTCTGACAAGCTTTAAAAATATTAAACACTGCCTTTCAACCAAATGCTAGAAATAACGAGAAAGACCATGGAAGACTTTGTGCTGTTCTCTTTGATTATCTTTTGACATTAACAGTGTAAACGGATATTATGAAAGCCCTGTGGAAGTTGTATTGTATCGTGAATGCTCATTTGTTTTTCTTTCTAAACACAAACGAGCAGAAATATGTTGCTTGCTCATAGACAGATAGCTGGCTGTCGATCCATCGTTTCCTTTTGCTGACCACAAAACAATCAGAACCACTACTATATCCAACCACATCTTTATTATCATCACTACGTTTGTGACTCTGGAGGGTCTCTGGGTTGCGTGGAATAAATAGAAAGACTTCAAGCCTTCGAGAGGATGTTGCCCTAGACATGCCTCTTAAGTGGACGTCTCTAAGAAGGGAGAAGACCGCGAAAACTGTCTGCTAGCTTGATAAGGTTAAAGGTTAATGTGCTGAAACCAACACCCTTTAACACTTTACAAATCTTTTTAGAAAGGCTGGTTGACACCCCCGCTCTCTAGAAAATGATACACACACGGATGTAGCTTAAAGAGGTTGTGAAGTGTTACTTCCTTTGTGTGAAATTGGATGTGTCATTTTCTTTCTGCAGCAGTTTTTTTTCATGTTATTTGTTGATGATGATGATGATGATGATGATGATGATGATGATGATGATGATGATGATGATGATGATGATGATGATGATGATTAAGTGAGACGAGGTTTGCTGCGCTCCGTTCAGCAGAAGGATTTTGGTGGGGATGAGGTAAAAAATTGACTCAGGTCGGGATATATTTGGTTTTGTACTTAAATATCTGATTAGTCTCCTTAAAAAGTTTTCATCGGTGATGACGGTGCACTAGTTGCTTAATTTGGATATTTCATTAGTTAACTTCTCCATCAACAGACGAAGAAACAAGGAAGGTGTTCTGCAGAAATAATGAGTTCTGTCTGACATGAACTACGTGCGGAAACAATTGAAGTGAATTAATTTCACAGCCACATGATATTTCCTCATTTTGTGGCTTTACTAGTATAATTAGACTTAATGTAGTCAGCAAACCTTATTAACAGACAAACGTCGTCAGGCTAAACAGACTAACATGAAGAAAGCTGCAGCAACCGAGAACATTATCTCTCTCTCACGCTCGCACACACACACACACGCTGTAACATATGCATATCATAACACTTTGTTTTATTTATAACACAAATCCAAGACATGAACTTGTCTGGCGTCAGGGAACGTGCCCCATGTTTTTGTGTTGTTTATTGTTATCCTGTCAAACCTGGCATTGATAAAAAGATTTTGGTGTCACTGCATTCTTTTGTCATTTTACTTTTAACTTTTCCTCTTCACATCCTTCATCGTGGCTTGTTTCTTACTTTGTTGACGCCGCAAGGTAACTGCTACATCTGAAGACAAACAAATTAGAAGGTGTTTGTGACGATAACAAGCTAACATCAAGTATGGACGTGACCAACACACTAAGTGGATTATTGTCTCTGTGTCACGTGATCGCATGCAGCAGCTAAAGGTCGAGTTGATGTTTACTGTATCAAGCAATGTTTATGTAAGATTACACGACCTTTGACATCGCTGTCTAACCCTGGTTGTTACACAGCGCAGTTTAAATTTACCCTGCTATTTAAACACTGTCTTTCTCTCTCTCCCACACAGCATGCAGTCCCAGAGGACGGTACATTTCCACTTAAAAAAATTATGTGAGGAGTATGCGACAAACTCCTGACAAAGGAATTATATCTCTAATGGCAAGTGCTTATTGATGTTTGCTCAGAAAATCATCTCATTTAGACCAGTGTTGTGTGTGGTTAGTGTATGTAAGAATATGTGTACGAGAAGCTTTGTCAAAGCGAAAGAGAGAAACCATTTGGTAATAACATCGACACCTGTGTACGGCGAGTCCAGTGTGTCATCGGTGACATTGTGCCTGAAATTAGTAACGCCTTTGCAAGACGAGAGGGCAGTTGAACTGTGTTTGGCCAGAGAGCACTTGTAGCAGCTAAAATACAGTCGTTCCGTGTTAAAAAGTCAAAGAATTTTTTATCAAAAAGGGACGTAAATCATCGATAACTTCTTTGCAGGAAACAACAGTTTCTGTTCCTTTGTATTTATATTTTTATTGTGCGACCTGCTGTGTGTCACTTATAAGTTTGTTATTGCAAAATGAAGATTTTATTTTTATGTACTTTTTAAAATCGTTCTTCGCTGTTGAAGGAAGAGTTTGTGCTTTTAACTTGTCATACTGCAGTGCACGTAGATCCTCATAAAGTCCAACTACAGAGAGGTGCGTCTCGCTCCGATCACTGACTGTTTTAGGTGAACAACAGAAGAAGCACAACACACAGAGTTGATATCCTTTCACAACGAGGTGGGCTGATGTGTTTAGTAACCCACCTGCAGTAAGTTTTAGACTGCAGAATAAGGCACAAAGTCTAAATTGCGACACTAGAAGTACTAACAACAATATTTTAGGTACACTTCTGTTTCTGTTTGCATGATGCGTCTGTTGAGTATTAACAGCTTTAGTATTTTTTCGTTGCTTACTAAAAAAATTATAGAATCTATTTATACAACTAAATTTTAAATAATCATAGGGTCATGCTAAACAGATTTTTTACGCAGAGCAAAAAAAAAAAATGTTTGTCAGCTTGGTACTAAATACATAATATACTAATATATTAAATAACATTATTTATTGTTGTTAGTATCAATCTGTTAATAATATTATTACGATAGTAGTAATTTCTTAGTTTATGAACTACTACAATTTTGTAGTTTAAATTAATTCCAGTAGATATTTCGCTTCAAGGATATTTACGTGATTATTCCTGTAACAGTCATGTGTCCAGCAATTGTTAAATCTGAAACAAAAGAAAAAAAAATTTTAAACGCCCTTAAGAATGCGGCAAATAGTTTATTAAAGTAAGATTTGCGTGCAATTTTAACAGTTTTAGAATACAAATCAGAAGGAAAAATTACATTTAATTAATTAAATAGAATCTCTGGCTGTCTTGCTATATTGCTCCAATCAAATAGTGCTAACGGCTAAAATAGAAAATTGCCAAAACAAATTGTTATGTAGAGGTTAACACACATTCTAACCACTGTGGGACTCATTGACAGGAATTATATACTAGTTTGTCCTCCCAATGTGACAAATAGAGCTGATTGGTATCACCATTTTTTCATCTTTTTCTACAATAATACAGAAGATTAATAATATAATTTTACCGATTTTTTTCCATGTAACTGGTGTGCTATTAGTTTAACCTATGCTAAGACTACCGCACCATTAAACACAAAAGGGATCCTGGACTTCTAAGCAAACATGAAAGATGCTGTGTGGGGATAACAAGAGTTATGTGTAGCCTAATGTTGATCATCCGATTTCTGTTTAAGACTGAATCACCAGCTCAGATATTATTGTTGTAAATTCCAGGTAGGTATATGTGTTCTTTCATAAGTAAAATTAGCATACTCGTTTGCATACAAGGAGTGAATTATGATTGGTCAGATTTATCAGAGGTTACTGGTCCAAATATTTGTCCTCATGCTCTTTGTCTGGTGGATGTGAAGACAAAGAGTTGTTGCTTAGCAACGACTTGACAAAAATAGTTGAAATGACGTCAGCGACCTTTGACCCGCTTCAACCTCAGTAGGAAACAGATGCATCTTTAAAGAAAACGAAGTTTGATAAGACATTGAAAAAATGACAAGATACAAAGTACACGGACTTAACTGGTTTGATAAAGTAAGAAAAATTATTCAAAAAAAAAGCGTGCAAAAATAAATTTAAAGAAATTGGTAAAATTAAAAAGATTAAATTCTTGATCTCTTTTTTCTATCTCTCTTTTACTCACACGCACAAACGCACAAAATAACAACACAATTATATAGACACAAACTAACTGCTGCTTAAATTATACTTTTTTTCTAGTAGGACATAAGTCTGTCTTAGCAATACAGTTAATTTATGGCATAATAAATACTTATTACTTACTACCATACACATTCAAATCGACAAAGAGTTCCACATATCATGTAAAAGCAACACTCGATTGTATGATTATATCTTAGACAAAAATATCAGATTTAACGAATTTCTTGCAAACTGTGATTTTTAATCGCTTACCTTCTACTCGCCCTTTTGTATGTGTGTCGCAGCAGGTGTACACAACATCCGGGACACGAGTCAAGAAATGATAAGAAGCCGCAACTCGTACTGCTTGTAGTAGCACGCAAATCATGTAACACGTGTTGTGTCAATGTGTCATGGCTAGTGTTACATTCCCATGCCTTCGATAATTGCAATGTATGTTGATTTTGTTTATAAAGATTGTTTGTAAAGTTATTGTAAACTAAGAATAATAGAACTTAATGTTTGCATTAAATATTGAACAAAACAAAACAAAACAAAACAAAACAATGAGAGTAAATGTAAACCTTGAACACTAAGAGTCAGCCGGTAAGATGAGGTCAGCGGAAGTCTGTCGTCATCATCAACGGTTTCAGTGACGACTGTACAGGTGTACACACCGCTGTGTGTCACGTGGTCTGCCGCTATGATCCGTAACTCTCCAGTCGTGCTGTTCACTCTTCCTGACCACGTGATGGACGAGGGGCGAGGGTTGCTGTCAGCCTCACACCACAGGGTCACGTTGTGTCCAGGCTTTAACTCAGAAAGACTTGACAAGGGCTGTTGTTCCCCGGTGTTGTTAGTCCATGTTATTGTAATCAACGGCTTGTCTGTAAATAGCAAAAGATTTAAAGTCATTGCTCACGCCTAACCCTCTTACATGGATTGTGAAATGAACTGGTCTAAAATTAATTCAACGATAAAATAAGCCGAGTTTTAATATGCTTTGTTCAAAGGTTATGTTACCATGGACTGTGTATTATTTTTTTAAAAAAAGTTTAGGTGTGTTTTTTACGTTTTTCACAATTTGTCCTCAAAATGGAGTATTTTATTACTGTGTTTTTTTGGAGTTAAGTGAAGATAAAAAAATAATTAAATTAATTTTAATTATCTTTAGAAAGTATTTATTTCAGATTTTTGTTACCAGATTTTAAATTATTTTAGTTATTCAAAATACTTAAATTGCTTATATTTTAATATTATGTTTTTTAAAGTTACTGACAAGTGGAGACATCTATAGTAATAATTGCGAACGTGGTCACAAAAATCAACAACACCTAAACAGTTATAAAAGTGTACTCACAGTAGACCTTTAGCACATGATTATCACTCCAAATGATATCAGAATCAGAATCCCTCTCACGATAGCGGGTAGAGCACCACACTTGACGTCCATTGTACTCTTTAGTCAGATTGTCAAAGATTAGAAGATCGCTTGAACGACGACCACCAGCTGCGTCTACCCATGTGTACTCACCGTCTCGTTCATACGTTCGTGGTGTCACGCACCTCAGGGCTTTGTTTGCTCCTTCTATAAACGGGTACCTTTCGTCCCGAGAAACTATTAACAGCCGTTTGTCTGCAAAAAAGGGTCATGGACCCTACAAGAATCTAAACAAGCAGGAATAAAGCAACGTTTTCTGTTGATAAATATTATCAACATTTTACTAAGCAATGTATTAATGTATTAAAGAACTGTATTAAAGAAGCGATTGTTCATGAAAAACTGAAAATACTTTTCTTCAAAATCTTACATGTATTACAGCCCTCTATCTTTCACACCTACACACGTACGCACGCGACAAATAGGACTAATAGTGCGTGACATATGGACAGAAGAGTAGAACAATAATTCTTTGTTATATGAATCAAACTTGTTACACAAAGAGTTAAGTAGTCTCTGCTCATATTGAAGCTCAAGTCAGCAACTTTCTGCTATCAAGACAAGTACACTATACTTCACACACCGCTAAAACCTTACCTGGTGTTAAAATAAGTAATTATTAAAAGTGGGTTTCATGTTTCAACTAAGCACAACTGAATGTATGTTGTCAGGTCTCATAAACTTATGATACACAAAATTAATAAAATGTTATCATAATGTTCTTTACTGTATAGGACGAGAAACAAAAATGCCAAGGATGTTTACACAGAACACACATAAACAAATCTCACAAAAATCTTACAAGTGCTGCAATAGACGCCAACATCATTGGAATAACAGCCCTTCACAGTGTTATTCCGCCCACATTCATCCAGGCTGCTCTCTGTTCCCTCACAAGCAAATGTAGCTTGAAGTAAAGGCCTCGTGTCTTGTCCGAACAACAAACCGTCTATCAGTGCAGCATAATTTCTAATTGAAAAATGTCAAACAGCGCTTGTACAATTGTTTTAGTAATCTTCTTTTCTAAGGAACATATAAGTTTAAGTTAATCCAGAATTTAATTAATTGCTTGACTTAAAATGTTTTTATCAAAATAAATAGGTCTTTTGTTAAGTATTAAAGATCTTTTACATTTCACATCAAAATTACTCAAGCTAATGTCTTTTTTAAAGTATTTATTTTCATCTGCTATAAAGACAATACAAGGAAGAAGCTGCAACAAGTTATCCTGTTTTATATTTAGCTCTCTGCAGTCTTAAAGCTGCCTACCCTTCGTTGTAAAGTATTTTTAAAAAACTAAATCAGCGGATTAGTCTTTGTTTTTAAAAAAGTTTCTTCCTGTTGTTTTATTTTCAACAAAAGAAAGATAAACTATCTCACGGTGTTAAATTGAGTTGTCTGCAGATGACTGCGGCAGTTTTCTCGTTGTTTACACACACTGTGCCAGATTGTTTACTTCCAATCTCCACTTCTACACGCCCCATGTTACTGTATGTACGGCGAGGTCCTGTCAGTCGCAGACCTGTAACAATGAGGTGAAAGGTCATCACGTCCATGTCGTCTGCTGCGTAGTTATTTTCTGGTCCCAAACTCAAACAAGAAGAGTTTGAATATTTACAGGTCGTTTTGCTCATCGCTTCTCGTTAGGGTTATATTTCAATATTAGGCACATAATCTTGTAAGAAGATTTTAAAATATAATTTAATTCAGTTTAAAGCAATATTTTACTCTTATGTTTACATTAGTTTTTTTACGAAGTAATTAGTTTTAGTTTCAGTCTATGAAAAGCTTTATGTTTCCCCTAAATTAAAGAATATCAGTCTTTATGCATGTGCAATCTGTGGACTTGTATAAGAAGTCAATTGCAATTATGGTGGAAATGAATTTCTGTGAAAGATATTAACAAAAATCAGTTTTATTAGAATGTAATACTGTTCTTTAAAACAGACATTTAAAAGCATTTTTTCTAGTAAGGGCCAATTACGTGTCCTAAACGATGACACTTTTATTCACTTTTGATACCTGCAGCTGGAGCTTTGGCAGACTTACTTGGCTGAGAAAAGAATAAAAGGAATATTTGAAATTTCCTAATCCAGGGCAATCTTTTGAAACAAAATGTCTTCAAAAGTTCCTTGGAGCATGTACAAAAATCACTCTTAAATATGCATAATTTCAAAGAAAAGATACATAATGAATACATTAAAACTCTATTAAAAAATTAAAGTTGTGTTTACTTTTGAAGTCACAAATAAAACCGACATCCAGGCAGATGCTTTTGTTAAGTTGTCCAATTTCGCATTGTTGAAGATTTGTTTCCATTCCTTGACACTTCATATTCCAAAATTGAAATCTTGAGCCATCGTAAAATAGAGACTTCACAGCTCTTTGCCCAGTGCTGTCAGCAGACAGATAGTACACACACATTTATTTAAAACCTTATCGCATGCAGGTTGAAAGGTTAAGGCACACTACGGTCCTAGCGTTGCGATGTCTTATAACCTCTTTTAAACAAGGGGCCGGCATTTGCTTTACCTCCCCTTAACCACTACGAAATAGGTATCTCCACAGTAAAAAAAAATACAGTGATACAACACAGTTACAACGGTACAATCATTTACAAATAAATATCAAATTAAGTGTATTACAAGTTTTACTTTTTTTCTGTATCAGCTCTTTTAACGGTCATTTCGTGGTTGATTATTATTGTCAGTTACATTTAGTCAGCCATGTCATTCTGAAAGGCTATTTAAACACATGCATACAACACTTACACACTTTTATTGTCATTTGTTCCCTCTTCTAAGGGCAACAACACTTTAATGAATAAACAACAATTAATCAATGACTCTCATATATATATATATTTAATACATGGGTTTTTAATGCTCACCTCTTTTATATACGTTAGCACAAGAAAGTTCTTCTAAGTGCTAAGGTTCTCGATTGAGGTCTTTATTAACAACAACAACAACAACAACAACAACAACAAAATGTATCACGCTATTTTTAAACCTGTTTCTATAAGACAATCATGTCACAAAGCTACCAGTAACATAATAAGTACACTGCAAATTATAACTAAAAATTAGAAACCGTACGCAAAAGCAATCGAAAGTTAAAAGAGGAAGACACATCAAATAAAGCATTACTATTATGTTTTTTACAATATAGCAATAACGATAGACAAAAGTGCTTTTTACCAGTTTTCTAAATAAAAGAATCATACAGTGCATGCATGCTTGACATGTTGCTGTTGGATGGTGTGGGGTTAAAACAATGGGTAACTGACCTGTTGAGTCCAAGCATCCTTAAAGCGACTTCTACTTCGCTCTGTCCAAATTCATCCCCACACACTGTAGTCCATTGTCCGTTGACCGATATTTCTAGACGTCCTGCCTTAGACGTCCCGCCATGTAACCGGGCTGTCATCGGTGTGGCTGTCACAACACAGATGTGGTTATCTTGTTAAATCCTATCTTTTTCGGCTGTCTTTTGCTATTCAATGCATTAAATAGAACATACGCACATGTTATTTCGCTCTCAACATTGTTTGAAGTCAGTGTTAGAGGAAGCTAGATTATTTGTATCCTTTAAATGTGATGAATTTAACTTCCATAGCTTAAATCTTCTTTCTTCTTCTTTGTTGCTTAATGATAGAGTGATCAAAGAATGGTCAGTTTGATATCCTGGGGCACTATACACATCCATAATCAGGGGGAGAAATGTGTTGCAATAAAAACTGAACCACCGTCCTGTGGAAGGGATCCGCGTGGATCGACGGGAGTTATCTGTCTAGATAATGTCCTGTGTTGATGCTTCACCATACACTGACATTGAACAGCAGGCAGACCACAACTCTAAACTATTAGAAGGATAATTTGAAAAAAAGTCAAGCGTAGATACCTCAGAAATGCGTGGACGGACAACCAGAGATAAAACTGAGACAGATGGCGAGAAAGCAAGAACAAAGGAATTATCTACGGAGACAGAGCAAGACCATACAAAAATGGGATAGGTCCCAGGTCAGGAGAGTCGGCCAAGCTGTGGACTAGTTGAGAAGCACCATAGAGCTCCAGCATCACCTGGTGAAAGCGATGGCAAGTCAATGGGAGAGGTGGGGTGCGGGTGCCCCACGCCGCCAACATTGTGGTCCAATTGGAGAGCAGTGCGCTTGAGAAATTCAATGCGCAGATGGCAGCACTCACCGAGTGGCTCATGTTGTGAATCTGATTCCTACAGCTGTATGGCCCACGAATACATCATATCAAGGAACCTGGCGATTCGAGCGCTACACCTGAAAACCAGTGCCAACGCGCAGACCCAGACTAAACCTATAGACCATCCCCGTAAATTAGAGTCCAGCAAGGTGTGTGGTGTGTGGGTTAGGTTAGTCTCTAGATCAGACCTGGGCAAAGGCCGGCCCGCCTCCTGTCTCTGACCGGCCAGCCCGCTGGCCCGCCCGCCAGTATATATACTATATATACAGTATTGGGTAAAACTGAGTTAACTATATTAGTCCGGCCCTCTAAAACCATCCCAATTTCTCATGCGGCCCCTTGGGAAAATTAATTGCCTACCCCTGCTCTAGATTGAAGACCAACTGTGTATACAGTAAAGTATATTTTAATCGTCTATTAGTATGCCATGGATGTAGGTGAAGGTGTAAGTGAATTGATTAATGTTAAGTGTGACGGATAAATTTATCACTAATTATAATGTTTCTTCGAAAATTTGCTGAGTGATTAAAAGTGAATGTAAATTTGTGTTTGATCAGGGTGATGGTGTACTTTTATTAATTGTTGCTGCTTTAAACGAAGAAAAAAAAAACTACATTTCTGTCGTCAACAGTAAAAGACACTACAGAATTATGTATTGTATATTGTTGACGATATGCTCATTTACAAAAGTTTGTAAAGGTAAGATAACAACCTCTCGTGTCATATTTAATTTCTCCTCTGTCGATTAAACTTAAAGAAAAACGTGAAGTCAATGTGTTTGGCTTACATGTCATTGTTTTCTGTTTTATAATAATAATGGTATTACACACTTTAGAACGTACTTGATTTGTAAACTATTTTGTAGAAACAGTAATTTGGAAGTAATAACTCAATTATTGACAACTAGGTAATTAAATTGTTAACAAAGTAAATTACTTACTGGAGTAACAGTAAATGTTTAATTATTACTGGTCTACATACTGATATTGCACATGACGCCGACATCCTCCCAGTGTGTACATTCGTGTCTGTAGAACCCCCAGTGTTTACACTGCGCCAGGCTGGTTTCGTTCCCCACACACCGCAGTTCATCAAACAGAATAGGACCAGAGCCAACTCCGTACTTGACTGACCCCACGGCTACTGGTGTTGTGCTGTCCGACATCAGAAAAAAGAGCAAGAAAATATAGACATTGAAAACATACAGACTTTTGTAACTTAATGAATACATGTGTAAATATATACATATGCACACACACAATCATGCCCGCACATGTAAACAGTTACTTTGCGGAAGAGCTAAGCTTGATGGGTGGCCGGAGTGTTAATATTAAGAAAGTAAAGTGTTTAAAACATACTTGTCAGCCTGAAAAATAGTGCATGGAATAATATAAAAAATATGGCCTAAAAGTCTATAATGCTGGTTTTCAGATCACAGGATGATCATTGAACGTGACACGTGTAGTTAAACTATGCCAACACAAAATCTTCATCTGTGTCTTCTATCACTCTGTGGATAACCCATGGGAAACCAAAGTTTTAAGATTCGAAGGGAAGTATAGTTGCAAATTTTAAACTCAAAGAACTAACAAAATGGAACCAGCACGAGTGAAGCTATTTGGCGTAAACATAGACAACTCTATGTCGGAAAGAATTCACAGATTGATAGTACAATTTGTCTCGTTCGGGTGGCTCGTGCTGCATTGTTCTTCTTATTTGGTGAAACGATTTTCATTGTTAATTGCAAAGAAAGGAAAGAAAATGGGTTAAGGCAAACTCATTTGTTCAGAGTGAATTAAGAAGTTTTGTGTAAATGGATGTGTGACCTCAGTTCTAAAGTAAAAAAAAAAAATCTTCTGAATGAGGTTTAATTCGTATTTAAAGCACCTGAAAAAGATCCTGTAATTTATAATAGCACACGAGTTGCATGTTTTATCCAGGAAGTATTTTGATAACTTCCTTTACCCCTTTTGCGTAGGTTGCATGAATTAATACTGGGTGAAGAATGAACAATCTTAAAATGGACAACTCAGAAGTCCGAGCTATTATAACGTATAACAAAGAAAGAAAAAAAAACCCTTGAAATCGACTAGTTGGTACAGACATGGTACAGACATGGTACAGACATGATACAGACATGGTACAGACATGGTACAGACATGGTACAGACACTCGCTGTGGACTGCTTATCCTATGCAACTGTCAAGGAGTGGGAGGCTAAATTCATGTAGGGTAGGTCTGTCAGGAACGAGGGTTATTCCTGACTGTGTGGTAAGCGCAAATGGACCAGAGTTGTCTCCCTTGGAAGTAGCTACAGTCAGCTAAAAAAGGCCTTGACCTTTCACTGCGAACCAGATACAATTAGCCTGGAATATGACTTCACAAGTCGACTCTTGTTAGCCTTTCTATTACCGGTGCGTCCCAAGAACTAAGAGAAACACAAGCACAGAAAAATGTCTGGCACGCGAAAAGTATCATTCCATACCTGTTAAATCCCAGCATCCTGCAGGCTACCAAGGCCTCTCTCTGTCCAAATACAAAGCCACACACTGTGCCCCAAGTTCCATCGTACAATATCTCTAGACGTCCTGCGTCTGCTGTGCCATTAACTACACGAGCTGACATCTGCTGAGCTGAAACTGAACGAATTAATAATACTGTGAATTAATACATTGAGCTAAGCTATTTATTATTAGTCTAGTTAACAAGTTTTAGACAAAGATAAAGCTGTTGTATTCATTATTTTTAAGTTTACATGTTTTAAGTGCCTTGATACAACCATTAGGAGAGACAAAGTTAATGTTACCATCATATTTATTTTTAACAGCTGGATATGATAGAAAGTTTTCTCTATCATCTATGACGTGTTTAATTCAGAATATATCTTTCTCCACCTATCTCCTACATATGATTAATTTGTCTCCGATAATGATATAGTTATTTCTGAAGTCTGTGTGATGGAATCGCTAAAGCGGGTCAAGATCAAAATGTTGCAGGTGCCTGATGGGGTATGTGGGCGTGTCTGGCACTATTGTGCAGTTAGGTGCAGTGTTTCAAAATCTCTTACAACTCTCTCTCTCGACTCAAGGTACATTTTTGCACTCTGGAAACTTTCCAACATCGTGCCACTCCCGAAAACACCTAGCCCTACTCAACCGAATGATATGCGGCCAATAGCACTAACCTCCCTTGTAATGAAAATTCTCGATAAAATTGTCAAAAATCTCATATTAACATATGTAGAGAGTAGATTGGACCAACTTCAATTTGCTTATAGGCAGGCGTGTGGACGAAGCTAAGTTGTTCATTCTGAACACACTGTATAAACATTTCGATAAGCCCCAGACGGATGCCAGACTACTCTTCACTGATTTTAGTTCTGCGTTCAATAGAGTGCAAGATGGCCTTCTGTCTGATTTTGATCTTTCACATCAACGGGTTCTGTGGATAGTGGACTTTTCGACTTGCAGACAACAGACGGCGTATGTAAATAGTAACTATTCTGATAATGTTGTTACAAACACTTGGTCCCTACAAGGCTGCTATCACCTTTGTTGTTGATCATGTACACTGACAGCTGCAGAAGTACAGAGGTAAACAGCTTGCTCATTAAGTTCTCTGATGACACTGCCTCGTCAGCTCTTTTGCAGGAACAAAAGAAATATAACGGTAATCTCTCAACTAATTTTGTACAGTGGTGCAACGATGTTTTTCTGGAGTTAAATGTAGACAAAACAAAAGAAGTAAATCTGGATTTGAGGATAAACAAAGAGGATTTTGCTGCTCCCAGTGTGATACACTGTAAACCTGTTAAAATTGTTAACTCTTTCAGATATCTGGGAACTTTTTTGATTGACAGCTCAAATAGAATTTAAACACCGAGCACATTGTTAAACGTAGCCAACAAAGAATCTACCTTCTTTGTAAGCTCAATAGTTTTTCCGTTAGTCAAGCAGTCTTAGGCCCTTTCTACAAGTCGTTAATTGAGTCTTTTATCCTTTTCATTTGTATGCTGGTTTCGCAATATCTCTATGATAAGAACAGTCTAAACAGTATTGTCCACATCTGTTCTAAGATAAATTGATGTCGGACAGAGGGATTTAGCTTCTTTTTGTAAACAGTTAGGAAAGTTTCACGCATTTTGTCTATACCTAAACATGTACTATCGAGAGAATTTATATTATTAACCTCAGGTAAACGCTCTTACATGTTTATATGCAAAAGTAACAGACACTTGAAATCGTTTGTGCCATTTGCGGTCCAGCTGCTGAAATTCAGATGAAGTGTCAGTGGTGTGTGTGTGTGTGATGTTGTAGACGCGCACATGATTAATCTTGACGTAAATGTTGTTTGTTTTATAGTACATGTATAGATATTTAAAATATGCTTTCTTTTCAAGTGCTAATGTACATCTTACACCTTGCAGTGAACTTGTTCTATTTTACTTTTACTTTTATTTTTAACTTACTGTAACTAGAGCACCTTCCCTTGGTGAAATTGCCCACTGGGACCAATAAAGTTAATCATTGTCATTGTCATGTTGGACAACAACTGCAGTCGGCCACCGACAGCGACTCACCCAAGGAAGCCCAGACAGACGGCGCTAAGAAGCATGCGGTACAACGATCAACGGCACCGCAGTCACCAAATAACAGCTCTAACAAATGGGAGACAAGCCAGTTGAGGTGCAGGCAGTGTGCACGGCAAGGAAAACTGAGCCACAGTCCGGATCCGCATAGATCGACAGGAGAGCTGATCACCTTTCTTGATGCTTCGACATGCGTTGATATTTGACAGCCCGCCCGCTGGCCCGCCAGCCAGTGTATATACTATATTTACAGTATTGGGTAAAACTGAGTTAACTATATTATTCCGGCCCTCTAAAACCATCCCAATTTCTCATGCGGCCCCTTGGGAAAATTAATTGCCCACCCCTGCTTTAGCAAATAGCTAAGTGATTAAAAGTGAATGTAAATTTGTGAGTGATGCGGGTGACTGTGTAGTTTTATTACTTGTTTTAGCTTCCAACAAAGAAACAAACTATATTTAAGTCTTTAAAAAATATACACTACAGAATATTGTATTGTATAATGTTGACAATATTCTCTTTTAACAAAGTTTGTAAAGGTAAGATATAACAACCCCTTGTTTATATTTAAATTCTCCTTTGTCGAAGAAACCTGAAGAGAAACGTGATGTCAATGTGTTTGTCTTATCTGTTATTGACAGGTTTTTTTTTCGTCATCCATCATCATCATCGTCATCGTCGTCGTCGTCATCGTCATCATCATCATCATCATCATCATTTTAATAATAATAATGCGTATCACACACTTCAAAACGTACTTGATTTTTATACTAATTTGCGCAAACAGTAATTTGATAGAAATAAAGCGATATTTAACAACCCGGTTTTAAAAATTTTAACAAAATAGATAAAATACTTGAGTAACTGTATATTTTTTTAATTATAACTGGTCTACGTACTATTGTTGCACATGACGCCGACATCCCGCGACTGTTGACAGTTGTGTCTGTAGAGCCCCGAGTGTTGACACTGCGCCAGGCTGGTTTCGTTCCCCACACACTGCAGGTCATCAAACAGAATAGAACCAGAGCCTGCTCCGTACTTGACTGACCCCACGGCTACTGCTGTTGTACTGTTTAACATCAGAAACGAAAACAAGGAGATATAGACATTGAAAACATACAGACTCTGGTCACACTGCGGATTCCTAGGCCCTCACCCACGCACAGTCCACTTCCGCATTGCGGGCGTACCAGACCGTCGTGTTTTAAAATTTTTTTGGGCGTTTAGAGCGCTTTTTTTTTTTTTTTAGTAAAGAAATCGCTTAGTTACGATAGCTTGGGCATTTCTGAACACAGTTACTTCCCTTGTGAAGGGAGGTTACTCTGTCTTGACTGAACTATCGTTAATTTTCCAGAGTAACCTTTCTTTTCCCTTGAAAAAAAATGTCGAGACGATATACGAGAAATTCGGAATAGCTCCTCGGATTTTCAGAATTCTGGCATCATTTGTGAATTTCTATGGACAAGAACAATGTGTGTGCATTTCTTTTTGCTTTTCAAAGATCAAAATGTGTTCCTATAAGTCATCTTTGTGTTAGACTTCCTATACGGTGACAACTGGTGTAACCACGTGTAGAAAAAAAAATTCTATTTCATCTACCCGATTCTGTATGGATTACAATAATAAAAGTGGGCTCTCAAGCATGTTTCAGGTACGATTGCTCAAATTTTACACATTTTGATCTATCATTATCAATTTGAATTATTCTTCTAGCTCTTTTGGTTATTTTTTTATAATTTTTTGAAAATCGGTAAAACTCTGTGTACCGTTGTGTCGAACGGCCTGTAGCCTAGCTCGTCCCCATTGAGTTAATAAAGATTAACGTGTGTGAATACATGGGAACAGACACAAAAATTTACATTTATGCCCCTGCATGAAAACAGATAATTTACAGTGGAACTGAGCGTGATGGCCATGTGGAATATCTTAATTCAAAGAAAGTAAAGTGCTCAAATCATACGAGTTATATATAAAGTGACAGACATGCCAGTAAACTATGCAAGCAAATAATCTGCATCTGTGTCTTCTTTAACTCTGTGGGTAACTTGTGAGAAACAAAAGTTTTCCGGTTCCAAATGAAGTATAGTTGCAAAGTTGAAATTTAAAGAAACTGACAAAATGGCACTAGCAGGATTAGAGTATTTAACTTAATTTGACTAAGGTTTCTTCGACGTCTGAGCAAGAGGCAGTTTGACCCACTGGTAGGCAAGATTTTTCTCTTTTCCTAAAATTTTTTTACAAATGACTAAAGGAGATAAAAGAATAATTCAAACTGATAAGGATAGATCAAAATGTGTAGAAGAGAAACAATTTACCTGAAACATGCTTGAGAATTCACTTTAATTGTAATTCATACAGAATCGGGTATATGAAGTGAAGTTTTTACTGGCACGAGTTTACATGTTATCTAACAAAAAGTTTGACTTACAGGAACCACAGTTTAATGTTTGAAAACCAAGAAGACCAACACACATTGTTCTCGTCCTTAGAAATTCACAAATAATGCCAGAATTCTGAAAATCCGAGGAACAAGTCGTACACTTCTCGACCGTATATCCACAAACTAATATCTCTGGACTGCTGGTAGACGATTTTTTTTAGTTAACTGCTAAAACGAGGCATTAGACGACATAGCTTCCGGTTTATTCACATTCTTACGGCTCGCCGAGACTAGCAGCGGATCACTTCGCAAGAGACCAACAGTGAGTCTCGGCATACAGACACCAGTCCATCAATACTCATCTATGGTACATCGTCTGGTCATTTTTCTAATGGAAAAGAACAAATACTCTGGGAAATTAACGATAGTTTCCTTCAAACTGACTTCCCTTCTATTGAAAGGGAAGTAACTGAATTCAGAAATGTCCAAACTATCGTAATTAATCTCTTTTTTTTTACTTATCGTCTAAAACAAATTAAACAACGCATGGGATAAATCTGTCCTTTATGCGCCAGGTGTTTGTAAGCGGGATCGGTTAAAACTCCCCGATACGCCGAATAATAGTTAAAAATTAACTTTATAAAAAAGAATTTTGAAGTATTTTTATTGGTAATTGTTGATTCCTTACCAGTCGAGTTTATTATCGGAAAAAAACACGTTTTTAGCTAGTTTAGAATTTTTATGTTAGAATTCTTAGAATAAAATTAAGACGGTGTTGCAGGAAGAACGAGTGGAAACCGTTAAATCTCCCCCGTAAGTTGGAGGTGGATCTGGGGTTTATGTTACTAGTTCAGCGAAGAACAGGAGGAACACTGGGGTCCCCCGAGCGTAAGGCCGGTAGAGCAGTGACCTACGAAAACCACCTTTGTGGAATATTTGCTTGAAAGAAGTGACATTATAGTCACGTGTTCCTCAAAGTGTAGAACCGAGTGTGGTGTTGATGTTAGTCTCGTGTCTTTTGTGCAAAAGGAAGTGATTGTGGATTAAAGTAACAGTGTGGTGTCCAAGCGTTTAAGTAAGCTTGGATTAGGAAAGGACCACAGTAGAAAAGAAGTATTGAATAAGCTGATTGCATTTTCATTGTTATAATTAACACAATATCAGAAGTTAAATCATTTTATAATTAAAAATTTGGTGAGCATAATACATATGTATGCTTTTTTTACATTCACACATGTTATTTATGCATCCATTTCGTTTTGCTACGTTATCTAGCCAAGTATAAAATGTTTAGACTATAAAACCGGAAATAACATTGAGATATAGAGATATTGTTAATCGTTGAAATCGCTGATTTTTATCCTGGAAATTAAAACACAAAAACTTGATTGAGAGCGTCTAATCGGTATTAAGCTGCAGAGGAATCAAAATAAATGATTACAATTATAGAAGCAATAGGACTAAAGTTAAAACTAGAACCTTAACTAATGCAGGTCGCCATATATCTAGGAAGTTTTTCTTGGTAACTGCGATTCACGAGATAAACATTAGTGTCGTGCCATAACATGTTTAATTTGTCAAAAAGATTAGCTCTTGCTATTCTAGGAGACCTCTTCATATAAGTTTAATTCTCTTCTACCGCCTGGTCTACAGTTTAGTCCCATTCTACTGTCACCGTTACTTTTCAGATAAATAAACTTAGTGCTTCTTGTGCATTTTGTTTTCTTGAAGGCACAAAGGAACTTTAAAAACCTTGTACTCTTACCTAGTCCTTAGCTAATTATAAGGGCTAAACTCTCCTATTAGACAAAGGTTTTCCACTAGAGAAAAATGAAATAATACCTTTTGAAACGTAACGAGTATCATTCCATACCTGTTAAATCCTAGCATCCTGCAGGCTACCAAGGCCTCTGTCTGTCCAAATTTATAGCCACACACTGTGTTCCAAGTTCCATCGTACAATATCTCTAGACGTCCTGCGTCTGCTGTGCCATTAACTATACGAGCTGACATCTGCTGAGCTGAAACTGAACGAATTAATAATACAGTGAATTAATGCAATGCACTAAGCTATTAATTATTATATAGACAAGATTTCACTGTAAATGTTTTTGTTTTAACGCCATGCAGAAGTCTTTTATTCGCTGCGTTTATTCGGGTATCCCCGACAACGGGTAATTGTAGAAGAGCATGTACATGACTGTTTAGTACTAGTATAGTTCCTACCGTCTAGCTCAGTGGTTCTCAAAGTTTTTCGGACCGCGGACCACTTTACTAAAGTAAAAAATATGGCGGACCACCAAGGCATAAAAATCAGTCTGTACTATGAATTTCAAATTTAAATTTAAATTTTGTTTCATTTTAATTCAAAACTAAATGTCCTTTTGTAAAAGTAATATAGTAATAAGTTGACATAAAACTACGTACCTCGTTATTTGTAAATAAAATGTTAATGCGAGGAATGCATCACTATAAACATCACTTTGCTGACAGCCGCGGACCACCTGACCACACTTTGAGAACCACTGCTCTAGCTGACTATTATTTTAGTAGCAGTTTTAATCTTTTGCCGCTGTAACATATTGATTTTCTATTTACTAAATGTGGGCAAAAGCATGTTCCAAGAAAGCTAGTTGATCTCCAGTACAAAGTCCTTAACACATCACTAATGCCTTTTCTAATAAAAAACTCTTCGCAAATCTTTGTGAACTTGTAAAGTTCTAAATGATTAAATAATACTGCAGAGTTAGTTTTTTATATGGAAGCCACGTATTAAAACTACCGGTTGCTTTGATAAATGTCCCTGGTTTTTTCTTAAGTTTCGTGCAAGTAAATACTTATTAAAATTTTTCTGTAGAACTAAAATAAACACGTCATAAACTCGTGGAAGCTCTGTTAAATCCACAAGACACCGACACATCCAATAATCAAAAAGTAAATAAAAGAAAAGGAAAAGTAACAAAACATAGTGGAAACAATGAAATAACAAATAGAAGATTGCCATCGCGCACTGGCAAAACATATTGACGAAAAAATTACTAGCGAGCCTTGGATGTTAAAAAAGAAAATGAAATGTTAAAGGAAACATTTTGATTGACCCTTATGGCTAGATGGAAAACCAGATTGACTATATAACAGTTGATTGAAAGTTGAGAAGGAGTCTCTAAGATGGTCGTGTAAGAAGAGGTGCAGATATTATTTAGACAACCAGCTTCTCGCTTCAGTCTTTAAGATTAAGCTGAAGTTTTTCATTGACAAAGCAGGCAGACCCCACTACAAGTTTAATACTATGTACCTTAAGAAAAAATAAAAGACATTTATAACTGGGAAGTAAAGAATAAGTCTGAAGCCTTTACAGGACTGATAGAAGAATCAGTAAAATAATACTGGTCAGCATCCAAGACCATTTTCAACGCAGCCTAAACATATTTTATAAGGAAGAGGGAAAGGAAGAAAACAGGGAATGGATGACTACACAGACCTAGGCGAAGATTGAATACTGAAAGGCACTGAAACAGAAGCTCAAAAGTATCTAGACTGGCAAGAGAAAGAAGGTCTCAGAGTTGAATATTGAGAAGCCAACCGCCAAGTGAAGAAGTCTGTCAAAAAAACCAAGAGACGTTTTATCCATAAATTGACACAGGAAATAGAGACAGTAGCTATACAGGGCAAAATAAGCGACTATACGAAATAACACGAACTCTGTCAGGCAAGAACATTAACCCAAACGAACCAGTGAAAGAAAAAGACCGGAAAACCGCAACAATTAATGCAGATAATAAAAAAATAAAACCGGTGGATGGAACACTTTGAAGAGATCCTGAATCATTTTCGTCCATTATACTTATCTGACATACCACCAGGAACTAAACAACTTCATGCCAACACCAGCCCTCCCACTAAGATAAAAATCATCAAAGTTAGCAAGGTAGGGCCGTAAGTAATGTGTTAGAAATAAATAGCTTTGGGACGAACATGGGTAACATTAATCAAAAACTAAACTGCATAGCAACTCCTTCACAGCAAACTTTGAATGGATCCAATAATATCAATGTCACTAACTCTTTAAAGGAAAAAAAAATCTTTTTGCAGCTGTCATAAAAGAAGCTGCACTACAAGCAAAGACAAAGTACTTTTTTAGAGGTGACACATTAACGCATCACTCACTATTTTTAATAATCTTTAGGATTTTATTTACAGCAGGTAAACGTTCATCACATTATCATGAATTAAAATAGCATAATAAATAGACAATTAAAAAGAGAAAATATTAAACTGCTTTAAAGATATTTCAGAAAGTTCTTGTAAACATAAGAGGAATTCCTGTAGCACACTACAATAAAAAATTGCAAATAGAAAACAATAAGATATTATTATCCATGGAAATCAGGTTAAGATAATGGGCAAAAGCCAAACACTTGTTAACGTCTAATACATTGGAACCATCAAAATAAGAATGTGAAGAGCAATTGCCTTTTACAGGCCGATACATTTAACACGTGAAGGTTACAATAAAATGGTCTTATTGACAAACTTCTAAATTGTTATTTTATGTGCGGCACTACTTACCCACACTGGGCACCAGGAGAACAGAGATCCAGTAAACACTGACGGCCCTGTACATCATGATGCTGGGTGTCGATATGTTAAAGATGATCGTGTGTCTGACTGACAAGACACTGGACAAACATCGCAGTGCGACAGCTTTTATTCCACGCCGACGAGGAAGTCACTAACGGTGAGCCTTCTCATTGGCTAACGATCACGTGTCTAATTTTGATTGGATGGCTGAGACTCTTCTTTTCTCTTTTGGCGTGTGGGAGGTGCCAAATGTATTAGTGTAAGCAAGCCTTGTGTATTGTGTATACCATATCATTTTAGGTATTCATGTTTTTTAAAGCTAGTCCATAAGCAATATTTCAGATCTATCGGATATATACGTATATCAGAAAATTCTGACGAAGAAACCTTTCTCTTGACAAAACAAAGAACCACAAAATGGTCCATAAAAAAAGGATCAAAAAAAATAAATAAATAAATAAACAGACGTTGAACCTATAATTGTATTGTCTATGTTAATTCTTTAACCAGGTAATTTAAACGTTAATTAGGTCAAATGCTCAAAGACAGTAACCGTTTTCGTGTCAACAGTGTATCGCCTGCTTACCTTAAGAACAAGTAAAAATAAGGAAGACATAAGTATCAAGGTGTAGAGAACTAGTGTTACTCCCCTATATTGTACATCTTACTTGTTTACATTACAGTGATCTCACTTTTTTACTTTATAAACTCATTCATTTAATCCTTTCTTTTCCGTCAGTCACGTGAGGTGACAACAAGGGATGTCCATCTGCTGCTGTTCCCCTGGGGCTTTCGTAAGTGAGAAACCTCTACCATTGAGATCCCTGTAGACTATTTACCTGTAGGTTTCTTTGGGCATCTCTCTAGCCCAGCTATGTCCACCACTTAATTCTTCTGCGGGATTGAGTCTTGAGCACGTGACTTGACTTCTGTATCTACTCTTAATGTTAATGGTTTCTGTCAGCTTGTTATTGTACATGACATGGCAGTCAAAATTTTTGTGAAGTGTCTTTCTCCGGTATTGTACTGTATATCTGTGTGTGTAATTTTGCGCGGGTAAAGAAGTCGTGTGGTGAGAGTGAGAAAAATGTCTTTAATACCAGCTCGTAACAATTTGAAACTGATATAGAATAAAATGGCTGAGTACTCGGTGATTGTGTGTAGGACGGGGTCTACAGCACGAGACGAGGTCACAGAGACACGGGAAAATGCTTCTTCCATTCCATGAACTGTCAGATCGCGAAAATTTTATTTACGGAAAGCGTTTTAACAATTGTACATCAAGTAGAGGAGAATCATCCGTCGATCTGCACAAAGCCAGATTAAATTGTTTACACTTTGCTTTATTCTTTTTAACATGTTTCTTTTCCATTGTATTTTTTTTATGTCAGTTAACTGGTTTTCTTTGTTACAGGTTATTGTTTTCTTAGACATATAAATATTCTGAATGACAGACTAGTTCCGAAGAAAAAAAAAACAACATCCAAGTTGTGAAGAATGTACGATGATAGACCTAAGTATTTACAAAGTTGTTACATCCTAAATCTTTCTTCACTTCTAACAAATTTCGTTACAAAGAACTGTAAATGTATATTGTGTGCCTCTCCTTAATACCCTTGTGTCGGTGACTGTTCATGAGCAAAGACTGCAGACAACCTTCCGTGACGCTGACCTTAGTTAACAACAGTGTTGACCTTCCCTTGTGACATCAGTGTCCAGTCGCTCTGTCGATATTCGAGATCAGAAGAATAAACCTATTTTTACTTTGAAAGTGGTTTTTTTTTATTAAGCACATATCTACAGTTTTCAAATGATATATAAAATAGTCAGAAGGGCAGATAATTCTTTAGAGCTGTTGTCTGACTTGTTAGACGAAAAAGTGAACACGGATGTCGATAAAACATCGCGGGGCCTAGAGATGAAAAGATCAAAACCAAGCAAAATGAAGATGTTTGTGCACTTAGTCAAGATGAAAGGTGCCTTTCGGAAGTCAACACTCATCAGTACTTCACAAGAGAGGACCAAGAGATGCGACAACAGATGTAGTGAAGTGTCTCTAAGATATTAATTCCTACAGAAATTATGTGTGTGTGTGTGTGTGCGCGTGCTTTTTCTCAAATTGTGCGGTTTGTTGTCTAAAGGAGAAATGTCAAACACACGGCCCGGAAGTGCACAGACATTTCAGCCTCACATAGTAAAAATTCTCATTAAAACGAGGTGTCGAGCCTCAAGTTAAAGCTGAAAATAGTCGCAAATAAATGTTTGTTTTTAAAAGTGGTCATCTTTGTAGAAAATATTTGTTGGTGTTGCATACAATTCTGTTGCCATTTCGAAACTATTTCTTTCTTTTGCGAAACTACTTTATAACCTTTCATTCATGAATGTGGTTAGCTGCTAAACCTTTTTACGAACATTGTATGTTTTTAACTTGAACAAACAGAGATATTTTGCGAAAAAAATTTATTAAATCACTTTAATTATTTGTAGTGTGTGGCGTTTGACAGCACAAACGTGACCCATGTGACCCATGTGACCCAGCTTGATGTGCTTCTCTAGAAAGTTCTTTGTCTGTATGTCTTAGCCAGCAAACACAGATGTTGGTGACCTTCATCAAGATGAGTTCTGGCGATCGGAAAGAAACACTCATCCGTTCTTAACAACTGGAGATGCGAACACAGATGTAGCGCGAACGTGGAGTGGAGTGGCTGGCTCCGTGAAAAATTGATAGTGCAATGTGTGTATGTGTGTGTGTTTGTATGCGTGTGTGTGCGTGTTTTCTTTCTTGAATGTTTATTCTGTTGCTTAGAGCGTTCTCTATCTGCATGTTTTGAGTAAAAAAATGTATGGCACGCATCAACAATAAGCCATGAACAAATAATATTAAGTGTTGATGTGTATCTGTAATGATAAAAATACTCACCACTATGTCTGTTTTAATAAATGCTATCTGAAAGTTCTTATGTTAATTAATCTGTTCTCTGTTAGTACAGGGTAGAGGACAAAGATTCCATAGGACAATTTTAAATAACATTTACTGAATTTTTTACTTTTAGTTGGGTGAGCTATTAGAATTTTTTACATTGTATTCTTGTGCACATCAGACCTTGGAATCAGCACATACATAAATGTGACCCTCCACGACGAAATGAGTCTTAAGTCGGAAATTATAGATTTGCCAAATTGCATATTTTTTAAAAAGTACAGAGTCTGAACTTTCTTTTGATACAAAAAGTGTTCTTCTTGTCTTAAAATTGACTGAGTTATAAACGTTTGAAGTGTGAAAGAACAGTGGCGGCCATTTTGATAAAATCAGGTTCAAAGATTAGCGTCGAGATAGCCGACCAGGTTTGTTTACTCCTAAATCTTTCGATCGGGTAGTATTTGAATCATTCTTTAATGAAGTAAGACATACAGACTTTAGGTTTTCTGACAAGGTATAACACAAGGAGGTTATGACAGAGAAACAGTATCTAAAAAGCGTTTGAATTTCTTCATTTTTCTGCAGGAATCGGTACGGATCGCAGTAGGGTACCTCAATTAAAACCTATTTTGAGTCAATTCCGTGACAAATATAGACTTTCTTATACAATAAGGACATTGTCAGAACTTGGTAGAAGTAAGACAGCATTCAATTTTAAATGATGACAAACGTGTGTTAATTTTATCTGAAATTTGTTTTAATGGTTAACTGTACTGAACAGCTTGTGTCAGCCTTAAACTATTTGTGACTTGGACTCTCTGATGGCAGACACATGGCAGGACCTGTAAATTCAAGCAAAAAAAAATGTTTGTGACCTTGATCAAGATAAACGCTGGCTGTCGGAAAACAACACTCATGAGTACTTGACAACAAGAGAAGACCTAGAGATGTGAACACAGATGTACTGAAGTGTTTTTTCCTCTGGCATAAATTAGAAGTGCAATTGTCTGTCTGTGTGTGTGTGTGTGCACGCTCGCGCGTTTGCCTTTCAGAACAATTCAGAAAAAAAACATTTTAAGATTCTGAATAAAGTCAGCAACGGTTTTAAACTGTTTTATTGAAAAAAGGACTGAGTGCATGGCACGTAAGACTTCTTCTTTGTTTGTTTGTTTTGGTTTTTTTTTTTGTTTCTCGGGGAAGGGGCGTGGGGCTGTCTACATCAAAGTGTGCAGCTGCAGATGTAGTTAAAAGCCTGTAGTAGCATTGAAGCTTTATATTATATACGATACTGACAATAGTTAAATGGATCTTTTATCGTGAAAGTGAGATTTCTATATTTTTCTGATGACGATAAAGGTTATCATAATCAGCTTCGTCGTCGCCGCCGTTTTCACTGTCATCGTCATATCATTATCAGCCATACATCGCGTTCTCTCAATTTTCTATGTTAAAGAACTTGCTTAACCCTGTTTTAAAAAGATAATAATTGTCCGATATTCTTTTTCTGTAGAAAATTTCTTGATAAGTATAGAACTGTCTTCATTAAATTACAAGAAAGAAAATTTGAATAATAAGTATCGTTTTTTAATTTTTTGCTTTTTTGTGTAAATCCACTCATACATTTTTCATTGTTAATGTCATATCGTCACAATCAAAAGACTTTATCATATCACTAAATATTAAAAGATTTATTGATTTTAATGACAATTAGAAGAGTCTAATTACGATATCTGACATTTAACTAATAGATGATATGCACTTGGTCACAAGGTGTTATTGTCATTTGAGCAAAAGTTATCCAAGTCCACCAGATGTTTAACGTTCCCATGCTCAGGTTGTTTTCGAGATGAAATCCACCCTGACCCGGGTAATGGCAGCTCAGGAAGATGACCTCCTGCGCGTGACTTTTGTTGTCTCCACGAATCTGTAGCCTACAGGCACGAGCCTCATCATGTCCATGTAAGAGACGAACAGTTCATGTTGGCCGACCTCGAAAGATTTTCTGTCATCAACTTTTGTCTCTCGCTTTTCTGAAAAGATCCAATCGACAAAAAACCAACAACAAAAACAAAAAAAAAAACAACAACAACAAAAAAAAAACAAACAAAAAAAACAAAACAAAAAACAAAACAACAAAAAAAACCACGCAAACACTAATGGATTCTTGACTATCTAAGTAAACATGAAAGATGCTGTGTGGGGATCACAAGAGTCATGTGTAGTCTAATGTTACCTTAAGTAGCTGGTCATGACTTGGACGATGTCGTTTCCAATCATATAAGGCTGGCAATCAGAGATACATTAGTGAATTTCAAAAAGAGGAGAGGGTTCTAGTGTCAATTATTCGATTTCTGTTTAAGATTGCATCGTTGGCTTAAAAATTATTGTTGTGAACTCCAGGTAGTTATGTGTGTTCTTTAATAAATACAAAATATAACAGATTCTTTTGCTGACAAGGAGTGAATGATAATTTGTCAGATTTATTAGAGGTTACTGATCCGAATATTTGTCTCCATGCTCTTTATTAAATGGATATAAAGACAAAGAGTTGTTGCCTAGAAACGGCTTGACCCAAAACGTTGGATTGACGCCAGTGACCTTTGACCGACTCCCACGCCAGTGGGAAAACGCTGCATCTTCAAAGAGCAAAACGTTTGACAGGAGAGTGAGAAAATGACAATATTCGAAGTATACGGATTCAAATGGGCTTTTCAAGCACAAAACATTAACTCGAAACACCTGCAAAAATAAATTGGAAGAAATTGTTTGAATTGAAAAGATTAAAATATTCATCTGTTTTTCTCTCTTTTGCTCTCTCTGTCTCTCTCTCTCTCACATACACACACAAATAAACAACAACATCATATAGACACAAACTAACTGCTGCTTTAAAAAGATGTTTGTAGTACGACAGAACTCTGCCTTCCATTGCAGTAAATGTATGGCATTATGAACATTTATTACTTACTACTATACACATTAAAACCGACAGAGAGGTCAACATATGTAAAACAACACTCGATTGTATGGCGGTCAGAAAAGATCTTGGACAAAACTATCAGTTTTACAAATGTCTTGCAAACTGTGATTTCAAATCGCTTACCTGTTACTCGTCCTTCTGTTGGTGTGTCGCAGCAGGTGTACAATAACATCGGGCACATGACTCGAGAAATAATAAAAAGCAGCAACTCGTACTGCTGGTAGTAGCACGCAAATCACGTGACACGTCTTGTGTCAATGTGTAATGTTTAGTGTTGCATCATCATGTCTTTTAATAATGCAGTGTATGTGGAGTTTGTTTGTAAAGTTTGCTTGTCAAGTTATTGTACAACTGAGAAAAATATAACTTAATGCTTTCACTAAATATTAGAATAAACAACGAAAGTAAATGTAAACCTTGAACACTGAGGTTGAACCTGGCAGATGAGGTCAGCGGAAGTCTGTCGTCATCATCAACGGTGTGAGTGACGACGGTACAGGTGTACACACCGCTGTGTGTCACGTGGTCTGCCGCTAGGATCCGTAACTCCCCAGTCGTGCTGTTCACTCTTCCTGACCACGTGATGGACGCGGGGCGAGGGTTGCTGTCAGCTTTACACCACAGGGTCACGTTGTGTCCAGGCTTTAACTCAGAAAGACTTGACAAGGGCTGTTGTTCCCCGGTGTTATCAGTCCATGTTATTGTAATCAACGGCTTATCTGTAAATTGCAAAACGTTTAACGTCGTTGCTCACGCCTTAGTCTGTAACATGGATTTTAAATAGCTAGGTCTTAAATTATCTCAACCAATTGAAATAAGAGGAGTTTTGATATCCTTCATTCAATGGTTTTCTTGCCATGTACTGTGTATTACAGAAAAAAACCCACGTTTAAATATTTTTAAAATTTTTTTTACGTTTTTCACAGTTTGTTCTGAAAAAAGACGATTTTGTTCCTGTGTTTTGTGAAGTTAAGTGAAGATAAAAAAATCTAAAATTTATCTTAATTATCTTTTGAAGGTAATGCTGTTTTATGGAAGTATTTATTTAAGATTTTTGACACAAGATTTAAATTATTTATTTAGTTACTCAAAATACTTTTAATTGCTTACAAGATGTGATTATTTTTTTTAAAGTTAATGACAAGTGGAGAATGCTATAGTAATAGTTGCGAACGTGGTCACACACACACAAAACCTATAAGCAGTTATAAAACGTGTACTTACAGTAAACCTTTAGCTTATGAAAATCACTCATTATGGTATATGCAGAATTAGAATCCCGTTCACGACAGCTGGTGCTGCAGCCTACTTGACGTCCATTGTACTCTTTAGTCAGATTGTAAAAGCTCTGAAATTCCAGACAAGGATGACCACCAGCTGTGTCTCCCCATGTGTACTCAGCGACCCGTTGATACTTTCGTGGTGTCACGCACCTCAGAGCTTTGTTTGCACCTTCTATAAATGGGTACCTTTCGTCCCGAGAAACTATTAAAAGACGTTCATCTGCAAAAAAAGGTCATGGAACCTACAATGAACTAACAAGCAACAACAAAGCATTGTTTTTTACAGAAATATTATCAACATTTTACTAAGCGAATGCCCCTGTGGGACCCCGGGGTATGCTTGCCTAGCAAGCATTGCAAGAATAGGGTCCCTGCCATCCAGCCAGGCATGTCGTAAGAGGCGACTAAGGTGGACACCTCACCTAGAGGTAAAATAGGTTGTGGTAGGGCTAACAACCCCACCATGTAAAAAAAAGCATGTTACAGAAACCAAAACCAGAGAATCGTCATAGATGGCGAAGTAATGAAGCACACCAGGAGGACTGGACTAATGACGGACGACAGCCAAACCCGAAAGGAGCTGGCGCCCCGACAGTGGATTTACTGAAGCCGAGGCATAAGTTGAGGTTGGGGTGCTGGAACGTCCAGACCTTGTACCAGACTGGCAGGATGCTCCAATTAGTCAAGGAGTTTGACAACTACAACTTGGACATCCTGGGATCAGTGAGGTCAGATGGACGGCACAGGAAAGAGGAGACTAGCGTCAGACATACCATCTTTTCTCAGAAGATCAGACGCTCAGCACTCTGAAGGAGTAGCTCTACTCCTCAACAAGAAAACGGAAAAGGCACTGCTGAATGGAAGCCTTATGGACCCAGCTTTTGAGAGCAAGATTCCATTCCAAGTACACCAAGCTGACAGTGCTAGCTTGCTATGCACCAACAAATGACTCTGAGCAGAAGACAAGGATGCTTTTTACGATCAGCTCCAAGCAGCTCAGAGAGCGTTCCAGCCCATGACATGTTGCTCAATCATCGCGATCTCAATGCAAGGTGGAAGTGAAAACTGCAGGAGATGTCATGGGCAAGCATGGAATTGGAACCATCAACGACAACGGAGAGAGACTGGCAGACTTTTGTGAAGAAAACAACCTATTGATTGTGGCAACACTCTTCCCACACAAAGACATGCCACAAGGCAACATGGACATCACCAGATGGGAGCACAAAGAACAGATGGACCATTCATCATCAACCGAAAATGGAGAGCTCACTTCAAGATGTTAGAGCCTACAGAGGAGCAGACATTGCCAGTGACCACACTCTTGTGATAGCCACAGTTTCTCTGAAGCTGCGTCGATCACGAGGAAAACAGGCACGCCAGCGGAGAGTGGACTCTGGCAAACTGAAAAATCCAGCCACTGAAAGGGCCTTTGCTATAGAAGTAAAGAACAGGTTCCAGGCACTAGGAGAGCAACAAGAGATGACCTTAGACGACTTCAATCGAGTCTTACAGGAATCAGGAGAGAAAATACTGGGCTTCCAACGAAAAAGAAAAACAGTGGATCAGAGAAGAGACATGCGAAGAAGATAGAAGAGAGAAGTCAGCCAAACAAAGAATCAACAACACCAGATCTGATCCCCTGAAGGGAACAACACAGACAAAGATATGCAAAACTGAACAAAGAGGTGAAGAGGATGACAAGAACCGACAAAAGATACCACATAGAGAAACTGGCAGATGAAGCAGAAAATGCAGCAAGTAAAAAATGACCTGAAGACACTGTACAAGATAAACAAACAGCTAAACAACGGTTTAAGAACAGTGATGGCCAGTGAAAGACGTGAACGGTAATGTCGTCGAGGGGAGAGGCAGGAAAACTACAGCGCTGGAGGGAGCATTTGAGTCAGTTCTGAACAGACCAGATCCCCTCAGCTTGCAGACATCCAGCCAGCAGCTATAGACCTTGACATCTGCAGAGACCCACCAAGCCTGAAGAAGTGACAGCAGCAGTCAAGACAATGAAGAGCTGCAAAGCACCAGGCAGATGGACTAACACAGCAGAGATGCTGAAAGCAGACGTGAATGTACAGCTCCCAAGCTGACTGAAATTTCAGCAAATTTGGGAATAAGGGCAGCTCCCTGTTGCATGGAAGACAGGGCTCATCTTCAAGTTACCCAAGAAAGGAGATCTTGGAGACTGCAATAATTGGAGGGGCATAACACTTCTTTCTCTCACCAGCAAGGTCTTCAGCAAGATTGTTTTGTCAAGACTGACGGCAACTCTTGAGAAAGACCTCCGACCACAGCAAGCAGGATTTCGCCCTGGGCGATCCTGCTCCGAACACATCTTCATTCTGCGACAGATTCTGGAGCAGAGCAACGAGTGGAACACACCGCTGTACATCAATTTCATCGACCTGGAGAAGGCTTTTGACAGCATCCACCTCGAGTCCTTATGGAAGATCCTGAGGCATTACGGAGTCCCTGCAAAACTTGTTCAGATCGTTGCAATGCTGTACAGTGATTTCAAATCCCAGGTTGTCTGTGACACAGAGCTCACAGACCCCTTCAACGTCAGTACTGGGTGAAGCAGGGCTGCATTCTGTCGCCGTTCCTCTTCATCCTGCCATGGACTGGATCATTAAAGACTTCCACCGACAGCGAGAGGAGAGGGCTCAGATGGACCATGACTATGACAGCAACAACAGCACTGGAAGACTTGGACTTTGCTGATGACATTGCCTGCTGTCACACCGCCAACCAAGACATACAGGAAAAAACAAAGGCCTTCTCAGAAACAGCTGGAAACCTTGGCTTGAAGGTCAGCACAAAAAAGACTAACAGTATGAGAGTGAACGCCAGAGTCCAAGACAGCATCAAAATAAATGGAGAAGAGTTTGAGGAAGTTGACAGTTTCTCCTATCTTGGTCCAAAATGTCAAACACTGGGATGCGGAGGTGGAGATTCGAGCCGACTGGCGAAAGCCAGCCAGGCCTTCGCGTCACTCAGGAGCACATGGAAGCAAAAAACATCAGCCAGAAGATCAAGCTGAGAATCTTCAAGTCAAATGTGATCAGCACCCTCCTTTACGGATCAGAATCTTGGAAGATGACCAAACCATCAGTAACAAGCTGACGTCTTCCAAAACAGATGCCTCAGGTGCATACTTAACATCTTTTGGCAAACACCATCACCAACGAAGAACTCCACCGAAGAACTGAAACCGAGTCCATCACCACGCAGGTTCAACGAAGGCGTTGGCGATGGATTGGACATGTGCTCCGCCAGCAGACAGCAGACCTTTCCAGAGTCGCCCTACGATGGACTCCAGACGGCGAAGAAAACGAGCCGCCCAAAGGAAACTTGGAGAAGAACAGTGGAAAGGGAGATGAAGGGAAAGGGCTGGACATGGGGTCACCTAGAGCGGGTTTCAGCCGATCGACATCGGTGGCGGACTCTGGTTGAGGCCTTGTGTGAAACCTGATTCACGAAGAGGAATAGATAGATAGATAGATAGACTAAGCGAATGAATGTATGAAAGAAAAGATTGTTCATGAAAAACTGAAAATACTTTTATTCAAAAGTATTTCATAGGATAGAAGACAACAGAATTATTTTTATCACATGGTTCGTTAGGCGCGAAACTTTAACGATAAATAATGATTTATTTCATGATGTGGAACAAAGTGTCCATTAACAAGAATCAAACAAATTGCCTTTTCGCTTTAAAAGCTCTTTGCACTAACAATTAATTATAAATGTATTTAGACCCGTATGAAACAAGGCATCACATACACCACCCTATCTTTTACACCGACACACGCACGCACGCGAAAATAGAGGACTTAACATATGGACAGAGGAGTAGAAAAATTTTTCTTTGTTATATGAATCAAACTTGTTACACAGTAAATTCTGCAGTCTCTGCTCGCATCAAACCGAGTCAGCAACTGTCTGTTATAAAGACAAGTATACTATACACACAGCTACAGATAGCTTTAACTGGTGTTAAAATAAGTAGCTTATTAAAAGCGTGTTTTATGTTTAAACTAAGCACAAATCAATGTGTAGGTTGGAACGTCTCGTAAACGTATGAAACACAAAATTAATAAAATCTTATAATAATGTTCTTTACTGTATAGCACAAAACACAATTCAGAAAATCTCACAAAAACTTACATTTGCTGCAATAGACGCCACAATCATTAGAATAACAGTCCTGTGCAATGTTATCCAGCACACATTCATCCAGGCTTCTCTCTGTTCCCTTACAAACAAATGAAGCTTCAAGTAAAGGTTTCTTGTCTTGTCCGAACAACCAACCATCTATCAGTGCAGCTTTGTCTCTGTTTGAAAAAAGGTCAAACAGTGTCCGTCTTCTTTTCTTTGAAACATAAGTTTAAATGAATCCAGTATTAATTTATCTGCTTAACATAAATTGTTTCTATGTGAATGTATATGTGTGTGCTATCAAAATAAATAGGTCTGTTGTTAAGTATTGAAGACCTTTTACATTTCACATCGCAAGTACACAAGTTAATGTATTTTAAAGTATTTTTGTTCATATTGTATGGAGATAATACCATGAAGTAGCTGTTATCTGGTTACATACTTATCTCTCTGCAGTCCTGTAGCATCCTCCCTTCGTTGTAAAGTTTTTAAAAACTAAATCAGCGGATTAATCTTTGTGTCTAAAAGTTTCTTCCCATTGTTTTATTTTTGACAAAAGAAAGATAAAGTATCTCACGGGCTTAAATTGAGTTGTCTGCAGATGACTGCGGCAGTTTTCTCGTTGTTTACACACACTGTGCTAAATTGTTTACTTCCAATCTCCACTTCTACACGCCCCATGTTACTGTCTGTACGGCGAGGTCCTGTCAGTCGCAGACCTGTAACAATGAGGTGAAAGGTCATCACGTGAATGTCGTCTGCTGTGTAGTTGTTTGCTGGTCACTAACTCAAATAACAAGTGTTTAAATACTATTGGGTTGTGTTTCTCCTCGCTTCTCGTAAAGGCTTTATTTAATATTACGCACATGATCTTGTCAGAAAAGTATAAAACATAATTTAATTCAGTTTAAAGCAATGTTTTACTCTTATGTTTACATTAGTTCTCTTAAGATGTAATTAGTTTTAGTACCAGTATATTAAAAGCTTTATTTTTCTCCTAAATTAAAGAATATTAGTGTTTATACATGTGGAATCGGCGGACTTGTATAATAAGTTATTTGTATCTATCGTGCAAATAAATTACTGTGACAGATTGTAACGGAAAGTCGTGTTATGAGAATGTAATTCTGTTCTTTAAAACTGATATTTAAAGGCTTTTTATTTAGTAAGCGCTAAAAAATTCTTCTAAATGATGACATGTATATTCACTTTTTATATGTGCAGCTGAAGCTTTGGAAGACCTGCTTGACGTAGAAAAAAAAGCAAAATGATATTTTATATTTGCTTGATACCTTGGCACTCTTTTGAAAAAAATGTGTTCTGAAGTTCTTAAGAGCCAGTACAAAAATCACCCTTACATTAATAGGTTTAAACCTGTTGTGACAAACACTATATAAAAATAAAAGTCTGTTCATTATTAACAATATTAGAGATGTAACCATCCCTAGTAGCTTTTCAGTCATATTTTAGCCACTTAAGGTCAACAAGAAACACAAAGTCATCTTTACAAACCGCCAGTGGCTTATGCTCAATCAACTCGATCCTCTATTTACTATCGTGTAAACAGTGACACCATTCAAGAATCCTCAGCAAACAATTTTTAACTTATTAACTCTTCTTCAAAGTGGAAAAGAATTACTTTTCCCTCCTAAAGCTTCCCCTCTCTTCTTCCTTTTCCCCTTACCATTTGTGTACAAATGCTCGATTAATTTTGTTTGAAAGTGTGCTATAATAATTATCTCGGTATTCGCATGTTTAGCACTTTGTTATCCGCATTACCTTAAATGTAAATCTTATGTGTTTTAGCTTTTTTTTTACTGTAAATATATGCATACTTTCAGAGAAAAGATTCCACAATGGAGACATTCAAACTCTCTGAGAAATTAAAAGTTTTGTTTACTTACTAAAGCTTTTGAACTCATAAATGATACCGACATCCAGGCAGCTGCTTTTGTTAAGTTGTCCAATCTCGCATTGTTGAAGATTTGTTTCCATTCCTTGACATTTTATATACCCAAATTGAAATCGTGAGCCATCGTTTGATAGAATATATTTCACAGCTGCTTGTCTAGTGCTGTTAACAGATAGTACACATACATGTTTTAAGAACCTTACCACATGCAGGTTAAAGGGTTAAGGTGCACTACGTTCCTAGCTGTGCGAGGTGTTATAATCTCTACAAATCGTGTGGCCACAATTTGCTTATACCTCCCCTTAGAGGCTTAACCACTAAGAAATCTGTCTATCCCCAGTAAGAAATACAGTGGTACAAGAGCACTTGACCAGAATCCGTCTTGAAATGTAATGTCGAGTGAAAATGCAACAGAACTTAAACGGTACAAGCATTTACAAATAAATATTAAATGAAAAGTGTATTACTAGTTTTACCTTCTTTGCTGTATAAGATGTTAAATGGTCTTTTAGTGTTTGATTATTATTGTCAGTTATATCTAAACAGCCATGTCAGTCTAAAAGGCTAATTTAGACACATGAATACCACTCTTACACAACTTTATTGTCATCTGTTCTCTCTTCTAAGGGCTACAACCCTTAAATAAATAAACAACAGATAATCAATCACGCTCATACTTAGATATAAATTCTTTCTTTAAATTCATCTGTTAATAATGTTCACCTCCTTCATGTTCTCTTAGGTGCTAAGGTTTTTGACTAAAATAAGTATGTACATATGCGGTTTTGGAAGCGTTTTATTTTTACAGGGTGGGTTTGCTAGCCCAACGCTCAACCCTCCTCCTTAATCCGGTGTTCGGACCGGCAGGTTACCCGAGTGGTCTCCAGGCGGAGTTAAGTATGAACATATAGGCAAGTGAAATTAACGGTACTGCAAAATTATCACCAGTACAGGTCTACTTTGTTTGAATACCAATTTAAAGGGATTTTCAAGGCTTGTGTTAAGGCTGTGGAGACGGTCAAACGTTTCAAAAATATATTTAGTTACAATCACAGAGCACGAGAGAAACACAGGAGAAATGAAGGATTCGTTTCTCACTTAATTACCACTTATTAGCACTATTTCCGTTGCCGATTTTTATAAGAATCGAAAAAATCCAGTGAAATCGACCCTTGTGTCCTTCCGCCGAGTAACCACGATAGCTTCCCGAGATGATCAAGCAGATGAGTCTTATTGTGATGTCAGAGTCTTGTTGTGACGTCAGTCTCTGACAGGAAGTGTCTGTGGTCATTGAGAAGATTTGACGTCGTCTGTTTATTGTATGACGCACTCTGTGTGTAAGGCTTGTAAGTCTCTGTCTGTCGGAAACTGATGAAAAGAAAATTTTGAATCTTTTCCCATCTTTTCGTGGCAATCGGGTGCAGCACATTCTCGAGGCATGGTTCTCACTATGGAAACCACACGTCATAGGGTCACGTGACGGAGAACGAGACTTCGTGGAAGCAAAAAAAGAGTCCCGTGTAATTTCTGTTATTAAACACAACATTCCACTAAAAACTTTCAACGTTTTCTGCATAAACACACATATAAATAGACGACATTCAAATTTATCATACTCTTTACGTGATTCTAAGCAGTTTTATTTTGCCTTTAGAATCCTTTTAAGCAGTTTGCGTTTTTTTACATATCGGTAAATATCAGCGATATAAAACTAAATCACCCTCAAAAACCCATCCCTTAATAATGTTCCCTTTACTATTACGCCTGCGATCAATCAGCACCGCAAACAGTGTACTATGTGACACTAAAAGTGTACTACGTAACAACAACAGTGTAGTACGTCACACTAACAGTGTACTGCGTCACGTTGGTTCACCATTCACAACATTGACAGCCGTCAACAACTATTACAACGACAGGTCGGGTTCTTTGGAGGTTGACAGTCTGCATTTCTCGTGCTAATGTAACAGTTTTTTTAGAACCAGGAGAAATGCAGACTGTCAGTGTCTGAATCATCCTAACTGCTGCTCTCTCGATATTATTGGTGTTGACTGCAGGCGATGTTGTGAATGGTGTACCAAAGTGACGTAGTAAACTGTTAGCGTGACGTAGTACACTGTTACGGCGCTTGGTGGTCGCAGGATCAAACTGAGTACTTTGCTAGCGGATAATTAATTGACGGATCGGTTTTGGAAGCTGAAATTACAGGTTTAGTTTCTGTCACCGATATCTACCGATATCTGCAAAAAAGCAAACCATAAAGGTTGGTCTTTAAAATTGACAAACAAAGTGACGCTCTGTTCTTTGCTTCGTGTTTGTGTATCATGGGTAATTGTGGTGTCCCATGCAGATATTTTAAGGTGGTCAAGTTGCTGACAACCCCAAAAGATTTTGAATAAAGTGATTGGTCGAGGACAAATATATTCAAAATATTCAAAATATTCAAACAAGGACAACTTTAAATGCCGAGATCACACTGTACGCCATTAAGCCATTCAATGTAAAGACCTTAGCACCACATCAAGACCAACACAGCCGTCGTCTTCCACTCTGCTTTCCTTTAAATCATATTATAGAATATTTTACTGGGAACAAGCCTAGAACACATTTATTATAACTGAACTTATGTAGACTGTAGAAACGTATGTTTTGTCAATAACACCAAGAACCGTAAAGAAAGCACTCACAAGGAATAATAGACTAATAAACATATAGAAGCACTACGTTCTGAACAATATCCATTACATTGGCAGAAGATTTTAGCCACTTTTAAAGACATATTGCTGAACAAATTGTTTTGAAAAGAAAATGCTACACACAGTTAGATAGCGTTTTGATGTTGATTTTTCATATACCCAAATAGAGATCTTAAAAGAAGTCGTCGGTCAAATTTTTTTTTTCAAAATAAGAAGAAGGGCCTTGGAAACAAAATAAACTTCGTCAAATTTATTGTACTTGTAGTAGACGTACATATTCTTGAGCACACACACACAGCAAGTTCCTTGTATTTCGACAGGTGAAAAGCAGTCAATCCTATATCATGTCTGTAGACTCTGTGTTTCCACAGATTGCAAGCTTCCCTTGTTTCTACCAGAGATCGCTAAAACTCCAGCTTGTAACTGCCAGTTTGTACTTTTCTTGTGCATTATTATTTTTTCTTTGCACAACAGTAGCGAAAAAAAGCTCTTACGCATCGCCTCAAATCAGTTTTTCAGAGTATAAATAAGCGGCTATTGTGAAATTCAAAATTCGATCTATGATTTTCTCACAGTTTGCTATTTTAACTTTAAATCTGACATTTATATTAATGGAAATACAAAATAGCAAATTATAAGACGTATCTAAAAGGTTTGATATACTCATTTTACATTTCATTTTAAGTCTAATGAGGTAATAAAACATACATTGGGTTGTTTAAAAACGTTTTTTAGGCTTTAAGAACAACAAAAAACAACAACAAGATGTATCTCGTAATTTGTAAAATTGTTCCTTTAAGAAAATCAAGCCACAAAGGTACGAACAACATAGCAAGCACACATAAATAAAAAAGAAAAAAAACCCAGCAACGTATGCAAAGGCAATCAAAAGTTAAAAGAGAAAGACAGATCAAATAGTGCATTACTATTTTAAAAATAAATTAATGATAAAAGACACAAGTGTTGTTGACCAGTTTTCTAAATAAAAATTCATAGAATGCATGCATGCTTGACATCTTGCTGTTGGATGATGCGCTGTTAAAACTATGGGTCACTGACCTGTTAAATCCCAGCATCCTGCAGGCCACCTCTACTTCGTTCTGTCCAAATCCTTCCCCACACACTGTAGTCCATTCTCCGTTGACCGATATTTCTAGACGTCCTGCCTTAGATGTCCCGCCATACAACCGGGCTGTCATTGGTGTGGCTGTCACAACACAGATGTGGTTATTTTGTTAAATCCTGTCTTTTTTGTTGTCTTTTGCGATTGACTGCATTAGACACACCATGACACACCATGTGCAGACAGTATTCCACTCCTAGCTTTGTTTTAATTAAGGGTGTGGAAGATTAAGCCGATCTCAACAACTACTGGTACAGTTAACGAAAAGCAATACAAAATAGAGTTAGAATTCTCCAGTGAGTTCCCACTCATAGTTGATGCGACCTTAGCCAGACCAAAGGACATGACAGGTGAGGTAGTAGACATTATGTGCAACATCCACGACATGCGTCATCGCTAATGTTGACGTGGACTGTCAATACATGAAAGGCAAGCTAAAAGCTGCATGTTACATGTCCTCACTTCACCCGGTCATATTGGGTTATATTATAATATTGGTGTGACCTGATCCACGTGCACACCACACAGTGGCGGGGTCTTCTACCCCTGACCAAAGTGCGACCGCCAACACAGGCGTAGACCCAGTCTAACCCCTATAAACCATCCCCGCAAATTACAGTTCACCAAAGTAAAGATTGGGGAATGGGAGAGGTTAGTCTCTATATTAGCGGTTCTCAAACGGTGGGGCCGGGGGCGACGTGCTTACAAGGGGGGCGCGAAGGTGGTCATTTTTTTTTATAGTTTATTATACCGGTATCAGTGGAATTAGCTTACATTGTAGAACCGAGTGGTGAGGGGGATGTTGGTGTTAGAGCAGCTTTCTTTGTTTTAGTGTTGCAGTCTAGTAGTGTACTTAGTTATATCGTTATATCTGTGGAGGTTATTGTTCGAACGGTTCCGAGGACTATCCATTTCCCGTCTGCTGCGTACGTAATGGCCGGCCTTGAACTGTCCCGCCAGTGGCCAATGGACCCAGAGGCGGCGCTAGGAATGCGTGGGGTCTGGGGTAGACCATCCGCGCGGGGCGGGGTAATGGAGTACGTGTATCAATATTCCTGTTGATGTAATGCCGGAAGCACTGATTTATATACAATTAGGCGAATTTGACCTTGAAGAAGTCTGATTTTAAAGAGCCCCTCTCAGCATTTTTCCATTTAACACAGAATATATTTTATGTTGACAAACTCATAAAGATGACCTCAGGGCTGAAGCGCGGGGCCCCTTCGAGAGCGGGGCCTGGGGCGGCCGCCCCATTTGCCACCCCCAAAAGCCGTTGCTGACTGGACCTATTGTCCCACCCAAGTTAGCTAATTAGGGACCCACCTGACTCATGGAAGGCCATGACTAGACAGTGCGGGGTGTGGGCTGAAGGCGTACCTTTAGCACTCACGCATATACACACACGGTCATCACACGCGTACACATGCACACGCATATGCATGCACCTTCACACACGTCCGTCGCCGCGTATGTACATACGCACGCACACACATATACACACGCTCTCAAAAACAGTCACACTCCATATGTGGACACACACGGCTAAGAAGTCTGGCCTTTGACCCCAGGTGTGGAGGAGGGGTAGTTGAAGGAAAGGTCGAGGCTACGTTACGTAACCAGGCCGTGGGAACAGAGGACAGACAGTTTCCTGAACGTTCCGCTTGGACGAGATAAAGACAGCAGTTTTAGTCCAAATTTTGGAGGCGACGTGCACGTGTTTGTTCTGGTGAAGATAGCCATGGATAAATGTGTGATGCGAAAAGGAAATGATTGCGGTGGTTTTTTTGAAATGAAAACGGGAAGAAACGAGCGATGTGCAAGTTTTGGGTGCTGGAGCCGATGAAAAACCAGAAAGGCCTTCTACCAAAGGTTTTAATCTTCTGTTAGTATGCTACATGTAGGTGTAGGTGTATTGATTGATGTTATGAGTGGCGTTTAAATTTAGCATTAACTATAATGTTCATCCAATAATTTGCCAAGTGATTTAAATTGAATGTAAATGTGTGTGATAAGGGTGACTGCGGTTTTTTTTATTACTTGTTGGTACTTCCAAAGAAAAAACAACAACTAAACTTCTGTCGTTAACAGTGATAGAGACTAAAGATTATTGTATTGTATCCTGTTGACGACATTCTCCATTACCAAAGTTTGTAAATGTAAGATAGAAAAACTCCTTGTGTCATATTTAAATCTCTTCTGTAGATGAAACTAAGATAGAAATATGACCTGAATTTGTTTGGCTTACCTTTTATTGGTTGTTTCCTATCTGTTAATAATAATAAACAGAAAAATAATGATGATGATGATAATGATGATGATGATGATGATGATGATGATGATGATATTCACAATAATACGTATTGCACACTTTAGAACGCACTTGCTTTCTACACTAATTTGTACAAACACTAATTTGAAAGTAATAAAGTGATCATTATTAACTCGGTAATTAAAGTTTTAATTAAACAATAAAATACTGGAATAACTGTAATTGTTTAATTATTAGTTGTCTACGTACTGATGTTGCACATGACGCCGACATCCCGCCAGTGTTCACAGTCGTGTCTGTAGAGCCCCCAGTGTCTACACTGCGCAAGGCTGGTTTCGTTCCCCACACACCGCAGGTCACTGAACAGAATAGGACCAGAGCCTGCTCCGTACTTGGCTGACCCCACAGCTACTGCTGTTGTGCTGTCCGACATCAAAAACGAAAATAAGAGGATATAGACATTGAAAACATACAGACGTTTGAATATTATCGAAGAATAACATGTGTAAATACATATGCACACTTGCACACACTTATACCCGCACATGCAAACAGAAACTTTGAGGAGGTGCTGAGCGTGATAAGCTGCCGGAATATTAATTATTAAGAAAGTAAAGTGTTTAAAATGTAATATTTAGCCTTAAAATACTGCATGGAATATGAACTATAGGACTACAGTTTTATAATGCTGGTTTTCAAAACACTGGATATTGACTAAAAGTGACAGACATTAGTAAACTATTCCAACTAGTAATCTGCATCTGTGTCCTCTATAACTTTGTGGGTAGTCTGTAGGAGACAAACTTTATCAGGTTCCAAATGAAGTATAGGTGAAAAGTTTAAACCTAAAGGAACTAACACGATGGCACCAGCAGGAGTGGAGCCTGCAGCTTAATTTGACTAAAGATGAACAACTCTGTCTCCGAACGAATTCACAGATTTAAAGCTTAATTTGTCTCGATTCGGTGGGTCGTGCCACATGGTTGTTCTTATTTGGTGAAGTGACTTGCATTGTTATTTTTAAAAAATGAAAAAAAAGGGTGAAGGCAAAATAAAAAATTTGTTGACAGTGTATTATGAAGTTTTGTGTAAATTGTTTAGTGCGACATCAATTCAAAAGCAATAATTAACATCTTGTGAAAAAGGGTTAAATGCGTATTTTATACACCTGAAGAAAAGCCTTTATTTAAAAGTAGCACACAAGTTAGAAGTTTAACCAGGGAGAGTATTTTTCAAATTCCTTTTACCCTTTTTTGCGGAGGGTTGCATAAGCGAATACTGGGATCATGCGGCCTTTCACCAAACTCATTGTAAGTACAAGGCTGCCTGACTCAACTGATTTCTGGCTCTGACACCGCTCGTGTCCCTTTGCCAACTACATTTCGAGTACATCACCTGTAAAGACACTGTTATGAAGTCTACTACACGATGGAAGAAACTCTCCTTCTTTTGTCATTTCGAAGCACAGAGCTTTAGTGATGTGGCAGTGGTGTAGGAACCAAAGGTACAACAACCCCTCCCACCTAAAATGTTGAGCTTTGTTTTGTCGTTCACTGTCAGCATAGAGTCTACCTTACCCTCCACTCTTAAATTCTTGCATTTTCCTACTTGCACGGTTATTACTCAAACTTCTCGCACTCCCTTAATCTCTTTGACTATTCTTTTCAAAGCTACTTCTTGCAAAACTATTCAAAAACTGCAACAGATTTCTGCTTGAAGTTGTGTGCACGTGAGGCTAATACAAATATGAAGGGTAGTACTACAAATCTGAAAATGGACAAATCAGTCTGAGCTGTCTTAAGTATCTGCAAAAAAAAAAGCAATGACACCCAAGGAAATCCACGAGGACACGGTACAGTCACTTCCTGTGGACTCCCCATCCTATGCAACTGTGACTGTGAAGTAAGCGCGAATAGACCAGGGTTGTCTCCACTGGACGTTGGCTAGAATGAGTGTGTAGTTTGTGAGTATGAGTCAGCATGAGACTGAAGGGTTTTCTCTGTGAATTGTGTGGCAGCATTCTAAGAGACCTTCAGTAATTCTAGAAATGTTTCTTGCTAACTGTGATTCAAGAGATAAACATTAGTGTTGTACATAATATGTTCAGATTGTTAGAGACAATATCTAGCTATTATATGAAAGGTTTTTAAGTACGTGATCTTCTCTTCTACCGCCTGGTGTACAGTCTAGTCTCGTCCTACTCCTATTGTTACTTTTAAAAAACTTCTAAAGAAAAGATTTTTTTTAGGCACGGATTATCTTCAAAAATCTTGTACTCTCGTTTATTCCCTAACTTATAACAGGGATACATTTCTTCTTTTAATCAAAAGTGTTTCTCTGGAGGAAAAAAGAGATAATAGCTTTTAAATCATAATGGGTAACACTGCATACCTGTTAAATCCTAGCATCCTGCAGGCTACCAAGGCCTCTTCCGTTCCAAACCTATAGTCACACACTGTGTCCAAGTTCATCGTACAATATCTCTAGACGTCTGCGTCTGCTGTGCCATTAACTACACGAGCTGGATCTGCTGAGCTGTAACTGAACGAAATAATAATACAGTGAATTAATGCAAAACCTAAACAATTTATTATTATCAGAGAGATTTAATTGTGATGTTTTTCCTTTTAACGCAATGAAAATCCTTTAATTCGCTGCATTTATTCTGGTATCCCCGAGAACGGTTAGTAAACTAGATTAGCAAGTAGCTGACTGTTTAGTACTAGTATAGTTTAGTAGACAGTTTTATCTCCTTTCGCTGTGACTTAATAATTTCCTATCTTTCAAAACTGGTCATAACACGTACCAGATTTTTTTTTTTTTGGGGGGTGGGGGTTATGTTAAAATAATAAAACACTTATTCGAAACACTTTCCAAAGTTATAAGTATGACGTTTTTCTAAATACTACAGGGGGATTTTCTAGTTAAAAGATTACTTAAAAGCAACATATAAAAACTGCAGGTTACTCGAAAAAAGTTATCTTTTTTGTAACGTGAAATCAAATACTATATTTTACATAAAAAAAATCAAAGAAACATGTCGAAAGAAGGTAAGCTATGTTTAATTTACTCCTAAACACTATATTTGGCTTCAAGGATTATTTTCCTTAAAAATAATTAAAACTAGATACGCTACACGCACATGCGTAGGACCGCTTTTCATACGCACAAATTTGTTTCTAGTCCCTTTTAAAAAAACACACATTAATACAATGAATTTAAATAAGTCTCAATGAATAATTAAATGATCAAGTCTTTATATTATTATATCGGGAGTGAATTCTTTTAGAAGGGTAAACAGAAGCCCAATTTGGTGTTAGGCAGTAGTTCTTAGCCTTTTTTGAGGTACCGAACCCACACGTTTCATATGCACAGTCACCGAACCTTCTTTAGTGTCATCACGAATTGCGGTTGTGTCTTGACCTCCGTGGCTGAGGCTCCGCCAAACTCTGAGACCGACTCACCGAACCCTAGGGTTCGATAGAACCGGTTAAGAACCACTGCTATAAGGCCAACACATTATTCAGCCTGTGAAAACAAATCTGAATGCGTCCTATGCCAAATATATAAATAAGTGGTAAGTTATTTACATTTTCTTTGCTGTTAAAAGTCTCTTTGTGCGAGTTCTGTTTGTTGTCAAAATGCAAACGAAATCAGTTATGTTTACACAGGTGACAAATGAGCGCCTGTAACAAAAACATTTTACCACAAAGCATTTAAACCAGGGGAGATCATTCACCTCATCTTCATGTACATGTTGTTTAAAACATTATTATCTCTCTCAGATACATAACACAAAACGCATCACAATATACCTATACATTACAAAAGCTATATTTTACAACAAAGAAACATAAAAGAAACATATGCACATAGATTAATATTCATTTAAGAATAGATTCATATTCCAAATCTTGCAATGTCAAATTTTACACAACATAAAACAATGTATGTTATCTTTTCATGTCTCGCACAAATCAAGCATCTTCATAAAAAGCTCATTTGATTCATATCAAGACATACGTAGTTTTTAGGTTACATAAGGTCATTTATATATATATAGAAAGAGTCAGTATTTAGTCTAGTTCACAAGTTTTAAATATGGCAACCAGTGTTAGCAAACTTTTCTTCCCATATTTCTAAACAAACATTACATTTTGCAAGTGTATTCTGTGTTTCAATAATTGGATAAAGGGTTTCACTGAGGATGACTTTTTTAAAGTAAACAAAAATATATATATGCCTTTGCGAGCAGTAAAAATAAATCAAGTACACCATCTTTCTCAAAGTTATTACTGCATCCAAACGGAGACAAATGTTCACTGATAGTTATCTGAGCATTTTGTACATTTGTCTAATATACGTTTGTAAGTTTTTCCAAAATCATCACATATTTCCATTTCAAAATATAAGATAGAAACTTTCTTTTTCATCTCTAAAAGGACAACAGACGTTATCATTTTCTATTCTCTTGTAGAATAATATTACTTTTGTACTCAGAGTTCTTGTAGCACTCTGATTGAAGCCATTTATATCTTTTATTATTATTGAATAATAAAAAATAAATAAAATAATGGAGTAGCTGTAAATGTTTATTATAATATAAGTCGACATACTGATGTGCACAAGACGCCGACATCCTGCGTGTGGTCACAGATGCGTGTAGAACCCCCAGTGTAGACACTGCGCCAGGCTGGTTTCGTGCCCCTCACACCGCAGGTAAGTGAACAGAATAGGACCGAGCCTGCTCCGTACTTGACTGTCCGACGGCTACTGCTGTTGTGCTGTCCGATATCAGAAACGAAACCAAGAAGATATAGAATTCAAAGAACAGAATTTTAAAACTTAATAAAGGTTACGTGTGTAATTTATGAACACACAAACACACACACACTCATACCCGCACGTTGCCGTAGAGCTGATCGTGATGGGCGGCCGGGATGTCAATTTCAAGAAAGTAAAGTTGTTCAATACATACTAGTCTTAAAGTGACAGAAATGTGAGTAAACTATGTAAGCAATTAATATACATCTTTATTTCTTTCACTCTGTGGTAGTGTGTGGGAACCAAAGTTTTCGGGTCCATTGAAGTATAATTGCAAATATAAACACAATGGAATATAAAGAAGCAGCAGACGGAGAGGGACTGCAGCTTAATTTGACTAAAACATGGACAACTTTTAGTCCAAAAGAATTTACAGATTGATAGCTGTTTTAAGTTGTGTGCACATGAGGCCATATATAGGTGAAGGTAGTGCGACAGTCGAAAGTAGGTATTGAATAGTGATAGCATTTTCATTGTTATAATAATGGGCACAATAAGAGTTAAATAATTTTAAAATAAAATGTTTGTGTCATCATATATGTGTATGCCTTATTTGCATGCACACATGTTATTTACCCATCTATTTCGTTTGCTTTGTTATGTTATGTATCAAATATTAAATTTATTGAATATAAACAAAGTAATGCATTGAGATATAGACATATTGTTATCGTGACTTTCTCTGGGAATTAAAAAAATCTTGATCGAGTCGAGTATAGGTATTAAATCTGCGGAGGAATGATGGATAAAGTTGCACTTATAGAATCAATAGAACTAGGTGAACTTAACTGAAGCAGGGTCGCCGTAATTCTAGAGAGCTTTTTCTTGGTAACTATGATTCAAGAAAAAAATTAGTGTCCCGTGCCATACATGTTTAGATTGTTAAAGAGAGGATAATCTAGCCAGTCTAGGAGACTCTTTTATATCAGATGTACTTCTCTTCTTCAGCCTGGTTACGTCTAGTTCCATTCTACTGTCTCAGTTACTTTTTAAATCATATAACTTAGTGCTTCTAGAGTATTTTGGTTTCTTGAAGGCAGAAAGAAACCTTAAAACCTTGTACTTTTACTTAGTTTTTAACTAATTATAAGGGCAAACCCTCCTATCAAACATAAGTTTCTAGTGGAAAATGAGATAATACTTTCATACTTTAGGAGTATATTCATCCTGTTAAATCCCAGCATCTGCAGGCTACCAAGCCTCTCTCTGTCCAAATTCATCTCACACACTGTGTTCCAAGTTCCATCGTACAATATTCTCTAGACGTCCTCCATCTGATGTGCCATTAACTACACGAGCTTGCATCTGCTGGGCTGAAACTGAATGCATTAATAATACACAAAACTAATAATGCGCTAATCTGTTTATTATTTTAAAGACAAATTGGATTGTTTTTGTTTTTGTTTTTAACGCAATGGCGAAGTCTCTTAGTCACTAGGTTTATCCAGTATCCGACAACGGGTAATAGTAGATGAACATGTACATGACTGTTTAGTACTAGTATAGTTCCTATCCTCTGGCTGACTAATTTTTTAGTAGCAGTTTTATCTTTTGCCGCAGTAACATATTCATTTTTTATTACTAAATGTGGGGCAAGCATGTCCAAGAAAGCTAGTTGATGTCTAGTACAAAGTCCTTATTACACCACTAATCCCTTTTTAAAATGTCTAAACAAAAAACAAAAAAGCCCGATCTCATTAGGAAATCTTTGTAAACTTATGAAAATCTAATTATTATATTGTAACTCATAGTCAACTGGAAAAGATACATATTTAACCAACAAGTGGCTGTAATAAAATGTCCTTGTTTTTCTCTTCGTTTTTATTGCAAAAAGTAAAGGATTGAAGAGTTTCGGGTAGAACAAAAAGAAAGAGTCATAAACTGAGAAAGTTCTGTTAAATCCATGAGACAGTTCGCCGACACATCCGTGATGTCCAGTCAAGACTTGGTCTGTCAGAATTGACATTTTAAAAATCGCAGTTTTTCTCAGTAGGAAGGCCACCCAAAAGGACCAAGAGCAACACCAGTAGTTGTCGAAGTTCATTTCTCGGAAAGACAAAGTGTTTCAACAAAGAAGTAGTCTCAAGGAGTCAGGCATATATGAACTGACTAAATCATATTCTCCTTTAACAATAGTTGTAGAGGTAAGATATAACAACCTCTTGTGTAATATTTAAATTCTCCTCTGTCAATGAAACTTAAATAGAATCTTGACGCAAATGTGCTTGGCTTATCTTTTTTTGACTGTTTTCTGTCTATTAATAATATAACAACTATAATAACAACAATAGCAACAACATTAACAAGAACAGCAATAATAATAACGATGATAATAATAATAGTGATGCGTATTATACACTTTTGAATGTACTTGATTTTTAAACTAGTCTGTGCAAACAGTAATTTTCTCTAGTAATGAAGCATTTGTTAACAACTTCGTCATTAAAGTTTTAATAAAGTAGATCAAATACTTGAGTAACTGTAACTGTTTTATTATATCTGGTCTACGTACTGATGTTGCACATGACGCCGACATCCTCTGAGTGATCACAGTTGTGTAAGTACAGCCCCAAGTGTTGACACTGCGCCAGGCTGGTTTCGTTCCCCACACACCGCAGGTAACTGAACAGAATAGGACCAGAGCCTGCTCCGTACTTGGCTGACCCCACGGCTACTGCTGTTGTACTGTCGGACATCAAAAACGAAAACAAGAAGATATAGAAATTCAAAAAAAGATACAGACTTTTTAAACTTAATGAAGATTAACGTGTGTAATTACATATGCACACACACACACACACAGATTGAAATGTGACGTGTTTAAAACTCAGGACTGTCATTGTTGGTGGTTTTTTTTTTGGTGTTTTGCTTTGGGATGTTTTCGTTCTCTAATATGATAAATTTTCTGTCAAGCCTTTCACGAAAACCTATTCATTGCCGAGAGAAATCATATTATCAAGCACTATTTGTTTGACATGATCGATTATGTTAAAATCTAGGTGGTACAAATTTTGTATGCATTTTGTTTTTTATTTTGTTTATACTGCAATGTTGCCCTCTCCTAATGCAACCCTCTATGCTTAGCATGTGTGTAGACACTTTATAAATGCAATAAACTCTTCCATCGGGAGGAGCTAGATGTGTGTGTACTAAATAGTCACTTGTTAAATAATGCGTCATCTGGGTTATCGGTTTAATGATGTAAAGCATTTAATACAATTTTTGACTGAACAAAACCATATTTGTAAATCTTTGCATTTCAAGATTCTTCATTTGTCTTTGCATTCAGGCCACTTTAATGTGCAAACCTCTGGCATTCACTTTTTGTGTGATAACTCTCCATAAAATCTCTTTTTTAGGTTGAATGACAGTAACGCCTGTGCACAAGGGTGGGCGGCAGGATTTTTTATAGGGGGTTGTGGGGTGGAACTCTGGTTTCCTCAATCCCTCCCTTGCCTACTTATAAAATTACAATGCAAAACAGTTTAGAGACATTTTGACATATGCAATGATTAGCTATTATTTTATTTTTGTAACTCTTTTCATGAAAAAATGATAAGAGAAGTTCACCTTGAGTATAGATTTCTGTAGAAGTGAATACAGTAAATAAGTACATAATTCCTTATTTATAGCATTCTAAAAAGAAGTGTAGAAATTACATTAGAGACATTGCACGTTAACAAAGCATTGAATGCATTTTAATTCCTATTTTACTTATATTTTCTTACAGCACTTGACAGTACAGTCACTTAAATACAAGTGCACAATTAACTTATTTATAACAAGAACCCAACCTGATAAGCTAGTAGGTTAGTAGTGGGCCCCAGTGGGTTAGTAGTGGGCCTCTACACACATGCTAAACATAGAGATTGGCATTAGGAGAGGGCAACATTGTATGTGTTGAAAACTATTTTATACATTTACTGAATATGGTGATTCAAACACACAAAATATAATGTCATTGACAAATGACAGGCATTTTTAATACTAAAGGTAATTAAATCTGCTAAGTTACAAAGCAAGTGCTTAGTTACCAAACAAAGTGGTACATCGTAAAAGAATGCATGGCTTGATAAAAAAAAAATTCCAAGTTTCCTACATCTAGAACCATACACTTTGCACACACACCCTTCACTTACTATTTAACAGTTGAAATGAAAAAAAAAAAGCTTTTGTGTGTGAGTATATACATATAGTCCTTCTGCATTTTAGCATAGCATAAGGATTGCATAAATTAATAAAACAAGTTCTCCTGCAGAGACATGTTCAGATATTGAGTAAATGCCAATTTCCTGACAAGTTACTAATTGCAACAAAAACCCAAATTCCTCTGCTTGACACCAATGATCTTATAACTAGCATTGGCAATGGTGTTCAAACTATTCCTATCATGGACAGACAAGCACAGCACATGGCATTTTTAACCAGTGCTTGTATTTGTGGGCATTTGATTTTATAACCTTTTACTTTAAGAATTATTGAAGAAATATTTTGTGTAATCTAGCACTACTTGGTTTATTCCTTACATCTTCCTCCGTGCACTTAGTTCATGTTTTTCAGAGTGTCATCAGTTTGTGAAGCTTCTGATTTAAGAATCTTTGTTTTTTTAACCCTTTTAAGGATATTGAAATATTCAAAATATACATATATTTACACACATTACTGTATATCTTATATGCAATCTCATTATAAGGGCAAAACCCTCCTAACAAACAAAAGTTTTACAGCAGAGAAAAATGAGATAGAAGCTTTTCAAACGTAAGGAGTATCATCCCATACCCGTTAAATCCTAGCATCCTGCAGGCTACCAAGGCCTCTTCCTGTCCAAATCCATCGTCACACACTGTGCCCCAAGTTCCATCGTACAATATCTCTAGACGTCCTGCGTCTGCTGTGCCACCGACAACACGAGCTGACATCTGCTGGGCTAAAACTAAATGAATTAATAATAAACTAAACTAATATAATGCGCTAAGCTGTTTATTATTATAAAGACAAGATTTGACTGTAAATGTTTTTGTTTTAACGCAATGGCGAAGTCTCTTAGTCGCTGCGTCTATTCGGGTATCCCAGACAACGGGTAATAGTAGATGAGCATGTGCATTACTGTTTAACCAAGTACATGTATAGTTCCTACCCTTTAGCTGACTATTCAGTAAAAGGTTTAATCTTTTCCCGCAATAACATATTCATTTTTTATTTACTAAATGTTTGACAAAGCATGTTCCAAGAAACCTAGTTGATCTCTCGCACAATGTCCTTATCACACCACTAATTCCTTTTTAAAAATTTTAATATTTAAATAAAACAAAAGCAAAAAAGTTATTTGGAAATTTTAATGAACTTATGAAGTTCTAAATTATTAAATATTACTTCATAGTTAATTTTCTTTTTATTCGAGCATTGAACTGGAAGCCACATATTAAAACTACCGGTTGGTCTAATAAATGTCCCTGCTTTTCTGTAGATGTTCTGTAGAACAAAAATAAACATGTCATAAACTCAAGAAAGCTCTACTAAATCCAGGAGACACTGACATATCCAATAATAAGGAAATATAGCAAATGAAAAACTTACAAAACATAATATATGTCACGGACTAGTCCGTGCCTCCAGTGTTTCTTCGCCTGAGTATGGTAGAAGGAGGTGGAGGGGAGCAGGGTGGAGTAGCCCGCCCTGTGTGTCGCCCCTCTGCCATGTAATTGCCAACAGTGTAAGAGAGGACGGATGGAAGGTTGAGAACGTGATTGTCCTGTTATAGTTGGAAATCGTGGGTCTCCGGACACCACATGTATTTCGGGCACCACGTGAGTTGTGGACCTCGTGAGCGAGGCATGAAGTGCTCACCCCGAGTGTGGTGTGACAGGAGTATATATAGACGAGAGTTGAAAGCCTGAGGGGGGCGATCTTTGGATTAACATAAGTAGTTTATTCAATGGGCCATTGCCCTTTTTGAAGGGGGAGTAACATCAAAATAATACAATATTTCATACATCAGTACATGGTTGCGAAAAGAAGGAAAATACATTCATAATTGCTTATTTGCCTTCAATTGTAGATTTTCTAAACTGGAAGGCATGGAGGAGAAACAATGCCAGATTTTAACAACTTTTTCATTTGATGAGGCTAGTAGCAAACTCATTTTAAATTATTTGGACTAGTATACCATTTTTTATGTAAGTATCTTATTCTAAAATGATGTAGGGCTTCACAACACAAAACAAAATGAACTTCATCTTCCTCACTTAATTACATAATGGACATAAAAGGTCAAGTGGATTATATCTTCTATATCTAAAATAATGAACAGCAATATTAGATACACCCATCCGAAATTTAGCAAGAATTGTCAACAAATAATAATCAAGGTCTAATTGTAAATATTTCTTGACAGCTCCTGAAATCCCATAAGTAGCATAAAAGGAAATCTCTCTCACTACTAGTGATATGGTCCTCCCACTCTTGCCATCTACACAAACTTGTCGTTCTTTAAATTTATTTATAAACATTCTTTCACATTGTACCCCTTGATTTAACCACACAAAACCAAACCCCAATGAAAAAACTTTCTTTTAATATTAGATACCCAGTTAGATTTTCCTTTTGTATCTAAATCAAATAACATTTTGTAGATTTTACGGGGCAGTTTTCATCGTTCATTCTGACTAATTTCAGCCAATATCGAACACATTTATTAACTGAGTTTATTGTAATTGGGTGTCTATGCAGTTCACCATACACTAAATCATTTGGGGTTCGGCCATCTAGCCCTAGGAAGAGTTTTAAGGCAAAAAGGTGGACTTCTTCACAATAATGAGTGCCTTGTCTAATCCCCATAGTTCTGCACCATACTGCAAGATAGGTTGAACTTGGGCGTCAAAAAGTTTCAAAAAATACATCTACACTTGTGTTATTATATGATCTAAGGGTTTTCATTATTAAAGTAAGCCCTTTTTTCCTCTGTTTGCCAAATCTTGACATGCAGCCGAGAAGCTAAGCTTAGTAGTGAACAACAATCCAAGATATTTGTATACATTAACAACAGGCATTACAGTGCTGTTATAGTCCAACGTTCTCTAGTTCCTAAAAACCCTCCTTTGCGAAAGACTACAATGTTACTTTTATCTAGATTCACATTTAGGTCCAAGGTAGATGCAGCTATACTTAAGTTATTTAACTGGTTTTGCAGCCCAATCACTGTTTCAGTATCAAGACAACATCATCTGCAAATAGTAATATAAACATTCTAAGTAATCTAGAGATAAGGAGGCTCCATGCTTTCCGTTCTGGATTATCTTGATTGCCATTTCGTTGATAAAGATAGAGAATAATACAGGACTACACACATCCCCTTGCTTTACCCCCTTTGTACAGTTTATGTAGTCAGTTAGCTGTGCTCCACAGCTGATTCTTACTTTTACATTATTATACATGGCTTTAATAGATTTAAACAGCTTACTTGGGATCCCGTTTTTTAACAAAACGTGCCATAGTAAATGTCTGTTAACTGAGTCGAACGCTTTTTCAAAGTCAATAAATGCTACGTATAACTTACGATTGAGAGCAAACTGTTTTTGAATCAAACCCAATAGAGTAAACATATGATCCACAGTTGAGTATCCTTCCTAAAACCTGCTTGGTATTCCCCACAACCTGTTTTTCATTCCATCCACTCATGTAGTCTGTTGTTAATTATGAAACCATACACTTTGCTAGCTACATCACAAATGGAAATACCCCTATTAGTTGTTAGGGTTACTCCTATCTCCTTTTTTAAATAAAGTTATCATTATTGACTCTGTCCATTTTTCTGGAAACACCCTTGTTAAATAATTCGTTGAAAAATTTATGGAAAAAAATCAACTACAATAGAGCATGAATGTTTTAAGTTCACAATTATCATATCTGGGCCGGCAGCTTTATTATTCTTAATTCTTCGTAGAGCATGCAATACTTCTTCTTTTGAAATTGGTCGGTCAAAAATGTTGTCGTTAACTTCTGGTGTATCATTATTAGAGCAGCAATGTCTTTCTCAAGTAGTTTTTTGAAGTGTTGATACCAGGTATCAAGGGAAATCTTGTTGTTGTAATTACTACGCTTTGCAGACATATTATGTAGTGTGGTCCAAAACATTTGTTGGTGGTTTTTATGGCAGACTTTAACTTTTGTATTATTGATTCATTAAATAACTTCTTTTTTCTTTTCGATAAGTTCTTATATTCTCTTCTTCTTTTACAATATGTATGTCTGTCATCCTCATGAAGTGTTTTCTAAATGTTTTAAGGCTTTCCATACTAACTGTCTTTCTTTTTTACATTCATGATCAAACCAATTGTCTGTTTCTCTTTTTTACAAATATTGATACATTTCTCCATACACTTAGCATTTTCCTTAATACAGCCATTAAATAGGTCTAGAGCCCCATTTATGTCTGTGTCTATCAATTGGATTGCCTGATTTAAACTATATATAGTCTCTTCTTTATTCATATTAGTTATAAATTTAGAGGCATTATTATTATCCCAGGCAAAGAATGTTTTTAGTGTATGTTTCTTTTTTGTTACTTCACATGACTTCCCTGTCAGTTCCCTATCTGTCATATTTAACTGCAAATTTACAGGCATATGATCAGAATCAAATCTCTGTTTAACAAACAATGAGATAGCTTCATTATGAGTGTAAAATAGTTCTTTTGACATTAAAAAGTAATCATTAACACTATGTCCTGAAATCAGCAATGTAGGTGTAGCAACCATCACGGTCGCCATGACATACACCATTCAAAAATATAAAGCTCAAAAGAGGCACATAGATTAAGTAAAAGCTTCCCATACTGATTGACCACTGGGTCATGTGAAGTCTATCTGACTTGACAGAATGGCTATCAGGTACAAGTAACTCTGTGACAAAGTCAGCATCAGTAGAATCATTATTGTTCAAGCACCCAGTCCGACCATTCAAATCTCCAGCTATAATGACATACATATCCCCATTTTTTTTGCATACACTCCACCAGCATTCTTCAATAATGGAAAAAAACCATTGATAATACCAAAGTATGAGGTAAAAAGGAGAGCCTTCAGTGGTTACATATGCACATATATAGATAATATCTTTATCAAGATTAATAAGATTTTGTTAATTCGAAAAACAATCAAATTATGAAAATTTGTGTCTATTTTTGTAATATATGGTATCAGTTATTGTTAATTAGACATAACAGACCTCCCGAACGACGACCTTGGTTATTAAATTTAATAGCCGGTTGTAGAAACAGTGATAATTTGAAAATATGTAGAAGTAAAGTTTTCCATAAATGTTTCTACAAGGCAAATAAGGTCAATGCCATTATGAAGGATAGGAAATCGTTGTTCGTTAGTTTACCTTGCAGTCCACATACATTCCAATGTAGAAAAGAAAGTTTATTGTGTATGCCAGCACTTGAATCATCACCACTGCTTCCATTTCCACAATCAAGATGTAACTCTCTCTTTGTTTTGTCTAGCTTCGTTGGGGTTAATGTCCTTAGAAGCGGAATGATTTTCAGGGCGGCCAGAATCCTATCTTTGTTCAGTAAGGGCACCGTCTGTATCAGCATAGAATTTCTTCCCATCAATATATAGGTGATCAAAAACTATTTTCACCCTCTTTCCTTCACTTCTCGCTTTCTTCATGTGTGGGACCAGTAGTTTCCTCATTTCACGCACCCGCGATGAAAAGTCTTCTCCAATAAAAATTTTTGATCCTTTTAATTTGTACTTGGCTTTCATGACCTTTACTCTGTCTTTGTAAAATGTAAATCTGGCGATGATGGGTGCGTCGTTCCTGTTGTTCAGTCTATGTACCCGATCAAACTCTATTGTGTCTGGAATTTCAAGTTCGTGTTTCAAAAAAGAACTCACGCTGGCTTCACAGTCGTCTGTCGTTTCGTTGGCTTTCTTAGGAAAGCCGAAGAACAAAAGATTATTTCTCTTTGTTCTACTTTCTAAATCGTCAATTTTCCTGTCCGCCTCGTTTAGCTTTTTCTGTAGACAATCGGTTTCTGCTTTGAGTTGTTGGAGCTCGCGCTGAATCACAAGATTTTCCTGCCGCAGTTCTTTCATTTGCGCTTCGAGGGTCGAGCTTGAGTCTTTTAGCTTTTGACATCATCCTTGACTTCATCGAATTTTGCGTTCATATTCACCAGCATTGACATAACATCCGACAAGGTCGGCTCTGCACTGTGCTGAGTCTCAGTGTGTACTGCACCACTATCTGCCCTGTCTGCACTTACACTTCTTGCACTGACAGTAGCTAGTCTTGTTTTGTCTCATATTGTCTTTACCAGTGGGACCAGGGTTTGGCTCCACATCTCCACATAACATTTAATAAACGAGAGCAACAGACCGATCACCGCAGCGTCTGTTCGGGACTTCAACGTAAGCATGGCGACCCGCACAGACAGTTTTAGTTTTACTCTCTTCAGCATAAAGCTGACGAATATTGGTGTAAAAGATCCACAAACTCTTCGAAAAACAAGATTGTCTGAAGGCATACTTGTAGCACACTTTACTCACTATGAATCTGGTCAAATTGCAATACAACAAGTAGAAATAACTGTCGAAGAAGGAGAGCACTCAAAAACACCTTTGGATTAACACAGACGGTGTGTAAACGTGAAGAATCTGTTTTGGAAGTTGCTAGCGGGAGCAAGGTGTGTCGTGAGACAAGAAACGAGTGGGACCAGAGAGTCTCGCTGCAGTCTCCAAGAAGCTCTGCGATTGTCTGCGGAGAAGCGAACTCTACTGCTGTGTGCGGGGAGTGAGGCGCCGGGCTCGAGACGGCTAGAGGTTGGACAGCCGGAGTCGGTGCGACGACGACGGCGACACCTGCAACTGGAATGATGGTGGCCCGAGTAGAGGAACCCCCCCACCATCCCAAACAGCTAGAGAAGGCCTGTCTTCAGCAACTCTACAGCTGAGTGCGAGGAGCGAGGAGGACAAGAGCCGCCGAGAGGAAGTCAGCAGAGACCTGACTACAGAGAAGCAGGTGCCGAAGGACTGAGGCACCATCGTCACCCACGTGGAGGGGACCGTGAGTCATTCATACTCCTTTGAAGAATGATCAGGGTAAGAGCCCATGTTTGAACTGTTTAAGAAGACAGAGACAGAGTGAGAAGCGAACTGGTAGAGCGGGACATTTGTAGTAAGTAGCGGTGCATATGCACCCTTACTCCTTGATTTGTGTTGCCGAATATTTGTGCACGTGGACCTTTCGTGCGATTTGAAAGGTGCTCTTTAAGACGTATCCTCACCAGTGCCTTGTTATTGACAGATTGTCGTAGCTACCAGTGGATTTAAGTTAACAATAGTGGAAACTGCTGTTCTCCTGTGTATGCTTATTTATGTTTTTTATGTGTATTATTAAAAGAAACGTCCCAACCTGGAAGTGATCTCGTGTTTTTCGTAAAAGAATGCGCAAGTCCGACGTCAGGTCGTGACAATATAAACGATGAAATAACAAATAGAAGATTGCCATCGCGTTTTGGCAAAACAGATTGACGATAAAATTACTACCAAACGAACTTTTCGATGTTAAAAAAGAAGAAAATTTAATGTTAAAGGCAACAGTTAAGTCTCTTGAAAAGCAAACAGTTGAATTGAAAAAGGAAATTTTGCGATTAACAAGTCGCTCCGGATAGTATTAAAAGGAAAAAAAAATTATAGGGCAATATTTTTGGAGAGTCTGTAAGAATCTAAGGAGTATCTGCCGACCACAGAAATAAAGCAGCAGAGGACTGCGAGAGGAAAGTACTTCATGATGTCCAGTCAATACTTGGTCTGTCGGGCATTGACATTCATAAAATCTCAGTATTGAACCTAGTAGAAAAGTCACCAAAAGAGACCAAGAGCAAGACCAGTAAAAGTGAAGTTCATTTCTCGGAAAGACAAAGTGTTTCAAGCAAGAAGTATTTTCAAGGAGTCAGGCATGTCTATCAAAACAAGCACTGACTAAATCGCTTATAGCGGAACTAATCCGTCCTAAACGCATGGCGACCAATCCCTCTCAAATGAGACACATAAGATTTGTGCAGCATGCATTGCAAAAAGAATGAAAACAAGTTTCATTTCTTCGTGGTAGAAACCTTTGGGATAAAATTAGACTGGTATATGAGCTGGCTGAACATTTAAGTGTAAATAAACAGCCCAGTTTACTAATATACCTTGACTTTAAATAAACCTTTGATAGTAAAAGTTGTACTTTTATACTTGATGTTCTACAGTACTTTAGCTGCAGCTTCCTTTTCTGTAAAATAGATCACCACCTTTTATACAAATTTAAATTAATTGTTTCAGTGAATAGCACATTATCAACATGGTTCAGAATAAGAAGAGGATGCAAGCAGGGTGACCTATATCACCATTTTTGTATATTTACTACTACATTCAAGCTATAATGATCAGGGGAAAATATAACACAAATATAGAAATCTAAAATACTGAAATTATAGTAGTACATTATGTGTAGATGATACAGAACTAACCTAGGAAGAAGACAGACTGTTTTATGAAAAAAACTCTGAGAATAAAAGAGTAATTTTGAAAGATATTCAGATTAGTGTAAAGCACAAAAAAATCAGGGTTAAGGTTAGGGTTATATTGGGCAATATTGCAGTGGAGTGAAACAAATTCACCCATTAATTTTCTACCACATTTAAAGATGCATTGATATCCAGAAACATTAAACAATTTCGGCAGTTTTGTTAAAAATAATCTAACAGACTAAAGAAATAAGTAGCATTGAAATCTCGCTGAAATTAGAAGCCTGTACCAAAAATGAATTAAGAGACAGTTAACTCCATTAATGAGAAAAGCAATAATCAAGTTTGGCTACTGCTACATAACCCTTCAGAATATATTGTAAATTGCATAGAGAAAGCATCTGTAGGTTTGTTTTGAATGGTGAAAATGATAACACTAACAGAAAAATATCCTTTAAAAATATTTATGCTGGGATCTTTGGCATACATGATGTAAGAATTTATATAAACTATTTATCTTTTGTGGCTGCGAAAAAAAGAAAACCATCCACAGATAGGAAAAAATTAATGTCTAGATTCCAAATATTATATTACTTACACAAACTTGGCCCTCAAGTTTGCCTGTTTTCTAAATGCAAAAGGCTTTTGTTCAGATGGTTTAAAAGCATACATGATATTTAGAGAGAGTATAGTGTGTTTAAAACATGAATAAATTTTGTTAGAGCCTATCTTTTGCAATAACAGAATTAAGATTGTGAATAAGCGAATTATATATATGTAGGAGATAGGTGAAGTGAGATATATGTGCAATTTAACACTTAATGGATGAAAGATAAATCTGGTTATCACATAGATCTGTTAAAATATGATGTTAACATAAATGTTGTGTCTTTTAAGGGTTTCATAAAAGCTTTAACGACATATATAAATTTAAATAGAATAAATATAACAGAGTTACAATCTTTTCCATATTACACACGCAAAACTCTTAGAATAATTAAATCAATATAGAAAGGAGCAAGACTATACTATAGAATGATATCTAACACACGTATACCAAATTGTTGTTTGAAATGAGATGAAAGGGTAAACAGAAATGTTGATTGGCATGACAGATTTAAAACAATCGCTAATATGGAAGATAATACATTAAATAGCATAAAATCAGAGTGATACATAAATTATGGGGACAACAGTAATTTATTCCACAAGGGATTAGAAGATGATGCCTTCAGCCTTTGCAGAGAAAATATTCAGAATATAGTTTAGAATTGTAAATGTGTTAACGATTTTTGGAGAAACTTACAAAACCGTACCTGAGACAAAAACACAAATACTATAACGATAACTGTCAGTGAACATCTTGTCCTATTTGTTCGCATTAATAACTTTGAGAAAGATGTTATACTTGATTTAATTTCACTGCTCACAAAAGCATATTGTGCAGATTTTAAAAAGCCTCCCCCAGCTAAAATCCTTTATTCAAATGATAACGCATAGAAATACAAATCAAAAACACATATTTAGAAATAAATTAAGAAACGTGTGCTGAACTTTGGATACCATACAAACAAATTGTTATCTAGGTAAACACTGATTTTTGCTTCATGTTTATATTTATATATAATTTTTTATGATTATTTAAGGATAAAAAGATCAGCATTATCCATTGCTATGTATCAACAAATAAAGCAAATGAAGAGGGAACAGAAGGTTTTTACAGTTCCTTGCAGTCTCTGCTTGACAGCACACCAAGAAGAGATCTCAAGATCATTATAGAAGACCTAAATGCGAAAGGGGGAAATGATAACACCAACAGGGAACTCATCGCTGGAAGACATGGCGTTGGTAACTTTAATGAACGCAGGGAGCTCTTCACAGATATCTGAATTTTCAATGGCCATGTCATATGTGGCACTGCGTTTCCACACAAAGATATGAACAAGATAACTTTGACTAGCCCTTATGGCCAGACGGTAAACCAGATTGACCATATAACAGTTAATTGAAAGCGGAGAAGGAGTCTCCAAGATGGTGTAGTAAGAAGAGGTGGAGATATTGTTTTAGACAACCAGCTTCTCGCGATTAAGATTTGATATTAAGCTGAAGTTTTTCATTGAACAAGCGGGCAGACTCCACTACAAATTTAATACTAAGTACTTCAAGAAAAACAAAACAAAAAACAAAACACATTTATAACTGTGAAGTAAGGAATAAGTATGAAGCCTTTTGAGGACTGACAGAAGTATCAGTTAAATTACGCTGGTCAACAACCAAGATCATTTCAAACACAGCCTGAACGTATGTTCTATTGAAGAGGGAAAAAAAAAGAAATTGATGACTACACAGAGATAGGGGAAGATTGAATCATGAAAGACACTGAAAAAGAAGCTCAACAATGTCTAGGCTGGCAAGAGAAGGAAGGTCTCAGCTGAATATTGGAAAGCCAACCGACAGGTGAAAAGGTCTATAAGAGAGGACCAGAGACTCTTTATCCATAAACTGACAGAGAAAGTAGACGTAGCTGCTATACAGGGAAATATGAAGCTACTATACGAAATAACATGAACTCTGTCAGGTAAGAACATTAACCCAAACAAGCCGGTGAAAGACAAAGAACACAAAACTACAATTAATACAGATAACAATTTAAAAATATGCCGGTGGATGGAACATTTTGAAGAGATCCCGAATCGTTTACGTCCTTCATCCTTATCTGACATACCACCAGTAACTAAACAACTTCATGCCACCACCAGCCCTCCCACTAAGATAAAAATCATCAAAGTTATCAAGGGAGGGCCGTAAGTAATGTGTTAGAAATAAATGACTTGGGGACCAACATGGGTAGTTGTAATCAAAAACTAGACTGCAAAAGAACTCGTTCACAGGAAACTATGATCGGATCAAATAATATCTATATTACCAACTCTTTAAAAATTCTTTTTGCAGCTGTCATAAAAGAGGCTGCACTACAAGCAAAGACAAAGTACTTTTTAGAGGTGACACCTAAACGCATCACTCACTATTTCTAATATCCTGTAGGATTTTATTCACAGCAGGAAAACGTTCATCAAATTATCCCGAATTCAAATCGCATAATAAATAGACAAAAGAGAAAATACGAAACTCTTTACAGAAACTTCAGAAAGTTCTTGTAAACATAAGAGGAATGCATGTAGCACACAAGAATGAAACATTGCAAATAGAAAACAATTAGCAATTATTATCCACGGAAATCAGGTTAAGAGAACTGGCAAAAAGCAACCACTTGTTAACGTCTAATGCACAAGCAACATCAAAATAGGAATGCGAAGAGCCACTGCCTTTGACAGTTCGAAACATTTAACACGTTAAGGTTACAATAAATGGTCTTATTGACAAACAACTAATCCATTATCTATGTGCGGCACTACTTACCCACACTGGGCACCAGGAGAACAGAGATCCAGTAAACACTGACGGCCCTGTACATCATGATGCTGGGTGTCGATATGTTAAAGCTGATCGTGTGTCTGACTGACAAGACACTGGACAAATGTCGCAATGCGACAGCTTTTATTCCACGTCGACAAGGAAGTAGCTAACGGTGAGCTTTTTTTCATTGGCTAACGATCACGTGCCATATTTTGATTGGATGGCTGTGAGTCTCTTCTTTCCTCGTTTGGCGCGTGCGAGGTGAAAAAATGTATTAGTGTAAGCAAGCCTTTTGTGTTTTGTATATCATATATGTTTTGTGGTGACAGGTATTTATGTTTTCTAAAGCTAGTCCATAAGCAGTTATAAATCTCTCGCATATATGTGTATTTCAGAAAATACTGATGGAGAAACCTATCTTTTGACAAAACAAAGAATCACATAAGTCGTACATCGTTTCATCAGTTCATTTGCCTAAACACATTAATCGTTCTACTGTCAACAGTGTATTGATTGTACACCTTAATAACAAGTAAAAATACTGAAGACATAAGTATAAAGTTGTACAGAGCTAACGTTACTCTACTATAAGGTTTGTCTTACTTCCTTGCATTACAGTGATCTCACTCATAAACATTATAAACTCATTCATGTAATCCTTTATTTTCCGTCAGGCACGTGACGCGACAACAAGATTCTCCATCTGCTGCTGTTTCCCGGGGGCTGTCCTTGAAATCCTTCGAGACGATTTGCCTCCAGGTTTTAGGGGGCCTAACTCCGCCAAGGACGGTCCCAAGCCCGGCTGAAAAAGGAGGAGGGTTGGGCGTGGGGCTAGCACCCCCACCCCGTAAAACAAACCCTTGCTACAAAAACATCGACAACAGCAAAACAATGGCCAACAGTCCTGGAAGAGGAAGGGCCTCCACCTAGAGGGAGTATGACGTGTTGCGGTGAAAGCCGATCTTCGGAAGCTACAACACCGACCACCCTTCTATCGACCAGGAAAACACTTTCCATGGGCACGTGGAACGTGCGAACTATGTTCGAGGCAGGAAAGGCAGCCCAGATAGCAGCAGAAATGCGGAACTGCAAACTGTCACTCCTCGGACTTTGTGAAACTAGGTGGACGCAGTCAGGACAACAGCGATTGGCAACAGGCGAGCTGATCCTCTTCTCGGGGCATGAGGAAGATGGCGCACCACACACAGAGGGCGTAGCGTTCATGCTGGAGAAGGAAGCACAGAAGGCGCTTATTGGCTGGGAGGCAAGAGGTCCCCGATTCATCACAGCGTCCTTCTCTACAAAGAAGAAGAGACTAAAGATGAATGTGATCCTATGCTATGCCCCAACCAACGACAGCAGTGAAGACGCCAAGGAGCACTTCTACGACGAATTGCAGAGCATCCTGAACAGACTGAGTGACAGAGACATCAATATCCTCATGGGAGACTTCAATGCTAAGATTGGAGCAGACAATACAGGATATGAAGAAGTGATGGGGAAGCACGGTCTAGGAGACATGAACGACAACGGGGAGCTGTTTGCTGACATCTGTGCCATGAACAACTACGTGATTGGTGGAAGCGTGTTCCCACACAAGAAGATCCACCGAGCAACATGGGTTTCACCAGACCATGTGACAGAGAACCAAATAGACCACATATGCATCGCAAAAAAGTTCAGAAGATCGTTGATGGATGTCAGGGTCAAGAGAGGAGCAGATGTGGCGTCCGACCACCACCTTGTGACAGCAAAGCTTAAACTAAAGCTGAAGAAGAACTGGACAGACCACGAAAGAAGAAAAGCAAGATACAACGTGAACTACCTGAAAGACCCCAAGGTGAAAGAAGAATACAAGACAGCAGTCCACAACAGATTTCAAGCACTCCAAGAACTACTTGACGAAGAGACACCCCCAAATATCGAGACCCAGTGGAACAACATCAGAGAGTCTTTCAATACAGCATGCGAGAAGTCCTTGGAAGAAGGAAACCAAAACAGAAAGAATGGATCACACCAGAAACACAGAAGAAGATCCTCGAAAGAAAGAGAAAGAAAACTGAAATCAACAACAGTAGAACTAGATCAAAGAAGGCAATAGCGCAGAAAGAGTATAGCACAGCGAATGCCGAAGTGAAGCGGAGCATCAAACAAGACAAGAGGAACCACATAGAGGAGCTAGCAACAGAAGCAGAAGAGGCAGCAGCAAGTAGGAACATGAAGAGACTGTACGATACGACCAAAAAGCTGGCAGGAAAGATTAGACATTCAGAGCGACCAGTCAAGGACGGAAGCGGCAACACACTGATTGGAACAGACCAGCAGCTGAACAGATGGGCCGAACACTTTGAGGAACTGCTCAACCGACCACCACCAGTAAATCCACCAGACATCGAAGAAGCAGCGAGAGACCTACCGATCAACTGCAACAAACCAACCAAAACCGAGATCAGAAGAGCCATAACACAACTGAAGAATAGTAAAGCCCCAGGATCAGACGAGATACCAGCAGAGGCACTGAAAGCCGATCCTGACCTATCCGCCAATATGTTGCACAGACTGTTCGAGAAGGTTTGGAAAGAGGAACAGGTCCCGGCAGACTGGAAAGAAGGACATCTCATAAAGATCCCCAAGAAGGGGGACCTCAGCCGATGCGAGAACTACAGAGGCATCACTCTTTTGTCCGTGCCTGGCAAGGTCTTCAACAGAGTCATACTGGAGAGACTGAAGGGCCCAGTGGACCAGATACTTCGAGAGCAGCAGGCGGGCTTCAGACAAGACCGATCGTGCACAGACCAGATAGCAACACTGCGGATCATCGTAGAACAGTCTATAGAGTGGAACTCGCCTCTCTACGTCAATTTCGTGGACTACAAGAAGGCATTCGACAGTGTGGACCGAGAGACGCTGTGGAAACTGCTAAGACACTATGGCATCCCGAGGAAGATCGTCAACCTGATCCGCAACTCATATGAGGGAATGACGTGCCGAGTAGTGCATGAAGGACAGCTAACAAGAAGCTTCGAGGTGAGGACAGGGGTCAGGCAAGGCTGCCTGCTTTCACCGTTGCTGTTCCTGATCGCAATCGACTGGGTGATGAAGCAAGCCACCAATGAAAGGCGAAATGGAATCCAGTGGACTCTGTGGAACCAACTAGACGACCTTGACTTTGCAGACGATCTGGCACTCCTGTCCCACAGCCACCGACAGATGCAAGAAAAGACATCAGAGATCCAGTCAGCCTCGGCACAAGTGGGGCTACACATCCATAAGGGCAAGACCAAGATCCTGAAGGTCAACACTGACTGTGAAGAGCCAATCAGGTTGGATGGGGAGCCGCTAGAAGAAGTCGACACCTTTACCTACCTCGGGAGTGTGGTGGACAAAGAGGGAGGGACAGACGCGGATGTAAAGACAAGAATTAACAAGGCAAGAGGCGCTTTCATAAAGCTTGGAAGGGTCTGGAACTCCGGGAGCATAGGCTACACGACAAAGATCCGTCTCTTCAACTCCAACGTCAAGTCAGTCCTGCTATACGGAGCAGAGACGTGGAGGACGACCAAGGGCACAACGAAGAAGATCCAAACGTTTGTGAACCAGTGCCTGCGCAGAATCCTCAGAATTCACTGGCCAGAGAAAATAAGCAATACCGACCTGTGGCAGAGACGAAACAGCAGCCTATAGAGGAGGAAATCCTGCGGAGAAGATGGGGTTGGCTAGGGCACACCCTACGGAAACCAACATCCAACGTCACAAGACAGTCGCTGACATGGAACCCCCAGGGAAAAAGAAAGCGAGGAAGGCCGAGAAACACCTGGAGACGGGACCTCGCCGCAGACACCAAGCTCACCGGATTTGGATGGGGTCAGCTGGTGACGGTAGCCCAGGACAGGAGGCGTTGGAGGGCGGTCGTCGATGGCCTATGCACCAGGAGGGGCGAAGGGCATAACTCAGCGGTTCTCAACCTTTTACATGTGACGACCCCCCTGACGAACACCGGTACGTCCGCGACCCCCCTTAGCCAGCTAGGTCGGTGGAAGAGCGGGGGGGGGGGGGGGCCTTAGCTAACCTCGAGCGCAGCGTCGAGGAAATTAATGCAATTCAACAACGGAAGAACAAAGTTCGTATCTGCAAGAAGTATAACTGTTAATGAAATTTTACTAAAGCAAATTCTGTGGTGCTAATAAATATTATTTTATTGGACACTCACTATGATTAATGAGAAGGTTGAGCTGCTTGCTGTTGCATTGAGAAGCGAACCTGTGTGCGATGTTCGTACCCACTGCTATTCGCAGCTCAGCCTCTGCGTCCACACGATTTCTGTATTTCGACTTCAGTGCTGCCAATGCTGAAAATCCTTGCTCACACATATATGAAGTTGAAAATGGCAGCAGAACTTTCATTGCTTTCTCAGAAAGTAGAGGATATTCACCGTTGACGCTAATCCAGAATGTTGGCACTGGTGTTGTTTGTTCAGGGATTGGTCACCCGAAAGGTCGATGAGCTGCTCTTCTTCTTGCGTGGACAACCCGCTTGTGCTAGGATCAGCCAGAAATGGATTACGAATCCAATCGTATTTAGTCACATCAATTTCAGCGAAATAATGCTGAAACCTTTCTTGCAGTCCGTTTAGATGGGCAATAATTACATTCTTCACCTGATCAAGATTCAAGTTGTCAGCCTTGCACTTACACAAGCACGGAAACATATCAAAAATATTTTCTTGGCGTATCTTTTGCGTCCACAACGAAATTTTTCGGACGAAAGCATTCATCTTGTCAGTTGTTTGTAATATGGTGGTGTCCTTCCCTTGTCTGGTCATCGCCTTCTGTCAGGGACCTATAGAGTACTAGGCCTGAGCACGTGGGATGAAAGGGTGTGAATGATCACACAAGACGGTCAAAAATGATCTTTCGCTAATAGTGACAGGGTTATTATTTGTTGTTCCCTAGGACTTGTTTTTGAGCATTGTCTCTTAGTCCTATTATGATGGCAGTCTTGCTTAGGTATTTTCCAGGTCTTAGAGACTATGGAATAATGGTCCTCGTCGGGATAGTCTAGATCCTTCTGAGTCCACTGGCCCCGTCGACTAACCCGCGTGACACAGCACATGAACCAATAAACGGCGAACGAATCAGAATCAGTGACAGTATGACCCCCTTCTTGACTTTTGTATCTACTCCTAACGCTATTGGGTTCTGTCAGCTTGTTGTTGTAGATGACTTGGTAGTTTAAACTTTTGTGAAGTGTCTTTCTCCGGCAAACATTTGTACTCTATGTGTGTGTGTTTTCGGATAAAGAAGACTTGTGGTGAAATAGTGAGAGGAATGTCTTTAATACCTAATATTGTTAAACTGATATAAAAAAATGGCTGAGCTCTCAGTGGTGTTGTGTATGACGCCAGTTAGTGTCAAGGCTGTGGGTCTACAGCACGAGACGAGGTCACTGACTCTACTGATGCCGTCCCACGAGCTCCCTGCTGCACACAGAGACAGGGAAAATGCTTCTTCCATTCCATGAACTGTCAAGCACTTACGAAAGCGTTTTAACAATTGTACATCAAGTAGAGGAGAATCATCCGTCGATCTACACAAAGCGAGAATAAATTGTTTACACTTTGCTTTATTCTTTTTAACCGGTTTCTTTTCCATTGTAGTTTTCATGTCAGTTAACCTTTTTTCTTTGTTATAGGTTATTATTTTCTTAGACATATAAATGTTTTGAATGAAAGACTAGTTCCGAAGAAAAAAACACAACATCCAAGTGTGCAACACTGTACGACGATAGACCTAAGTATTTACAAAGTTGTACATCCCTAATCTTTTCTTCTCTTCCTACAAATTTCGTTACAGAGAACTGTATATGTATATTGTGTGCCTCTCCTTAATACTCTTGTGTCTCTGATTGTCCATGAGCAAAGACTGCAGAAAACCTTCCTTGACGCTGACCTTAGCAACAGTATCGACCTTCCCTTGTGACATCAGTGTCCAGTCGCGCTGTCCATATTAGAGATCAGAAGAATAAACTTTTTTTTTATTTTGAAAGTTTTGTTTCTTTAAGCACATATCTACAGTTTTCAAATGGTACATAAAATAGTCAGAAGGACAGACAATACTTAAGAGCTGTTGTCTGACTTGTTAGAGACAAAAGTGAAAACGGATGTAGTAGATACAATAACAAGATTGTGAGGACTCGGGGCAGCATCTCAAACCAAGAACTTTTATTTAGGTCCTCCGGCTTTCACAGTCATCCTTTCTTGTACATAATAAAAGAGTTGATAAAACATCTCCACACTGTGATCGAAACAATTTTTTGTCAGATTAATTTTTGTTTCTGAAATACAACAAGAATCGTTAAAACTTTACTGTAAAAAGTGTGTTTTTATGACAATCCTATTTAGCAAATTTATTAATGTAATGTTTGTGTAATCCTAATTTTGCTTTTGACTCTCTAGTTGTAGAAACATCGCAGGGCCTAGAGATCAAAACCAAGCAAAATGAAGATGTTTGTGCACTTAGTCAAGATGAACGCTGCCTTTCGGAAGTCAACACTCATCAGTACTTTACAACAAGAGAGGAGCAAGAGATGACACAACAGATGTAGTGAAGTTTCTCTAAGATGTAAATTTCTACAGCAATTATGTGTGTGTGTGTGCGCGCGCGCGTGCTATTTCTCAAATTGTGCGGTTTGTTGTCTAAAGCAGAAATGTCAAACACACGGCCAGGAAGTGCACAGACATTTCAGACTAAGTAAAAATTCTCATTCGAACGAGGTGTCGATCCTCAAGACAAAACGCTGAAAAAAGTTGCAAATAAATGTTTGTTTCTAAAAGTGGTTATTTTTGTAGAATATATTTGTTGGTGTTCATTATAATTCTATGTTTCCATTTCAAAATTCTTTTTATTTTCTTTTGTGAAACTACTTTATTACCTTGTATTCATTTAGCTGCTAAACCTGTTTTACGGACATTGTATGTTTTTAACTTTAACAAACAGACATATTTTTCAATAACATTTTATTTAGTAACTTTTATTATTTGTAGTGTGTGGCGTTTGACAGCACAAACGTGACCCATGTGACCCTCAGCTTGATGTGCCTTCTCTAGAAAGTTCTTTGTCTGCATGTCTTAGCCAACAAACACAGATGTTGGTGAACTTCATGAAGATGAGTGCTGGCGATCGGAAAGAAACACTCATCAGTTCTGAACAACTGGAGATGCGAACACAGATGTGGCGCGAACATGGAGTGGAGTGGAGTGGCTGGCTCCGTGACCTACAAACGTTTATGTGCTTTTAGTGCTTTGATATGAAACTGAAATTTTATAGATTGTTTTTCATGCAAATGTTATCTCCAAAACGTTTGTGATGTTTAACAATTTATAGTAGAACTTCTTTACAGTTGCAATGCTAAATACTTTTAGGCCTTAAGTGCATTTAGTTACACAGTTATAAACAGATCCTTCACCTTATCCCAGACACAGTTTTAAAGCAACCCTTGTTTTAAATAGATAAGAGGATTAAGGATGACTGCGTTCATAAAACGACTCTCATGTAAAATCAACAAAGCGGAAACTGTTTATAAATCGGGTGATGAACTACATTTTTGACATAGTCTGAAATGTTCTAATTATTTAATAAGAGGTTATATGCCATAATTAAAGTGTGTAAGCGTATTTCTGTGTGGGTCAATATTTTACACAAACACAGTTTTGCGAACATCGGGTAGTCGCGGCTTCTGAAAGTTCTTATGTTAATAAGTCTGTTCTCTGTCAGTCCAGTAAAGGACAAAGATTCCATAGGACAATTTTAAATAGCATTTCCTATTTTTTTAACTTTTAGTTGGGTGAGCTAATATAATCTTTTACATTGTGTTCATGTACACCTACGAGCTTGGAATCAGCACATACATAAATGTGACCCTCCACGACGAAATGAGTCTTAAGTCAATTGCATATTTTTGAAAAAGTACAGAGTCTGAACTTTCTTTTGATACAAAAAGTGTTCTTCTTGTCTTAAAATTGATTGAGTTATAAACGTTTGAATTGTGAAAGTTCGGTAACGGCCATTTTGAGAAAATCGTGTTAAAAGATTAGCGTCGAGATGGCCGACCAGGTTTGTTTACTCCTAAATCTTTCGATCGGTTAATATTTGAATCATTCTTTAATGAAGTAAGACATACAGACTCTGGGCTTTCTGACAAGGTATAACACAAGGAGGTTATGACAGAGAAACATTATCTAAAAAGCGTTTGAATTTCATTTTTCTGCAAGAGTCGGTACGGATCGCAGTAGGGTACTTCAAATAAAACATATTTTAAGTCATTTCCGTGACAATAAAAGGATCTCTTATAAAATAAGGACATTGTCAGAACTTGGTATAAATAAGACAACATTCAATTTTAAATGATGACAAACGTGTGTTAATTTTATCTGAAATTTGTTTTAATGGTTAACTGTACTGAACAGCTTGTGTCAGCCTTAAACTATTTGTGACTTGGACTCTCTGATGGCAGACACATCGCAGGACCTGTAAATTCAAGCAAAAAAAATGTTTGTGACCTTGATCAAGATAAACGCTGGCTGTCGGAAGACAACACTCATCAGTACTTGACAACAAGAGAAGACCTAGAGATGTGAACACAGATGCAATGAAGTGTTTTTTCCTCTGGCATAAATTAGAAGTGCAATTGTCTGTCTGTGTGTGTGTGTGCGCGCGCGCGTTAGCCTTTCAAAACAATTGTTCATAAAAAACATTTTAAGATGCCGAATAAATTCAGCAACGGTTTAAAACTGTTTTATTGAAAAAAGGATTTAGTGCATGGCATGTAAGACTTCTTTGTTTTTTGTTTTTTGTTTTTTGTTTTTTGTTTTTTGGGCCGTGGGGCTGGCGACATAAAAGTGTGCAGCTGAAGATGAAGCGAAAGGCCTGTAGTAGCATTTAAACTTTATATTATACACGATACTGACAATAGTTAAATAGATCTTTTATCGTGAAAGTGAGATTTCTATATTTTTGACGACGATAAAGGTTATCATCATCAGCTTCGTCGTCGCCGCCGTTTTCACTGTCATCGTCATATCATTATCAGCCATACATCGTGTTCTCTCAATTTGTCTATGTTAAAGAACTTGCTTACCCCTGTTTTAATAAGATAATAATTGTCCGATATTCGTTTTCTATACAAAAATTTCCTGTTAAGTATACAACAGTCTTTATTAAATTACAAGAAGGAAAAGTTGAATAATAAATATCGTTTTTTAAGTTTTGCCTCTTTGTTTAAATCCACTCAAACATTTGCCACTGTTAATATCATATCGTCACAATTAAAAGACTTTATCATATCACTAAATATTGAAAGATTTATTGATTTAATGACAATTAGAAGAGTCTAATTACGATATCTGACATTTAACTAATAGATGATATACACTTGTTCACAAGGTGTTATTGTCATTTAGCAAAAAATATCCAAATTCAGCAGATGTTTTATGTTCCGGGCTCAGGTTGTTTCCGAGATGAAATCCACCCTGACCCGGGTAATGGCAGCTCAGGAAGATGACATCTTGCGCGTGACTCATGTTGTCTACAGGCACGAGCCTCGTCACGTCCATGTAAGAGACGAACAGTTCATGGTGGTAGACCTCGACAGATTTTCTGTCATCAACTTTTGTCTCTCTCTTTTCTGACAAGATCCATTCGAAATTCTCGGCAATTTTTATGTCAAAGGTACCCTTACTGCTTTTGTTGTGCACCTTATTGCTGCTGGATGCCTGAATATAATCAACTGTCTATGAAGCTTTCACAACTGTATTTTTTGGAACATTTCAATATCATAAGCATACGTACGCACACAAAGACAAAAACATACACTACTAAACTCATAAACTCACACATAAATCTATAAACATCAGATCGATTTTTTTTATCATACAAACAATTATTTAGAAGCACATAATACCGAAAACATACAGAAAAATGTAAGCATGGGACTTAAGTCCTTTACAGGAGACCCAGTATTGTTGCCACTCTGTGCTGTAGGGAAGGTGCAGGGTCACAACTCTCCATTGCCCTAAAGATGTGGACCTGATTACTTGAAGATGGTAAGAGAAAGTGAATGCCCCATAAAGCGTCTGCGATCTCGTTTGTGATACAATATTTGCTTAGATATTGCAGACAAAATCATTTAATGAGACACTTTTAGGAACATTTAGCTTACAACACTAGCAGACTTTATGTTTGTGTTTTACCTGGCGCGTTACATGGATCCTCGCACAATAAAATTTAAACCATGATAAAAAAAAAACAGGTTCATTGATGATAACACAACCGCAATAACATTTCAACTCGTTAAATGTTTTACGAGATAAAAAATATTGGATATTTACAGAGAAAGAAACAGAGGGGTGTGTGTATATAGATATACATTTTATAAGCTTTTAGCAATAAATTACAGTGGAACCTCGGTTAGCGAACGCCTCGGATAGCGAATTTTTCGGTTAACGAACAAAAATTTCGTTAAAAATTTGTCTCGGATAGCGAACAAAATTTCAGATAACGAACAAAAATTTTGTTAAAAATTTGTCTCGGATAGCGAACAAAATTTCTGATAACGAACAGCCACGTGAACCACACGTGACCGACCAGCATGTCATCATTCGCGCTCGAGACACAGTTACGATCGGTCGTTCCTTATCTATGCCCATCCTTCTTATTTAGTGATTGTTGGGCTTTATTTTAATAAGATAATCTTCAATCATGGCTCCAAAGAAGATTAAGAGCAATTAATAGTAGTGAGGTAATGACAAGGAAGCGGCCAACAGTTGAATTGAAAAAGAAAATGATTTCAAAGTATGAAGGTGGCATGTGTCTGTCGGATATGTGATGTGTTACCGAAGAGTTTTACAAAAAAGGCAGAAGGAACAGACACTGGACAAGTTTTTACCTTCAACTTCAACTACAGAAAAGCGAAGTCACCCCGATTTTATACTGTCACGTGTGCTCATGGAGGGGTAATCCAAGTAGTAATTCTAACCCTTCCTCCCCACACCTCCATCCACCCACGCCGTCAAAACGGCAAGTTTTCTGATGTTTAAATGCTTTCGTTAATGTTTCTATGTTTATTTAACTCCATTTATTTTGTTTCATAACTGTTCTTATTAAACAAATACCTACATAGCCTTTAACTTTCAAATATTAGCGAGTCAACAGGGGCTGGGAACCAATTAAATCTATTTCCTTTATTTCTTATGGAAAAAATTGTTTCGGATAACGAACATTTCGGATAACGAACAACTTTCCAGAACGGATTAAGTTCGTTAACCGAGGTTCCACTGTATTACTATAACAAAACTGTATCAGATTGCTGTTTACATTCTTCTCACAGTTTCACGTCATGAAAAGATCAAAACATTCGCGACACTTTTGGGGATGGTTGTCATATGATAACTAGTATAGGGCAATAGTGTTGGTGTCTCACTTCTGCTCCCTCCACGAAACAGGCGGACGCGCTGGTAAGCAGACTGTCAGAAGGTTGAATGGGTAACTGTAGGGTGTGTTTGCGGGAGGTATGTCGAGACGAGTAGCCGGCCTTTGGCGGCACTGGACCATCGGGTGGACAAAGGGCCAGGAAGTCTCACCACTGTTTATCTCCCCTGGAATCAGCAAGCCCGTGACCACGGACCGCTTACATCATGACGGACATAGATCAAAGTCAGATTGGAATGCGGGATGGTAGTTGTCGATGCAGGGGATCTCTCAGAGGAAGGGAGAGCATCAATCAGCCTACGCCCGTTAACTATAGAAGTCCGCGACGCACCTGAAGCAGGACAACAGCGCTGGACACAGGGTGAATGGGAAGCCAGACTGGACGGCGCCGGAGTCGCCGATCGCGTTGCTATTGTAAGGAGGGGTGTAGTTTGGGGCTGGAATAAGCCATAGAGACCACCTGTCTATCATGCGCTAGCTACGTATGATTGGTTGTAGCTAGGAAGCAGAATGGTTGAAGGTAAGACTGAAGTATGTCTGACCAATCGCGAGAGCGGATGACCCTCGCAGACGAGGATTTAGTAGAGTGATCGGTCAAGACTCGTGGTCTTTCGCACTGGTGCTCGAAGTGGAAGGTTGTAGCCGGAATCTGTACAAGGCTGTTCAGATTCTCTGCTGTGAGTTTGTCTGGGAATCGTGACAACTCCAGCACAACCGACTCAGAGGTGTGGAAGACCCGCTCTGTCGCAGAGTGTACGACGCTTCATCTACAGCATCTGTTTGGTCGCAAACAGTAGAGTGAGGCTGGTAGATAAGTGTTGGTCCTGTTAGGCGCTGTTAAGCTTGAGACAGCAGTCCGGCCTAAGGGACGTGAGACAGACACGTGGTGGCACGCGGTGGTGCCAGAGTCTCAGCGACTGCGAGGGAGTCAGCTACGACCGACGGAGCATCATCAACGGATTCTCGGACGTCAGCATCGGAGGGGCCCCTCAAGTGGCGAGTGGTGTGTGCAGTGTGTAGTTTGATTAAGATTAGTTGAGTCGTGGCTCATTAGATATCTGGACTAGAAGAAGGAGAACAATTAGAATAACGGGACACCTTAGATAACGACCATATGGTTATATTTGAAATTGTATCATTTGCCATAATTTGTATAATCTCTCGATGATTAATAACCTTTTCATACACTAAATTGCCTTGAGTTGTTCATTGGGGTTATGCGTGCTGGGGGCTCGAGATAATTAAAAGTGTTAATTGATAAGCAATTTAGTGTGAGAGCACGCGGTAAATGTCGACGTGATTTGGTAGAGGAATCGAGAGTGTCATAGACCGAAGGACGGAAACACAACCTGTACCATCTCCACGGGCTCTTCCCCGGGAGTTTTGCGACAAAGTGCAAGGTGACATTTAAAAAAGGTATCTAGTACTAACACATTATAAGAGACTAGAACATCGATTGTGAGAAAAATTAGAGACTTTGACAATGTTCAATGCAGACCTTGGTATTTCATGCAGTTTGTTTTAATTTCGAAGTGTATGATTACAAAAATTTAAAACTGTTTCTTATACTTTGCATTAATGTTCCAAAATTTTAGTCTGTTCAGAAAGCAATGTGGTTGTCTTGTTGCTTTTACCAGAATGAACAAGACCTACACAAATGTTTTGTAATCGCCGAGCCACTGTTCCACTGTCAGTGAGAAAGCAGACGACAAATTTTGAGCATGGATATCAGTGGATACCCAATTAAGCAGGGACAGACAGTGGGGGAGGGTGTGATCACGTGTCAACTTGCTTGCAAAGTCAAGCGCGGCTGTCATTACCACACACCTACCACCTACATCGTCTTTGCTCATTGTCCTTAGCAGAATGACACACACACAGTCGATGGCTCGCGCGTTTTCTCCACTCGTTCTCCTCTCTCTCTCTCGCTCTCGCGTGTGCACGCACTCTCTTTCTCGAATGGGCACATTAAACGTTCTCTCTCTCTCTCGCATGCGCATGTACACACATATACTACCCCTCTTTCTCTTGAATGTGCACGCACACACATAGAAATAAATAAATAATAAACAAGAGATAAAGAATGATGTGCAGTATTAAGCAAATAACGGAAATTGCCTCCTTAATTGTTTGTGCATTATAAGTTTGTTTTTTTTTTTAAATCTATTACTTTAATTTTATTCTACATGTACAACATAAAAAAGTTAAGGTATTCTTTCGCTCTCTTTCTCTTAACTCGTTCTCTATTCTCTCTCTCGCGAACGCATATATCTGTGCACACGCACACACTCTGTCATTTGCCATTAACAATATTAAAAATGAAGTTAATAACTTCCAAATTTGGTGTAGTCAAATTAAACTCCGATGTTGAATGGATCCCTACTCGACCCTTCAACTTATAATAAGGATGTGCGTGTAGACCATGAAAATTACAAAACGTCTGCTTGTACAGTGATCATCATGAAATCATAGTGGGACACAAAATAAACTAACTGGTAAAATTCACTGAGCCAGACCAACAGTCAGTGTGATCTGTAATTAAAGATTGTTATAATTAGTTCTTTGTGTAAATCGTGTAAAATAAAATAAAAAAATGTCATGCAGTATTTTAAGAGAATAGAAAATATGTGATTGTTACGTTTTGTGGAGGGTGCGTTACGTATGTATGCGAACGTTTATAACACACACTGTCGGTACAGAAGTCCGCCGAACAGACGATCGTTGAGTTATGTCCATGTCGGAGAATTGTCGTCACGGCTGTCGCAGATGTTTCTTCGAACTGTTGATTGACGAGTTCTATCCGAGGCCACTTCGGTAGAGGATATGACGGTTGGGCACCACCCTTGGGTAGGTGTCGTGATGCAGTGGAGGGTCTGTCCTCGTACACAGGTTTCCACTGCACGACTCGGAAGTATTCACTTCAATGTCTCATCCCGACTACCTGACCGTCACATCAAGAGACCAATGTCCTGAGGTCTTCACCTCAAGCTCACTTTTTCTTCTCCCCTCTTCTGGTATCTTTTCCCGCCTAACTTCTAGTTTTTCGTCACCAATCGTCCTACGTCACAACCACCATTAGATGACGTAGAAAAAAATCCGCGCGAAAATTGCGTCAGCATTCGCGCGTCTTTGAATCAAGACTAACCCAACTAGAACAACAACAACAACAACAACAACAACAACAACAACAACAACAAACAACAACAACAACAACATCAAAAACTCCTTGAATCGACAATCGTTACAGTGATCACATGTGATTGTGAGAAAAATGACAGACTTTGACAAAGTTCATTGCATAGCTTTGGATTTCATACATTTTGTTTTAATTTCAAAGTGTATAAGTACAAAAATGAAATCCTTTCTTATGCTTTACATTAATTTTCCAAAATTTTAGTCTGTTCACAAAGTTTTTGTAATCGCGGCGCCACTGTTCCACTGTTAGTGAGAAAGCAGACACAAAATTTCCAGCATGACTAAATAAGTTCATTTCTGAGGCTTCAACTTCGAAGCTAATTATTAATAGTACCCAAGTACGAGAGAGAGAGAGAGAGAGATTGTCTGTGTGTGTGCTTTGCCCTTAAGTTTTAAACTTCTTGACAATAGTTCATTTGAATCCATTTACCTTATCAGAATGACACCAAAACATTTCTCAAAAATAGTGAGTGTAAAAATATTGTCCTTTACATTCGTAGAGAGAAAATTTCCATTCATATATTTAGAAGTGCAAGGTGATTGTATTGATAACCTTTGTGACTTTAATGACTAAAACTTGGGTCAAATTGAATTTCTATGAGCGAGAACACTCCTTTTTTGTGTCTGTAAGTCTGTAGTTAACAGACAGGGCCTCTGAAACGGAGAAACGTGTAAAGGTCAGATAGAGTTGAGAAGTAATGGACATGTATTAAACTATCCGTGACACCTATATAAAACATATAAAATGAAGGCGAAAGTTTAAGAAATACACATTCCTTCATCGTTTATATTATCGGACGTGCACAATGGTTGATGATGAGAACAACTGCTGGAATAGCATGACATAAAAGTATAGAATAAAAAGCAAAGGAACATATATATTGAGAATTAAAGCTGACGTGTGCAGTATTTTCGGCACCATCTGTTTTAGCCACATCATAGTGTCTTCGCCTCTCGATGCACTAACAAATATAATGCAAGTTAATTTTCATGTGATACGAGCTCTGAGCACTGATGCCACCGTCTTTTTTACTACTGCAATTATTGTCGATGCTGCCGCACGTATAAAATAATGTGAAAATGATATATGAAAAGTATGTTTTTATATGGCAAATAATCTTTTTAATTTTCCCTCTACTGTATACACAAACCATTTGTGCGATTTTGTTCTCAAATGCAATAGAAATATTGATAAAGTCTAATGGCCGAAAATATAATTATCCAAAAGACTAGAAAAAGATAAATAATTAGTGCAACGAAATGTTTTGTTTGTTTTATATTTCTAGAGCGAACGATGTTATCCTCTATGTTAGAAGGGGAACGTCTGAAGCTATGAACTTGAACACTAAATGGAACGATATGGAAAGATGGACTTTTTGCATAGTTGTTGCTGTTTTTATTTCTCTAGGGGCGGATTGGAAGATTACGACTTATACATCGGACATACAAGACGCGGGAGCATACTCAGATATATATATATATTACTCTTCATGGAAGTCACGGATCTTCCGCAGAAATAGAATTAGTAAATGATGTCGACAACTTTGAGAGTGATATGATTGATACATTCTTTGTTACAACGGACGACATTGGTGAAGTGTGCTCAGTGTCCATCAGGACTGACGCTAGTTATGCTGCTCCTGCCTGGCACATCGATTCGGTAAAATATAACTTTAAAATCCATTCTATGCAGTAAATGCTAATAAAAAGCTGAATTGTTGTGCTTGTGTCAAATACTCGCTACATGGCTGTCACCGTAACAGCAAGGGGAAGACAGGTAGGAGAGGGGGAGTTCGGTGCAGATTGAGGAAATTTGACCTTAACGACAGGCGTAGATCTCCACCGCTGCCTTCTGTTCTTCTCTCAACTGCTCAGTCCATGCGCAACAAAGTTGATGAGCTCAAGCCACTTGTCAGATGCGTGTGGAAGTTTAGGGAGACGTGTCTCCTTGCTTTTACAGACACTTGGCTGGGTGAGGCTGACCACAACAATGATTTATTCATCAGCGGGTTCGGTTATCCAATCCGTATGGACAGATCTCTCAGTATCACCAAGAATCAATATCAACAAGGCCCCCGGTCCAGATGGCATCTGTGGACCTACCCTCCGTTACTGTGCCGAACAGCTTAGTGGAGTTCTCCAACATCTATTCCAGCTCTCTCTGGACTCTGACCGTATCCCCGATATTTGGAAACATTGTGCCTGTCCCAAAAACCACTAGGCCCAGTCAACCCAATGATTTCAGACCAGTTGCTCTTACGTCACATCATGAAAACGCTGGAAAAAATTGTCAGGGGTGAAGTTATGACTGCTGTTGATAAATGTCTTGACCCACTGCAGTTTGCCTATAGAGCTGGGAGAGGTGTAGATGATGCTAAGCTGTTCCTGCTGAATACTCTGTACAAACATCTGGAGAAACCTAGAGCTCATGCACGGCTTCCCTTTGCTGATTTCTCCTTTGCTTTTAACACTGTGCAACCTCACTTATTAGCAGAGAGCCTAGTCTCAGATTTCCATTTGTCCCATCAATGAACTCTCTGGATCCTGGACTTCTTAACCAACAGGCAGCAGAGAGTTTTCGTTAATGGTACTCTCTCCGACATTATTGTTACCTGTACAGGCTCCCCTCAAGGCTGCTGCTTGTCCCCACTATTGTTCATAATATATACTAATAGCTGTAGAACCACTGTTGATGGAAGCTTTCTTACAACACACGTTCACGGTGGCGCTCTTCCTGCTTTGTACGCTGGTGTGATGAACATTTTCTTGACTTGAATGTCTCCAAGACAAAGGAAATGATCTTTGACTTTAGGCTGAACAGACCTGTTGTGGTTAATAGCACTATCCATGGTGATGCCATTGAGATAGTCAACACTTATAAATATTTAGGTACTATCTTTGATGATAAACTTAAATGGGATGTGAACACTGACATGATCCTCAGGCGGAGCCAGCAACGCTTATACCTGCTACAGAAGCTTCGGTCTTTCTCTGTCAGCCAGTCATTCTCACTCGGTTCTATCAGTCCTTCATTGAGAGTCTCATCACCTTTTCTTTCACATCTTGGTTTCACAACCTCTTCGTTAAGATCTGTTCCAAAATCACCGGAACCAAGCAGAGGGATTTAGCACTCTTAAATAAGCAGCAAATCCTTAGGACGGCATCTCGTATCCAAACTATTCCTGGTCACGTGTTGGCGAGTGGGTTCTCACTTCTGCGATCTGGTCGCAGATACACTGTACCGGTATGTCTAACGAACTGTTACCGAAACTCGTTCATTCCACGTGCCATCCACTTTTTTAATTCCACTCGCTGTGATGATGTGTCAGCCTGAGGTGACCCTGTGCGCGGTGCCCACTGAGCCTCCTGTTGCTGTGTTGCTATATGAGTGGGTGTGTGTGCACACGTATGTCGCCAGAATCAGTTCCCTTTAATCTCTTACATACTCTTCCTTCTAGTGTGCTGGCGTGTCATCATACCTGTAATTGCCCTTGCTGATTAATAAAGTTGTATTGTATTGTATGAAAGCTGTTACAACAAACATTTTGGCAAATCCTTCAAAAATTATATGATGCAATTCTTGTATATGATTGTATATTTATATTCCTTCAAGGCTTATATTTTAGTCTTTTTTTAAAAGAAATTAAAAGTTATCGATGGCTGACATTGTCATTAGCAAAATGACACGAAAACATTTCTCAAAAACATTGAGTGTAAAAATATTGTCCTTGACATTCGTAGAAAGAAAATTTCCACTCATATATTTAGAAGTGCAAGGTGATTGCATTGATAACCTTTTGTGACGTGGAACATCATTATTTTTAATGACTAAAACTTGGGTCTAACTGAATTTATATGAGCGAGAACACTCCTTTTTTGTGTCTGTAAGTCTGTAGTTAACAGACAGGGCCTCTGAAACGGAGAAACGTGTAAAGGTCAGATAGAGTTGAGAAGTAATGGACATGTATTAAACTATCCGTGACACCTATATAAAACATATAAAAAGAAGGAGAAAGTTCAAGAAGTACATATTCCTTCATCGTTTATATTATCGTACGTGCACAATGGTTGATGATGAGAACAACTGCTGGAAACGCATGACATAAAAGTGTAGAATAAAAAGCAAAGGAACATATATTTTAAGATCTGAAGCTGACGTGTGCAGTATTGTTGGCACCATCTGTTTTAGCCACATCATACTGTCTTCGCCTCTCGATGCACTAACAAATATAATGCAAGTTAATTTTCATGTGATACGAGCTTTGGGCACTGATGCCATCGTCGTTTTTACTACTGCAATTATTTTCGATGCCGCAGCATTGAGAAAATAATGTGAAAATGACTCATGAAGAGTATGTTTTTATATGGCAAATAATCTTTTAGATTTTCCTTTTACTTTATACACAAACCCTCTGTGCGATTTTGTTCTCCAATGCAATAGAAATATTGATGAAGTCACATGATCGAAAGTAAAATTTGTTAACAGATTACCTTATAGAGCCTTGACTGTTTCTTTTACTTTTGTGACTACAGCACCTCCCCGTGTTCTAATTACCCATCGGCACAAGTAAAAATGTTCCTTGTCAGTGTCATTGTCATCGATATCAAGGCCTCGCTCAAGCAGGAAGGAGACCATAATCACATGATCTTTCTTTTTGTATCCCATCATCATTTTGTATATAAAACTCCTCCGATAGCTTAGGCTGCTCATGTCAGTTTAAGAAGTACATTTATGTCGTTCTTTTGAAAACTCACCATTTAAAAGACCGTAAACAGTTTTGAAAGACGTTTCGACCCTTAATATGTGTGATTAAAACAATTTTAAGCATCATTGTATTAAACACCTTAAACAATTCTCATTCACTTAAGGTATGTTGGTAAACAATGTTTATTTTGAAGATGACAAACGTTTCTCATCGTCACTCACATCTTCTTGTCATCCTTGGTCTCTCAGGCAAATAACATTATTGCTAAATCACAGCTGACACTTTCTGACTTGTACCTTTATGCAGTCAGAAAGATGGCACACAACATCATTTTGGACCCAACGCACCCTCTCCCTCCCAACTTCCAGCTGTTGCCCTCAGGCAGGCGCTGTAAAGTGCCACGTGTACGGAAAGTTGCCTACCAGAGGTCCTTCGTGCCATCAGCCATCGCCATCCTAAATAAAGGCACAAGGACTCAGGAGCATGAAGAGGGTGTTGACATCCACTATCAGCCATTACCTTGTTGAATGTGTTTTCCCTTTTGAACATACAACAATGTAACTTTAGTCCTGACTGTGTGCGTTAGATGTCTGTATGAGTATGTATGCCTATCACAAACCTGCTGAATTTTTTTTATGTAATTAGGAAGGGGATAGGGAGAAGTTACTGGAAGGGGGAGGTTGGGAGAAACCCATTACCGCGGCTGTCAGTGTCAACAGCTCCGACGTGTCGCGCCACACAGGGATGGCCGGCCGGTCTTTGTTTAATTAAGTAGAGGTTGATAGGCTTTTGTTGGAACAAAAGAAAGAGTGTGGTAGTGTTTTGGATGTTTGTGGTGATTGGTTTTATTTCTTGACTGGGAGCGGGGAGAAGGAACAGTCTCTTTTGTGTTGTGTCCGTAGCGGACGGTTTTTGTTTTGTAGCAAGTCTTGAACGGACTTGGTGTTGTAGTCTGGGTACAAACCCTGACCTTGACAAGAGGAAGGATGGGGGGTGGCAGCTGGAGGAGAGGAAGAGAGGGGTAGGGTTCGGTGCTGGGCTGAGGTTCGATTGGTACGTCGCGTTCGTTACCAACTGTTGAGAGCGGTTGAGAGTGTGCATACGGTGACGTCAGGGTCTGTCCGGTCCCGAAAAGAAGAGAACTGTGAAGGCCCTCCAAGCAACTGACGCTCGACGACAGCGCCGCTGGTCAGGGCTACACAAGGGCCGCGTGCACTGTCCCTTGATCCCCCTCATCCGCACGCACACACCCACCGACAGGCCAGCACAGTACGGGAAACACAGCACGAACTACAACACGTGACATACATGTTATGCCTTACAATCTTGATAAACCTTTAAAAAAACAGGCAGGATGCAGCATCGGCTTACTGGTTACTTCTACAAACTAATTCTGTATTTTACTTGCATAGAATATACATAAAATTTATTTACAAAATAATTCTGTCACTTGCTTTTTTTACTGACAAAATGAGTGTGCGTCTCTATTAACTATGACCACTAAAATTCCTCTACTTTCAGAAAGAACAGATTTGATTCAACTCTCAGCCTGCAAGAGCGGTGGGTATTTGATCGGGCCCAATAGGGAAGTCAGACGAACAGGAGGGAAACGTGTAATGTGATCCTCAACTGACGACAGTTGAGACAGGGCATGACCTCCGGTCGGTGATGCTGACGCGTACATCGAGCTTTTCTCTTCAGCCGAGCTCGACGTCGCAGGCACGTGATCATCTCGCATCCCTCCACCCTCTGTTTCCCTCCCCATCTGTTGCCCCTTCCCTCGTGTAGCTGCGACAAATCAAGCGACAGGGTTAGAGGTTAAGATACCGACGGCGCCATACTGTTTGTCTTTAGTGTGAAGATGCGCTGCTCCCGTCAGACTTCGTCAGAAGCCGACCTTCTCCTCAATCAGCGCATCATCTTGTACTTCGAGCGCCTGCACTTTCCACTGCTCGAAGGTGACCTCTTGGGGCGATGTAGGTAAAAGTCCTGTGAATGTTTTTAATCCCGGGAGAGGAACGGGCGGTTGTAATTGCACATGTATAAGTCTCGTTGCTTTTTTTCTAGAATTAACATGTAAGCCGATGCTTCATCCTGCGTGTTTGTTAAATGGTTTATCAAGATCGTAAAGCATGGCATATGTGTCGCGTGTCGGCGATTGTGTTGTAGTCCGTGCTGTGCTTCCCGTACTGTGCCGGCCTGTCGGTGGGTGTGTGCGCGCGGTTAAGGGGGTTCAAGGGACACTTCACGCGGCCCTTGTGTAATCGTATTCGTCTCGCGGGCCCAAGAGCCCTAACTCGAAGTGCTGCCGTCGCGCGTCAGTTCGAGGGCCTTCACAGGTCTCTTCTTTAAGGGAACGGACTATAATCCCCCCTCCCTTAGACTCTTCTTCCCCACCCCTTCTTCTTTACCGTTTTTCGTTTCGACCGCGAGAGGTTCTTGGCGCGTTTTTCTACGGTTTCCGAAGAGTCTTCATCCAGCAACGGACAGTGCCGGACGTGGTGGACGGTGCGGTACAGTGTTCTGGAGGCCGGCGCTGGTCTCTCCATGTCTTAGGCTTCTCCGTATTCTACCTGTGCCTCGTATTCCTCGTGTTCTACATGTTCTGCATGTTCTACATATCCTACATTTTCGACTTATTCTTCTTGACGATTTTTTTCTTCGTTCTTGTCGCTTCATCTTCTTCCGAGCTACTTTCGGTCAACCGTCCACCCTGCTCCCTCTTGACCTCGTCGACGTGTGAACTCGGGACCCCGCTGCGCGAGTGTGCGGCCAGCCTTGTGTGGAGCAGCTAGGGTTGGGACATGACGAGCAGCTTACCCACGTCTCATACCTGGACAAGAGAAAGGAGGAGGAGGGGGCCGGCTGGAAAAGAGGCATAAAAAGGGGCAGGGTTCGTTGCAGGGGCGGCCCAGCGGCCCGGTGGCGCAACGGCTAGCGCCTGTCACCAATACAGTGACGGTTGGCTGCCTAGAGTTCATTTCTCGTCTCGGGCACGCTGTTCTTTCTCTGCACGTGGTATCTGTTTACAGGGCTGGCTGCTATGTCGAGATATAGCCTCAGTTGCTAGCACGGCGTAAGACACCAGTCCCACCCCCCCCATAGTGCGAAATCGCCGCAAGGTGGAAGCACTTTGCTACTAAACAACAACAACGACGCAGGGGCGGGACGCAGGACTAGTGGGCGGGCTGCCGCCCGTGGACACTATCAATCTTCTTTTCTAATCTTATCTAACGGGCTGTGTGTACACCTCGCCAAACTAAATGTTTTTCAAGTTACGATTAACGTCTGTTACAAGAAACATTTTGGCAAATCCTTCAAAAATAATATGATGTAGTTCTTGTATATGATTGTATATTTATATTCCTTCCAGGGTTATATTTTAGTCTTTTTCAAAAGGAATCAAAAGTTATCGATGGCTGACATTGTCCTTAGCAGAATAACACCAAAACATTTCTCATAAATGGTGAGTGTAAAAATATTGCCCTTCATATTCGTAGAGAGATAATTCTCATGTGATAACTAGTATATGGATGGTAGTTGTCGCTGCAGGGGATCTCTCAGAGAAGGGGAGAACATCGGTTACCCTACACCCGTTTATTATAGAAGTCCGAGGCACACCTAAAACAGGATAACAGTGCCATCTGTTATTCCACCCGTTGGACACAGGTAGTGAATAGGAAGTCAGACGGGTTGGCGCCGTAGTCGCAGATTGCATTACTAGTGAGAGAAGGTAAAGAGGGGTTATAGTGTGGGCTGGAATAAGGCAAAATGACCACCTGTCCATCACGTGCTAGCTAAGTGTGATTCGATAGTCGAAGTGAGTCTGTGGTATGGTTGACCAATCACGAGAGAGAAAAACCCGTGCAGATGAGAATTTAAAATCACGAGCGTGGAAGGATCGACGTCTTTCGTGCCGGGTTCTCGGTGAGATAAGTGGCAAGTATATGTGTTGTGTGTATTAGCTAAGCTAATTAGTGGCTCACGTTACCTCGGCTAGAAATAGATAACGGGACACCCTAGATAACGGCCATATTTTGAGATTGCATCATTTTGTAAATTGTTCAAAATACTCTCGGTCATTAATAACGTACTTAAATTCACTAAATTACCTTGCGTTGTTTTTTGGGAGGTACGCTGGGGGCTATTGAGTCAAATAAAGGGTAATTAGTAATTTAGTGTAAGTGTGCGCGTACACGTTTATGTCGGCGCGAGTTGGAAGAGAGGTGTTGACAGCTTGAACACCCCAAAGCAGCGGGAATCGCAACCTCTGACCACCTTCGTGTGCTCATTCCCCGGAGTTCACGACAAAAATTTAAACTCATATATTTACAAGTCAAAAGTGATTATATTGATAAGCTTTTGTGATGTGCAACATCATTATTTTTAATGACTCAACCTGGGGTCTAATTTAATTTATATGAGCGAGAACATTCCTTTTTTTTGTGTCTGTAAGTCTGTAGTTAACAGACAGGGCCTATGAAACGGAGAAACGTGTAAAGGTCAGATAGAGTTGAGAAATAATTGACATGTATTAAACTATCCGTGACACCTAGATGTTTTGAAAGTCAAACAATATTAAAAGATAATTGGATTTCAGCAGGATATTGATTGCGCAAATGAAGAAAATGTATACGAAAGAAAAAAGCGGGAATTTGGAGTGCAAATGCTGTTTGCCTAGATGTAAAATTACTAAGAGTATGAAATAAAAAGAGAAGGAGAAAGTAATAGAAGAATACATTCGTTCATCGTTTATATTATCGTACGTGCACAACGGTTGATGATGAGATCAACTGCTGGAAATGCATGACATAAAAGTATAGAATAAAAAGAAAAGGAACATATATTTTGAGATCTTAAGCTGACGTGTGCAGAATTTTTGGCACCATCTGTTTTAGCCACATCATATTGTCTTCGCCTCTCGTTGCCCTCACAAGCATAATACAAGTTAATTTTCATGCGATACGAGCTCTGGGCACTGATTCCACCTTCTTTTTTACTACTGCAATTATTTTCGCTGCTGCCGCACTCAGGCCGTAATGTGAAAATGATCCGGGATAAGTAATCTTTTATGGCAAATAATCTTTTCAATTTTATTTCTACCACGTACACAAACCATCTGCGTGATTTTGTTAAGAAAAAGCTTAGATGTAAGTGCATAAATATATGTTAATTTATTTCTTTAGGGAAACATGGCTTGAAAGGTGTGCATGTGTTATGCATGCAAAAAGTTTTACTGAAGAGACACATGTGAACACATTCAAACATGCCCATTACTTTCTGCTCTTTGTGTTTGTGCAAAATATAATATATTAATTTATTAACATGTAAGACACTAACTTAAAAAAAAACATAAGGCAGTTATTATAATTTTCTCTTCCTTCATGTGGACATAATATTCAAATATAATGTAAAAATATTGTTTCCAAAACTTATGACTCCAATATAATTTAGTATGATATACCTTGATGTTTTTTTAAAAGGCAAGGAAGGCGTGTTTTCAGCACACTGTTGCATCTTCAATTCTTTCTTGAGTTTATCCCCTGACTAAACAAGGATGTACTTCATAAGCTCGGTACAGCTTTGACTCGGTCAAAATCCTTGTGTCATGACTATTTCGAGAATACTTAACAACACAGTTAATTATATTTATGCAACTATCACAAACTAGCTGTTTATTTATTGAATGATAACCTTTTTTATTTACAAATTCACTTTCGTGCTCAGACGGTCCCTGTATTTTTACATGGGTGTCATTTACGCACCCAAACACGCTTGGAAATCGAGCGATTGCGTAAAATTATGATTTCTGCTTTTTTTTCATCCATCTGGCTAGGTATTTGATTTACTTAGACGATTTGTAAAGAGCCTTAGAAACACGGTGAATTGTTCGAGAAACTGTCGACCTATGCGTGTTGATCGTATCTCCTGCAACTGTTTGAAAACATCCCGAAGAATAGAATCGAAAACGTGACTCCGAAGGCTCGCTTTCGCCGTATTTTGTTAAAGTTCACGATAACGATTAACAAGTTTAAGGTCCATTTTGTAAAAGTACATAATTTTCATCTACCAAAAATAAGTTTTACATCATCGTCCTACGTTTCTTCTATAAAATTTATAAACAAAACCGAGTTGCTGTGGACGCTCGTAAGTTAGTCACTTGCTAGTCGGCAGCTACGCCAACCCCCTGGTAACTAGGACGACCTCTTCACAGTCTTTCTTGGAGACTGTGCCGACAAATCATGAGTCCAATGTTGCAGGCATGGCTTCTCCCTCCATTGACTACCGTCGTCCTAGTTACGTTGTGTCGAGCTTACTTACGTCACTTCATACATGACGTAAAAGAATGAGAGCTGACGCGCCTCTGCTCTTCCCTGACCACAAGGAGAATTAAAAATAAAAATGAATCTAATTAGATTCACCTGAATCGCGAATCGTTACATTATTCATCCTTGTCGCTTCATCTCCTTTCGAGCTAGTGTCCGCCATTGTGTCAACCGTCCATCCTGCACCCTCACCACCTCGTCGGAGTGTGAACTCGTGACCCCGCTGCGCGAGCGTGCGGCTTGCCTCGCGTGTAGTAGCTAGGGTTGCGACCGGTGAGCAGGGGACACGTGACCAGCGGCCTACCCACGTCTCATACCTGGACAAGAGGAAGGATGGGGGCAGCTGGAGGAGAGGGGGTGATTTGGTGTTTTACCCCGAGAAAAGATCGAAGGCTACATCACGGCAAGGCAGCCAGCCCTGTTAAACAGATACCACGTGCAGAGAACGAACAGAGTGTCCTAGACGAGAAATGAAATCAGGACAGACAACCTTCGCTGTGTTGGTGACAGGCGCTAACCGTTGCGCCACCGGGCCTCTCGAGCTAGGGGAGAGGAAGAGCGTGTGAACTCGTGACCCCGCTGCGCGAGTGTTCGGCCAGCTGAGCTTAGCATTTGATTTCGGTAAATAAGTGCAATTACGAGGCAAGAGATACGATTAAACAAATTGATTATTTATGTAGCAGGGTTAGATGCGATTCTTCCCCCAGTCTCTCCACAACACCAAACACAACACTGTCGTGGGTTCTAGATGGTTTTAATCCGACGCCAGTCGATATTTCTGGCAGTGGCGAAACTATATACCTTACACTAGCGCTCTTGGTCGGATGGGCTCCTACCTCTGCGCTGTCTGCTCACAGACTGTCCACTCGCCTCTTCCCACGGCCTGCTCTTCCCACGGCCTTTACGCTCCACTCCCCCAAACACATCCGCGCACCTACACCCTGTCGCTAGTCGACCCCCTCCGCTCTCCTTCGGTCACAGGGTCGTCACCCGGCCACTGACCACCTACCCCACTCGCCACTCTGTACCTTCACTGTGTGCGTGCGATCTTCCATCCTACTTCTATCCGATGTCGCACCCTACCATATACACCCCCTCGAGGAGAAATGTTGTCCTCGACATTTAAAACTAGAACCCTTATTTCCAATATATAACATGCTATCACCATATATACATCACAGGTAAACTTAAAACATATATGTACAAATTTTTGCTGCGGTCACGTTTTGTTCATAACAGTGGCCAGACGGCCGCAATGAGCGTGGTCACCACAGTCTCGGGCAGTCTTTCTGAAGATAACTTGCTCAGCAGCATTTTCAGTTTGTCACACTTCAAGCTATAATCGTCTAGTGTTTGCTGCCGGCGAAGTATAAAGTCTTCACTCCTCATCCACGTCGGTTGCTGACGTGGCCTTGTCGACGCTCGAGGGGCGTGGCGTGGTGACGGGGTTGGGGTAGCCACCGTACGTTGCGTAGCCCCCTCCTCATCTCTCCTTCCATCCTGCACACCTGGCACTTCACTGTCGTTGTCGGCAGGCAGTGGAGGCAGCGTGGCGACTTCTGGATCTGGGGCAGGGACATGACTGGGTGGTTCCGCCTCATTGTCGTCCCATACTGGCTCTTCTTGGTCACTGTCATCCCTCGCCAGCGGCTGCCCTCTTGACCTGGTGGTTGGCGGCCGCGTATGCAAGACCACAGAGCTAGACGTGTCACTGTCGCTCTCATTTTCACCGGCGGATGACTCTGCCCTAAGCGTGTTGTCCTTTCTGAACGGGCGGCGTAGTTTTCGTTGCCCCCGATAAACCGAGTGATCCCTCGCCCCTTCTGGTTGATGCGCATCCTGTAATAATCCGCCCACTGGAAGTAACATGTTGCGGTGAAGAGTCCGTTTTCTTCCTGAGCCGTCCTCTCTCCGTACAACGTACACGGGTATGGCGCTGTTAGGGTGGCTCAGCACACTGTACACCTCGTTCTCCCAGCGGTCCGCCAGTTTGTGTTTGCCGTCAAAGGCAACAGCTTTCACCAGCACACGGTCTCCCACTTCTATAGTGGCTGCCCTTGCCTTGGAATCGTAGCCACTTTTCTGTCGCTCGCTTGCCTTGTTGGAGGCTGCAGCTGCCAGATGGAAAGACTCTGTCAGTCGTTTCTTCAGACTGTCGACATACTTAGTGAGGGGTTCCCTCCCTTGATCGTTGCTATCGACGCCAAATAAAAGATCGACAGGGAGACGCGGGTCACGGCCAAACATCAAGGAATAAGGGGAGAAGCCGGTCGACTCGTGGCGAGTGCAGTTGTATGCGTGCACGAGACTGGCCACGTGACTTTTCCAGTTTTCTTTCTGTCGCGGCTCCAGCGTCCCAAGCATGTCCAGCAACGTGCGATTGAATCTTTCGCACATTCCATTCCCCATGGGGTGGTAGGGGGTGGTGCGCGATTTACTGCACCCGATGATCTGGCACAGCTCCCTTATGATGCGGCTCTCAAAGTTGGCTCCCTGGTCAGAATGTAGTCGCTTTGGCACCCCGTAATGGACGATGAAATTATTAACGAGGGCGTCGGCTGTTGTTTTTGCCGTCATGTTCCGAGTCGGGATGGCTTGGGCTAGGCGCGTGAAATGGTCTGTGATGACTAGAATATGTTGGTATCCTCCTTTGGATGTTTCGAGGGACAGATAATCCATACACACCAGCTCCAATGGCTCAGTAGTAACTATGGAGACGAGCGGTGCTCGCTCGGTGCCCAGTGTTTTCCGGCGCACACAGCGGGGACATTTCTTGATCCAGTCCTCCACGTCGGCTGTCATGCCAGGCCAGAAGAAGCGATCTCTGATAAGACTGAGGGTCCTATCTCGGCCAGGATGTCCGGCGTCGTTGTGGAGGCACTCCAGGACAGTGCGTATGTATCGCGATGGTACTACCAGCTGTTCTTTCTCTTGCTCACCGACCGTTACTCGCCGGTGCAGCACACCCCTTTTCATCGTTAGCTTATTGAATTCTTGTTGCAAAGCACGATGGGGGCCATTCGGTTGCCGTTCTTGGCGAGGTCCTTTTCTTTGCTCCATCGCCGTTATCCACTCACTCAGCACCGGGTCTTGCAACTGAGCTTGTCTGATGTCACTGCATGATAGCGCGCGCAAACCCTGCCCTGCAGCGAAGCTTTCTTCCACTACAGTGGCGGAGCATGCTATGCATTCTGCATACGCGGGTGTTTGCAACGAGCCGCATATTGCCTGTACCGATTCCTTGCCAATGTAGCCGCCGGGGCTCTGTGAATGCTGGCCTTCTACAGCAGGCAGTCTCGACAGTGCGTCTGCGTCTGCGTTGCTCTTTCCTGGCCGGTACGTGATGTCAAAATCATATGATGCCAACGATGCCAGCCACCGGTGACCGGTGGCATCTAGCCTTGCTGAGGTCAGCACGTAGGTCATGGGGTTGTTGTCAGTCAGCACAGAGAAACTGTGACCATAAAGGTAGTCGTGGAATTTCTCTGTGACAGCCCACTTGAGAGCGAGAAATTCTAGCTTGTGCGCCGGGTAGTTCCGCTCCGAGCGGCTCAGTCCCCTGCTGGCAAAACACACCACCCGTTTCTGATTGTCTTGCACCTGGTACAGCACTGCTCCCAACCCGTGAATGCTGGCATCAGTGTGCAGTTCAAACGACTGAGCGTAGTCTGGAAATGCCAGCACTGGAGGTGACGACAAGCAGTCCTTCAGTTTCCTGAACGCCTCTTCTTCTCTTGTGCCCCATACCCATTGGACGGATTTATTGGCTTTTGCACCTTTACCTCCCTTCTTTTTCCCTTTCAGCACGTCCGGCAGCAAATCGGTGAGGGGCTTGGCGATTGCCGAAAACCGTCTCACGAAACGCCTATAGTAACCTGCGAATCCCAGAAACTGTCGTACCTCCTCAGGTGTCCTGGGCACTGGCCAGTTTTTCACCTTCTCACATTTTTCAGGATCCGTCTCGACTCCAGCCGCTGACACGATATGTCCCACATATTTCACTCGATCCTGCGCGAATGTGCACTTCTTGGGGTTCAATTTCAACCCACAGTCCCGTAGTCTGTCTAGCACTCTCTCAACTCTTTCCAGATGCTCATCAAACGTACTGGAAAACACAATGATGTCATCGAGAAACACCAGGCATATGTGAAGATGTAGGTCCCCCAAACACTCTTCCATGAGGCGTTGATATGTGGCCGGTGCATTTGCCAGCCCCATCGCCATGCGATTGTACTCGTAAAATCCGAGAGGCGCAACTGAGAATGCTGTTCGCTCTTTGTGCTCTTCGGTTATCTCTACTTGATGGTAACCGCTCTTTAAGTCGAGGACAGTGAAATACTTGGACCCCGCTAGGGCGTCGAGCAATTCCTCTATCCTCGGCAGCGCGTATGAGTCTTTGATTGTCCGTGCATTGAGCTGTCTATAGTCCACACATTGCCGTAGGCTACCGTCTTTCTTTCTAACCCAGACAACATTCGATGACCAGGGGGAATGTGATGGTCTAATAATCCCACTGTCCAGCAGCTGTTGTAGATGTTCTCTCACCTGTTCGTACATGCCGGGTGGGATTCGGCGATGCCGTTCTTTGAATGGCGTATCATTCGTCAGCTGTATCTCATGTTTGACCCGTGTAACATGACCAACATCCGTTTCGCCGGTTGAGAAACTCTCGGGGCGGCCGCTAATTAGGTCTCTAATGCGTGCTTGCTGCTCTACCGTCAGATGTGGCGAGATGGTCACCGAGTCTACACAGCTTGGTGCCGCCTCAGTCATACACACGGCACTTCCACATTGAACCCTGGTGACTGGCAGAAGTTCGCCTATCACCGTGCGTGATGGTATCACCACTGTTTTTGTTGTTGCGTTAGCAACGTGCACATCAACCACGCCCATATTCTTACTGTTATAGTTGACCAGGCTCGGTGTGATGTTCAGCAGTTGATCCCAGTCGCTTTTCAGTGCCGACTGGAGCATGGCACAGGTAGGCGCGTAATCCAACGCTTGATCCACGGCACACTGGATGACAACGGCACTGTTCGGCTTGATGGTGGTTGGCTGCAAACACCGCACGTATGCCAGTCTGTTGTGACTCCTGCGCAGCGCTCTTTCACGCATTGCTAGGCAACGGAATGAGCGATGCCACAGCGGTTGCAGCTGTGCGTTCTGCAGGAACTGGGGCCCATGCTTGTCTTGTACCCGGTGCATAAGCTGCTCCAGGATGTTTGTACCTAGCAGTACGGGAACGCTGTTGCTGTACCTGTTTGAGGGGACCACAAGCAGTAGGCAAGTGAGGCTGTCAGCCCCGCCCCCTGCTCCCTCCACTCGCAGTTCCGCTTCAATGTACCCTTCGTACGGGAGCAGCTGGCCATCCGCACACTCGATATGTAACACTTCCTGCAGCGGGTGGACAGCCAGGTGTGCCAGTTTCTGGCGATGGAATGTGTCCGTCACCGTCGATACAGTTGCCCCCGTATCCAGTAACGCCTTCGTGGCCACACCTTCGACCCAGACATCGACACACGTGCTCTGTCCTATTAGTCTGTTTTTATACGAGGGGCTCAGTGCTGGCGCTGGCGAGCGTTGACCTGCAGGTTGCCCCTTTCTGCAGGCCAGTTGTCGTTTAAAGGCTTGCGCAGATGGTCGATGCGCACCCGACACCCCACTTGTATATGGCCCTTGCCACCACACCTGAAGCACGTGGGCCCGTCGTCGTCGTAGCGGGGGCGTGGTGGCCGCTGGTCTGGCGCTCTGCCCGCCGCAGGTTCGTTGCCTGGACCTTGTTGCAGTTGGCGCCGCAACGACTGCACCTCGGCCGACAGCTTCTTTACCTCTGCACACCAGTCTTCGGCCGGGATGGATTGTGCAGCGTTGAGAACCGCTTGCTTTCCAGCGCCTGTCTTCTGTGCTGGTCCCTCGGCCTCCTGCTCTGCCTGCCGTAAGCCACGAAATAGAGCGTCCACGTCTGTCTCCATTTCGAACTTGTATGCAGTTCGGTCTTTTAGGGGTTGCCGTAGTCCTCCCCACAGTCTGCGGCGCAGCGTCTCGTTGTATGCGCGTCTTTCGATCAGGTGCGCATTCAGGGCTTGTGTCAGGATGTCTTCTATGCGACACCGCCACTGCGTGACATTCTCCCCGGCCTGCTGGCGCGCAGTGTAGAAGGACCCGAGTAGGTCTTGGTCACACACCACGAGACCAAAAATACTGTCAAATTTCTGCAACAGCTCGTTCAATGTCGCGTGCGGGCCCAGACGCATGGCCACTCTGGCCGCCTCGCCTCTCAAAGAACGGCGGACAGCTTCCAACACAACAGCGTCTGTATACCTTCCCCGCAAACACATCAGTTCATACCTCCACAGGTCCATCGCTGTGTCGTTCTTGCCCCCGGAAAATGGCGACAGTCGCGGTGGCTGTGGTCCGCTGGCAATCAGCGGCGCAGTCTCCACTCCATCCCTTGTCGCAGCGTATCCTGCCGCCCATTGCTGTAGGTCGGCAGCGGTGTCTGCTGTTGGCTTCACTTCCAAATTCCTGAAGGCCTCCAACGCTCGTTTCTCCTCTTCTGTCAATTCCATAGTCTCTGGCGGCACTAAGCTGACTTGATTTGTTCAGTTTCGCCCAGTGCCCCACATTGGGCGCCAAAAATGTAGCAGGGTTAGATGCGATTCTTCCCCCAGTCTCTCCACAACACCAAACACAACACTGTCGTGGGTTCTAGATGGTTTTAATCCGACGCCAGTCGATATTTCTGGCAGTGGCGAAACTATATACCTTACACTAGCGCTCTTGGTCGGATGGGCTCCTACCTCTGCGCTGTCTGCTCACAGACTGTCCACTCGCCTCTTCCACGCCTGCTCTTCCCACGGCCTTTACGCTCCACTCCCCCCAACACATCCGCGCACTACACCCTGTCGCTAGTCGACCCCCTCCCGCTCTCCTTCGGTCACAGGGTCGTCACCCGGCCACTGACCACCTACCCCACTCGCCACTCTGTACCTTCACTGTGTGCGTGCGATCTTCCATCCTACTTCTATCCGATGTCGCACCCTACCATATTTACGTCAACAAGCATGTGGTTAAACAGTTTAAACTATTTACAGCATATCTACAAGACAGTGTCATGTTGCTATCGGATGTATTGTGTTTGAGGGCATCAGACCTGCCGGTTACAAGTGAAACATTTCACAAAAAGCACTACAATAGTTATATACGATCATAAATTATTCGTGACTACCCATTGTTACAAAGTACAGTTGTTTAATGGCATCTTTCACTAAATAACCATAACCCTACTTCAGAGATCGGCGGTGTTTCACTTGGAGATGGACGCACAGGAAAAAAAGTCCGCGCGCAGGTGACAGCGAAGACTGCACCCTGACCCTGTACCTCTGACCCTGTACCTTGACTTGTCGCAGCTACACGCGGGAAGGGGGAGAGACAGAGGGGAAGGAAAACAGAGGGGGGAGGGGTGTGTGATCACGTGTCATTTTGCCTGTGAAGTCGAGCGCGGCTGTAGAGAAAAAGCTCAACGTACGCGTCCTTACCACCGCCCTACCACCTACATCATCTTTACTCACTGTCTGCATTTTTGTTTATGTGTATGAAAGAAAAATTGATCTAATCAATGGCTATCAATCTGAGAAAAAGAAAATATTCAGTAATCAAACCATAATTATTATAATCAAATAAAATGTGTGAGAAAAAAGGAGAAAGCTTACTGGTAACATATACATTAGCCAAATCTAAATTGAAGTGCAAGTGTCTCTGCAAAAGTTTTTTAACCAACTTTCGTTGTCTTTTATCTTGGCAACCTACTACCAATCTCCTTTTCTGTCCTCTAACGGGCTGTGGCCCCGTACTCCTCGCCAAACTAAATGTTTTTCAAGTTACGATTAAAAGCTGTTACAATAAACATTTTGGCAAATCCTTCAAAAATAATGATTTATTTCTTGTATATGATTGTATATTTATTTTCCTTCAAGGCTTATATTGAAGTGTTTTTTAAAAGAATTGAAAAGTTATCGATGGCTGACATTGTCCTTAGCAGAATGACACCAAAAATATTGTTCTTCAGTTTCAGAGAGAGAAATTTTAATGACTAAAACTCGGGTCTAATTGAATTTATATGATCGAGAACATTCCTTTTTTTTTTGTGTGTGTCTGTAAGTCTGTAGTTAACAGACAGGGCCTCTGAAACGGAGAAACGTGTAAAGGTCAGACAGAGTTGAGAAGTAATGGACATGTATTAAAGTATCCGTGACACCTATATAAAACATATAAAAAGAGGGAGAAAGTTCAAGAAGTACATATTCCTTCATCGTTTATATTATCGTACGTGCACAATGGTTGATGATGAGAACAACTGCTGGAAATGCATGACATAAAAGTGTAGAATAAAAAAGGAAAGGAACATATATTTTGAGATCTGAAGCTGATGTGTGCAGAATGTTGGGCACCATCTGTTTTAGCCACATCATATTGTCATCGCCTCTCGTTGCACCAACAAATATAATGCAAGTTAATTTTCATATGATACGAGCTCTGGGCACTGATGCCTCCTTCTTTTTTTACTACTGCAATTATTGTCGATGGTGCCGCACTCAGAACATAATGTAAAAATGATCGGGGAAGAGTATGCTTTTATAAGGCAAACAATCTTTATAATTTTCTTTCTAATTTATACATATACCATCTGAGATTTTGTTCTCAATGCAAAACAAATATCGATAAAGTCACATGACCAAAATATAATTTGTAGTAAGTATATATATATATATGTGTGTATTCGTTATCACAGACTGTCTTTAGAAAGTTTCCACAAGTGGAGCCGCTGTTGTCGAGTGGGAGCAACAGGATGTGGCCTCTCGTCTTTCTCCTCTGCTTCATTCAAGGTTTTGGTGTTCAAGGTAACAGTGATTGTAATGTACATTACGAATACACAAAAACACTTACAGTACACAGCCAGACATATCTTGCTCAAGAATAAAACTGAAGATTAGAAAAATACAAAAAACTAGAAAAAGATAAAAAATTAATGTAGCGAAATTGTTGATGTGCTTTATATTTCTAGAGCGAACCATGTTATCCTCTATGTTAGGAGAAGAACGTCTGAAGCTGTAACAATAACAATAACAATAACAATAACAACCAACTTTATTAGTGCCAATGGGCAATTTAAATGGTATGTGTGCTTTGTTTCCAATATATATAATATATATATATATTTTAAAAAATAAATAAATAAAAAACATTCCCATGCATACCTACACATCTCACGCTGACAGTTCATCTACAATGGAGAAGCTGGACTGCTGATGGCACAAAAGATTTTAGATGCCTATTGCTTGTGCATAGTGGCATTGCATAGCGGTTACCTAAAGTTAATTAAACAAATTCCCGGCTAACACATGTTCAGGTATTGACAGAATGCGGGAAGCTTTCCTAACTAGTTGTTGATCACAGAAGAAAGTCAAGTTTCTCTGTTTGATACCAATTATCTTGGAACAGATGTGAACAATGCTATTCAAACTATTCCTATCATGGACAGATTACGAAACAAGCAAGCAAACGAAAAGGATAAAAGACTCAATAAAAGACTGGTAGAAACGGGCTAAAATTGCTTGGCTGACTCAAAAACTAACTTCCGCAAAAGGTACATTGTCTGCTGGCCACGTTTGACAATGTGTTCAGTGTTCAGAGTCCATTTAAGCTGGCAATCATAAACAGTTCTCAGATTCATACGCTTAAACAGTGCGGTCAGTCTCTCTCTATCTCCATAACTCTTTTTATAACCCATTGTTTGTTTGGTTGCTTTTGTTTTTAAATACAATTTAAATATTTATAAAGTCACATGGCAAAAAATCTTTGTTCTGATTAGTATATATGCATTGGTGATCACTGTCACGTGCCGCGGTCGGGCGTCTCAAGACTCGCTCTCTCGCAGACACAGTCGATCGCAATCACACAGACTTCCACGTGCCCGCCGCGAGCAGCGAAGCCAATCATTCCTCAGGTTAAAAGTACAAAGTAAACAAACTGGAATAGAGTCAATATCCAGAGAAAAAAAAATTCCCATCATACACAAACATTTAGATACATCCTCCAGTCAAACGAAGGGTCCAGCGCGACACTGAATGTTCACTATAACACAGCCTATCCACCTCACTGAACACTGCATGAGCCTAGCTGACGTCACCACGTCCACGTCACCTCCACTACCGGTTCGATCCCCGTCTTCCGACACATAGTCTCCTTAGAACTGAGAGGATTACCCCCTCCCCCCCCCCCTCCATATTTACGTCAGTACCAGTGACGTCAGACCTTGCGACGAGCAAGCGACGCGCGATAATCACAAACTGTCTTTAGAACATTTCTACACATACAGTCGCTTGCTTGAGTCAGCGGAATGTGGCGTTTCGTCTTTGTGCTCCTGCTTCTTGGAGGTTGTGGTGCCCATGGTAAGAGGTGGTTGTGATGTACATTAAGAAAACACAAAACACTTACAGTACACAAGCAGAAATATTTCTGTCAGGAACAAAATTGGCAGTGAGGGAAAAACAGAAAAGATAGATAATGAATGTAAGACTCACTTTTAATTGATTTTGTTTTTTGGTGGAGGTTTATTGTGTATACATTGAAGATACCTGATGCGGCTACACACTCCAATGTCTATGTCATCCTCTATGTTAGGAGGGGAACGTCTGAAGCTATACGCTTGAACAGTAAATGAAACGATATGGAAAAAAGGGACTTTTTTCACATCGTTATTTTCGATGCCACCGCACTCAGAACATAATGTGAAAATAATCCGGGATGAGGATGTTTTTATATGGCAAATAATCTTTTTTATTTTCTTTCTAATTTATACACAATCCATTTGCGTGATTTTGTTGTCAAATACAATAGAAATAATGATAAAGTCACATGACCGAAAGTAAAATTTGTAGTAAGTATATATATATATATTTCTACTCCGGACATGACCCTGAAAAATTGTTCTCTTGGTTTGATGCTGTAGACAACAACTTCTCTCCGAACACATACACACATATGTTGTCTCTACATTCCTGTTCATCTGTTTGTGTGTTATAATAGGAATAACGCACACTTAAGTTGCATATGCTCTAAATATCTCTATTTCTTTCACAAACACACACGCACACACACAAAGCTCGATGAGACATCGCAGAAACAATTTAAATAAATCTTAAAGCCTCTTTTTTTACCGTTTCCTAAAGCTTAGTCAGTACATAGGGAGAAGTGCGATTGCTATCAGTAGACGAAGCGGTAAATGCCTGCGAACAAAATTTCTACCGGTATTGTAAATTTTTTATCTATTAACTTACAACTTATTAACTTATAGAGTGATGTCCCCTGGCCCAACTGGCTGGAGGGGGAAGAGCTCTGTTGTCTTTTTTGTTTTATCTGACATCCTCCTGGTGTTGGACTTGTGCTTGTGTATAATTTTTGATGGGCCTGCCATCTCCTGTGTGTGGAGTGTAGTGCCTCTTCGCTTTGGTGACTGCAATTCTTTGCAACTGTTTGTCCACCTTCTGACTTGGCGATCGGCGGCACAGTTCAGTGAGCTTCGATCATGTCCGTTGGTTCTGTGAATTTTTGAGTGTGCTAGGGTCATTCGTCGTTCAGTAGGACTGGTGTCGTTTGTTGGATGTGCTATGTGCAACTATATTTCGTATGAAATGCATTCCAGCTTTTATGACATGTTTGATTATTTGGCCTACGGAGTGTGCTCATATTGCGTGTAGACGCTGACCTTTGGCTTGGAGTACCGTCATTTTGTTCTGACGTCGCAATATTTTACGTCATTTTATGTCATGTGTGACGCGCCTTCCCCTGTGTGACCCCGGGGTATGCTTGTCTAGCGAGCACTGTAAGAATAGGGTCACTCTGCCATCCAGCCAAGCGTGTCATAAGAGGTGACGAAGGTGGACACCTCACCTAGAGGTAAATTAGGTTGTGGTAGGGCCAACAACCCCACCATGTAAACAAGTTACTGTTACAGAAACTGCAAGCACGATAACTGTAAATCTGGAGCCTCGACTAGAAGATCCCTCTTCAGACGGGTTTATGACGCGTGCTGGTTAAAGCCCTCGGGAAGCCAGCTCGCCGACCCATCTTCTCACGGCCAAGGCAAAAACCAGGATAGGGACCTGGAATATCCAAACCCTAAACAAGAGAGGAAAAGCAGCTCAGATAGCACAGGAGATGAAAAACTATAACATCAAGCTCCTCGGCCTGAGCGAGACAAGGTGGAATGGTAATGGTCAGACCAGACTTTCGTCAGGGGAAACTATTATCTACTCCGGACATGACGACCCTGACCATGACCACACGCAAGGAGTTGCAGTGCTGATGACACCAGATGCTGCAAGAGCACTAGTAGCATGGGAACCAGTCTCCCCACGACTCATGTCAGCCAGGTTCAACTCCAAAGGGAGAAAGATCACGATCACCCAGTGCTATGGACCTACCAACGCAGCTACAGAAGAGAAAAAAAAAGACTTTTACAACTCCCTACAAGCACTGGTTGTTCATACTCCAAAACGAGACCTAAAGATCATAATGGGCGACATGAATGCCAAAGTTGGAAATGACAACACAGACAAAGAACACGTAATGGGTAAGCACGGTGTGGGCAACTGCAACTAAAATGGGGAACTGATCACAGACTTCTGCCTGTTCAACGACCTTGTAATTGGAGGCACAGTTTTTCCACACAAAACCATCTACAAGACCACCTGGACTTCGCCAGATGGGCATACAGAAAACCAGTGTAGAAGGAGCCTGCTGGATGTCAGAGTAAAGCGAGGTGCAGATGTAGCCACAGACCACCACCTGCTTGTGGCAACCATGAAGATAAAGCTGAAGTCTTTCCATGACACATCAGACAGACCGCACCACAAATTCAATGTGCAGTTTCTTAGAGACCGTAAAAAGACAAAATGAGTTTAACTGTGAAGTTAAAAACAGATTTGCAACACTGGAAGGACTCCTGGAAGACACAGTGGCTAACCACTGGACAGGATTACAAGAGACCTGGAAGAATACCTGCACACATGTTCTGGGGAGAAAAGGAAAACAGCACAAGGAATGGCTGACTTTAGGGACCTGGCAAAAGATAGAGAAAAGGAAAGATCTGAAGCAGAAGATCAACCAATGTCAAGACCAGCAGGAAAAAGATGAGCTCAGAGCAAAATACTGGGAGATAAACAGAGCAGTAAAGGAGAGTGCAAGGGACGACAAGAGACAGGTCGCACACAGGATGGCAGAAGAGGCAGAACAAGCAGTTTTGAGAAATAACACAAAAGGACTATACGAAATAACAAGAACTCTGTCAGGAAGGAAAACCACCAATGCATGCAGACCAATAAAGAATAAGAATGGCAGCGTCATCACCGGGGATGCAGAACAAAGATCACGATGGGAGGAACATTTTGATGAAATACTTAACCGACCACCACCAACAAACACTTTGGACATTCCCCCAGCTGCAGAACAGCTCAAAGTAAATACCAACTTGCCTACCAAGACAGAAATCATCGAAGCCATCAAGTCCTTAAATTCTGGCAAGGCGGCAGGCCCATATGGCATTCCTGCAGAAGCACTCAATGCAGACCCAAAAGCTGCAGCAGAGACGCTACATCCCCTGCTGAAGAAAATTTGGGAACAGGAGCAAGTTCCAGCAGACTGAAAACTTGGCTACCTAGTGAAGTTACCCAAAAAAGGTGACCTGACACAGTGCAGCAATTGGCGAGGGATTACGCTGTTGTCCATTCCAAGCAAGGTGTTGACCAAAATCATCCTGGGGTGACTGAAAACCGCCCTAGATAGGAGACTTCGGCAAGAACAGGCAGGCTTTCGGCAGGGAAAATCATGTACCGACCAAATCGCTACTCTGCGAATTATTATCGAACAGTCCATCGAATGACAGTCACCACTATACATCATCTTTGTAGATTTTAAGAAGGTCTTTGACTCCGTAGACAGAGAAACCATCTGGAAACTGATGCAGCACTACGGATTTCCACCAAAGTTCATTGCCATCATCCAGCAGTTGTATGAGAATTTGACATGCCGGGTGATACACAAGGGAAAACTGTCTGACCCCTTCGCAGAGAGGACTGGAGTGAGGCAAGGTTGTCTGTTCTCACCGACAATCTTCCTGATCGTCATAGACTGGATCATGAGAAGAACAACCTCTAACAGCAACACAGGCGTTCAGTGGACCTTCGCCAGGCAGCTTGAGGATCTTGACTTTGCGGATGACATCAGCCTGTTGTCCCACAAGCAACAACACGCACAGACAAAGCTCACTCGGCTCTCAGAAGAAGCAGCAATGACTGTCCTAATCATCAACATCAAGAAGACGGAGGTAATGCAGGTCAACACAAAGCAAGAAGCCCCACTCCAACTACATGGAGAATGTATTACAGAGTCTGACCGTTTCATCTACCTTTGCAGCATAGTCAGCAGCAAAGACGGAGGTACAGATGACGATGTCAGAAGCCGAATAAACAAAGCCAGGCTTGCATTCCACACCCTAAGACCTATGTGGAACTCCAAGGCTTTGTCTCTACACACCAAGATCCGCATCTATAATACCAATGTAAAGTCCGTACGTCTGTATGGATCTGAGACATGGCGGGTGACAAACACCATCACCAACAAGATACAGACATTCATCAACAAATGTCTGCGCCGCATCCTTAGCATCCGATGGCCTGAGAAGATCTCCAATGCGGACCTGTGGGAGAGAGCCAACCAAAACCCTGCCAGCCAAGACATCAAGAAGCGGAAGTGGGGCATGATTGGCCACACTCTGCGAAAGCCAGCCGACAATTTAACGCGACAGGCTCTGGGCTGGAACCCACAGGGGAGGCGCAAGGCTGGGAGACCCAGACAGACGTGGAGATCAGTCCACAGAGAGGCAGAGACTGCTGGAATGACGTGGTGCCAACTGAAAGGGATGCCCAGGACCGGGTCCGATGGCGGGGTGTGGTTGCGGCCCTATGCTCCACTGGGGGCGTATAGGAAAGAAGAAGAAATATATATATATTCGTTATCACAGACTGTCTTTAGAAAGTTTCCACAAGTGGGAGCAACAGGATGTGGCCTCCCGTCTTTCTGCTCTGCTTCATTCAAGGTTTTGGTGTTCAAGGTAACAGTGATTGTAATGTACTATAAGAATACACAAAAACACTTACAGTACACAGACACAAATGTCTTTTTCAAGAATAAAACAGAAGATTAGAAAAATACAAACGACTATAAAAAACTGATAAATAATTAATGTAACTAAATTGTTGTTGTACTTTATTTCTCTAGGGGTCGAATGGGAGATTATAATTCATACATCTGACGAAGAAGGCGCAGGAACAGACTCCGACATCTATATTACTCTCCATGGATCTCGCGGATCTTCCGCAGAAATAAAATTAAAGACTGTTAACTACAACAACTTTAAGAGAAATCAGATCGACAGATTCTTTGTTTCAACGGACGACATTGGTGAAGTGTGCTCAGTGACCATCATGTCTGCCGGTAATCGCGCTTGTCCTTCCTGGCATCTCCGAGAGGTAAAATATAACTTTAAAAACCATTCTATGCAGTAAATGCTAATAAAAAACTGAATTGTTGTGCTTGAGTCAAATACTCAACTAATATAGCTGTCAATAGCACCATAGCATCTGGTCACTGTGCCACGTTCATTTTTTTTTTATAAATGTCATAAGACTGTTTTCTTTTAACCTAAAGAAGCACAACAGTTACAGAAATAATAATAAGTTATTGTTGTAGTGTATTCTTTCTCCACTGAGTGACTTCTATTGAAGATGCTTTTTTCAATAAGACCCCAATATATAAATGATTTTTAATTTGGTAATTATGTGATCCATCCGTAGCGATACAAACATTCCAAACAGCACAAAATGTTGGACCATTGTGGTTCCAGCGCTTGTAGGTACTGGCCATCTTGGCCACTGAGAGCTAGCCTCAAGCCAGGATGGAAACGATACAGCGGCCAGTAAGAAACTCCCGCTACATGGCTGTCACCATGGTAACACGCCGTCTACAGGTAGCCGATGATGGCTCGCAGTTGCCATGCGTGACTGCCATATGTATATATGTCGGCACAGAACACAACCAATCTGAGCTTCCAGTACGATGATAGTATATACATATAAATATATATGTCTAAGACTGCGCCCTAGAGCTTTAATGATAGCCACGCTGTCAGTCCTATATTTTTCCATACTGGGCCAAAATATTTTGACACGACTGTACGATGATAGAAGGCATAGTTGTAGCCGGCATGGCTCAAACATTGCAACAATATTTCTCCGATATTTATTTCATTTAAGTGGACACATTTCTGGAATCACATCACAGCATTTACGGTAACTGCGGTAGATATCACAACTGATTACCACGGACAACATTGTTTACTATTCAGATTAAAATAAATTTTTAAAATTTATTAACATTTATAGTTCATTTGTTAAATTTAATATATTCTTAACAAAGACTTACACATGCGGGAAGTTCCCCAAGTAATTAGCTGTTAAAGACTACTTTGCCGAAACCTAATGGCAGCAGGCAGATAATATTTCCAATGGCACCTGATACACCGAGTGTTATTTTGCCTGGTTATCACTTTAGTAATACTACATCCTTTAGGATAAAGACAAACATGTTTAATGCTTTGTATTAGCCTTTACAAGAAAAATTCTTAGAATTCATTATCGAAAAATCCTTTTTTATGCAATTTTGTCATGTTTGTACTTTTCTGCAAATTTAAATCTCAATGATACAGAAAAGAGAATTCTCAACGTGTCTAAAGACATTAAATCTCTTACTGCTTATGATTTCTGAGGTGATTACACATTTGTCGCTAAGCTCGTATCTCCCATACATATACACGTTTTTCTGCTTTTCTGTTGCTCACAGATTGTGGTTCACGGAAGTTCACAAAAGAAGTTTTGGTGCAACTGCTGGTTATCATATAAAGAAGGATATCAGAGGGAACTCCAACCTGATGTCCCATGCTCCAGGCAGTAGAAATAAGTATATCCTAGTTACCTATCCGAATATATCAGAAATATATAATGTTAACACCCTTTGTTAAAAAGACAAAATTTGTTGCTATGTGTGTTTCTAAAACATTCAACTATCCTCTTAAAAATTCACAACTTGATAAACACTGATTTTGTTGGATGAAAGTAATGTCATTATGTTTTTATCTCACGTTTTTTAATTAACATCAGTCTTCATTTACATTTATCTACCGTCTGACAATGACTGTTATCAGGTAAAACGATGTGGGTGCAGACTTTGAATCCGGCACTGACCAACCAGCATAAAGGTATTAAAGTATCATTTAGACACACATATCTATATTAGAATCACCAGGTGTGTAATTCTTGATAAAAATTTACTTATATGTACTTACATTTTTTGCATAGCAAAACCTCTAGCGAAAACTTTATGCGTAAAATATATTTATACATAATATGATACATAAGATAATGTTAATATATAATATAGTATACAATATATAATATAGTTTACAATATATCAAAATATGCAATTTGCAGAATAACAATTTCAATGGGCAGACATATTCACATGAATCTGATATTGTTCGTTTGCGTATTCACGTCCATAACATTTTAAAGTAATGTAAACACTCTAGAAACTTAGTAATTGTACTTTACAACTATTTTTGTGTCAAAGTTAATAAAGACGACTAAATTGTTACTTTAAGGGATTCATTACAAAAACATTTTAGAACTTGCAGATTTTCTTATTTAGAAAGGACTTAAATCTATTTATTTGTTTAATGTTTATCCTTTTATTTCATGTTCTTCCTTTTTTGTTTTCATGGAACTTACATTGTGTGTGCAGAGTTTATTCACCTGATGGAACACCTTGCTCATCCGCTACCTGGAAGACATTTAAAGATATAAAAATGAACATTCTTTAAAATTGAGACAAAAATGTGTTCTATAGAAAGACACTATATTCAATGATCTGCAAATTTAATACTGCTTGAATGTCATTTTATTATCTATTACAGTCAGAATTCTCATTTAAACTACTTGAAAAAAACATTTCTCAGATAGTTGTTTTATATTTGATTATTCTGTCACAAGATGTAATGAAAAGTTAGGAAGTACATGTACACTAGCCAACCCTAAAGAGTAGTCAACTGTAAAAGCTTCTGCAAAAGTATACCTTATAACCCAAGGTCTTTTACCCAACAAGCAATTCTAAAGCGGGCGAGAGAAAAATTGCAGGCTATCATTATAGACAAAGGTTCTCACTAGACTAGATGATTAATTCCAAACACTGTCCTGATAAGCATAGGAGCTTCTGCCGAACCTCTGATGCCGAACAACAAGACTCGGGTGGCAAGGCGTCAGTGACTTTGACAGGTATGTCAGGAACATCCTGAAGACAATAATAGCACATTGTGAGGATCGTGTAATTAATGTGAGCTTGAGATGGCAGACTGTCCTACCCAGCTATAAGAAGAGTGTACCATGATCTGCGTTTGTTTTCAGAAAACAAAACTAGAGACATTGTTTTGAACCTTTAAGCTTGTCCACATTGTGGTTAAAGAATCTTAATACGAGAAATAAACAATAACCAAACTCATACAGCGTACATGCAGAGATAATCTTTTCAGACCGTCATACATGAATACCAGTCTTTGACAAGTTTCTATAAAAACCTGAAATGGATTGTGGAGCTGCTAGCAATATTTTAGGTCTTTTATTTAAAGAGAAAAAATTGCTATTCATTTTCTGAATAAATGGATAAATAGGAATACTTTGCAACAGATGTCCTTAGGGACTAGTTTATTAAAGTTATTTCGGAATGTAGGAAAAGGAACATTTAGTAACTGGCTATCTGTTAATATGTAATTGCTGCTGGCAATACAAAGCCAATTTTTTCGATTTTGCGTAGTCTGATCAGATTGTCAAACTTCAGGAGATTTCCATCAGGATGCCAAATGTCATGGCTGTAACCTCTGGAATACCAGACTGACATTATGTTCCTCCCAGTTGAACGCCATCGGCTTTTCTGCTTGTCGGTGAGATATTTGGAAGAGATGGTGTGCTGAAACAGGATACTGTTATCAATTTCTGCACTCTAACTGATACATAAATTGCAAACTAAAGGTATTCTATTAATTAATTTGTCGATTGTGATCTTTTAAATAGAGCCACAGTTGTCGTCACTTAACTGTACATCATTTCAATAAAAATTCTGCATCAAACGTTTTACATAATGTTTCCCATTTCTATTCCTGTACGAAAATCTACTTTGAAACACCTACAAAATATTAATTACAAATCTTTTTCCTAGGAAACACACACACACACACACACACACACACACACACACACACACACACACACACACAGTCATAAAGACACACGATCTAACCTATTTGGACAAATTTTTCTCTAGCACGACAGAACTTACCCTAACAATGCAGGTAATGTGCATGTAATGTGTGTCAGATAAAATTACATTTACTAGATACTGCCATACACATTCATATCTGCAAACAAGTTAAAATATCATGTACAAAGGAGTATAAGAGACTGTATAAGGATCAAGAAAGAATTAAAAAAAATTAAAATATATCAGTTTCATAAAGTCTCTTTGAAGGTGTAATTTTTAAACACTTACCTGTTACTGGTCTTTCTTCTGGCGGATGGTAAAATAGCGTTGGTCACATCAATAGAGAAATAATGAAAAACGGAAAGTCGCACTGCTGACGGCAACGAAACGCAAAGAATTTGGCAACTGTTGTGTAAATATGTCATGGTCAAAGTGTTACACACTTACTTATTTGTGTAGACAGAGGAAAGCGTGTTTGTAATGCTATTATTCAACTCAGTTTAAAAATACTTTTGCACTAGCTTCTGGACAATGAGGGTAAATATCAACCTTGAACACCGAGAGTGAGCTGGTAAGATGAGGTCAGCGGAAGTCTGTCGTCATCATCAACGGTTTCAGTGACGACGGTACAGGTGTACACACCGCTGTGTGTCACGTGGTCTGCCGCTAGGATCCGTAACTCCCCAGTCGTGCTGTTCACTCTTCCTGACCACGTGATGGACGCGGGGCGAGGGTTGCTGTCAGCTTTACACCACAGGGTCACGTTGTGTCCAGGGTTTAACTCAGAAAGACTTGACAAAGGCTGTTGTTCCCCGGTGTTATTAGTCCATGTTATTGTAATCAACGGCTTATCTGTAATTTACAAAACATTTGTCATTGCCCATGTAGAGAAATTTATTGTGATTGGATTGCGAAGCAGAAGGGTGCTGTATAAAGCGCAGAGAATGAAACGAAAAAGTTAAAAATATGTTTAAGGATTCTTTTCCATCCACTGTTCATGCCAAGTATGAATTTTTAGTATTTTTATTTTATTTTTCTTTTACACTAGCGCTGTACTACAAATATTTTCTTTCGTTATCATGTTATGTAGAGTTTCACTAAATGACAATAAAACACTTTCGAAGACCATAACAATGCTGTGATTACGTATTTTATATATTATCTCAATTATCTTTTAATTTTGTTTTTTTTAAATTTTTATCCGGGAAGCTTTACGATTTTTGTAAATAGATTTCCAGTCTACTAAACGGCGCACATTTCTCTGTGCTTTTTACACAATTTAGATAACCTTTCTTTTCGCTGAATTATTGCTACAGTAAAGATTAGGCACGTGTCAATAAAAAAGAAATATTTGAGCTGGTATCAGCGTTTACTTACAGTAAACCTTCAGCACCTGAGAGTCACTCTCTATGTACATATCATACTCAGAAAGTTTATACTTGGCACGGCATGACACATCACGTCCATTGAACTCTCTCGTCAGATTGTCAAAGGTCAGGAGATCTCCATCAGGACGACCGCCAGCTGTGTGTGGCCATGTGAACTCAATGACCCTCCGAAACTTTCCTGGTGCCACACACCTTAAATCTCTGTTTGCTCCTTCTATAAGTGGATATCTTTCGGCTCCAGACACTATAAAAGGGTTATTACCTGCGATAACATCACATAAAACATACAAAAAAGTGGTCAGAAATGTTTTTCATAATCAAATATTGTGAACTTGTATTAAAGAAATAAATGTAATAAAGAAAGATTGACAAAGAAGCCGTGAGTACTTTTATAAAAAAATTATTTGACAGGATACGAGAAAAGAAAAACATATGTAATCAAATAGTCATGTATTATAATGCGAAGGCAAAACTTGTGATGGTGGTCTACACACAACAACCAATAAAAAAGCTAATAAAACATTACCATTACTGCAATATACTCCAGCGTCCTTGGAGTTGCAGTCATTGGTAATTTTATTCCAGCCACATTCAGAAAGACTCTTCTCTCCTCCGTAACAAACATGGGTCGCTTTAAAGAAAGGTTTCTTCTTCCCTCCGAATAACCAACCGTCTGTGAGTGCTAGGTAATTTCTAATTGAGAAATGTCAAAACGAAAGTGATTTCTTCTTAGCAATGTTCTAAGTAGGCATTTTCGAATGTAATTAACTTTTTGAAATCAAATTATTTTTAGTGACTTGAAGAAAACGTTTTTATGGTATCGTTTGTGTTGTGGCATGTGTGTTTGTGTGTGTGTGAAAGAGAGAGAGTCAAGAAACAAATGTTTTTCAGTAGATAATACTTTCAACTTTTACATCACAATCACACAGATGAATATCTTAAAATATTCATTTTCATCTATTATTTAAGATGTTAAAAGAATCACGTAAAGCTGGTATTCGGCTTCAGTCTTACATCTGTCTACTTGTCTGCCTGTCTGTTAAGGTGTACAAAAATGTAACTGCATGTTCAATATCTTTGGTTTTAAAATTTATCACCCTGTCAAACTTTATGCTTACAATTTGTTACATATATTCAATATTAAATATTTTTTTAGCATTGTTAATATCTCCTCATGCTGCTTCATTTATCAAAACAAGTATCTCACGAAGGTAGACTGAGTTGTCTGCAGATAACTTCAACGGTTTTCTCGTCGTTAACACACAATGTAAACGTCTCTCTTCCGATCTTCACTTCTACACGCCCCATGTTGGTACTTGTACGGCCAGGTCCTGTTAAACGAGGACCTGTAATAATAAGGTGGAAATTCATTCAGTCGATGTCGTCTGATGCTTGGTTACTTATCTGTCACACATCTTAATAAACACACGCAATTATTTTTTATTCTTTTTAAAGGTTATTTTTTCAGTTTATTAAGTCTTAATTCTAATCAAATCATTTGAAGGCATAATTAAGTGTACTATAATTTTTAAATTTTACACAATATTAGCTTTTTAGGAGGCAACTATTTTCCGTTTTGGTATTAATCTCTTCATCATCAACGGAAGAGATCCCGTCTTTATATCTGTAGAAACAGTAATCAGGTCATGTTGTGAAAACATAACTTTTAAAAAGATACATATTAATGTAAAGAAACATGTGAAAAGAAAAGCGAAAATTTGAGCTGTTACATATGGAATTGTCGGGGCAAAATAATATCTCTGAGCAGTATCATAAATATCGTTATTTCATGTTATTATTTTTAGTCTTCATCTGATCTTCTAACAAGTAAAAAGTGATAACACCAAAAAAAGAGAGGTGTCCTTTTTCAAAATTAAAATAAATCTTTTCTCATTCTTACTGACGTTGCAGATGATGCCGACATCTTGTGAATGATTGCAGAGGTTGTGATAAAAACCTGGATGGCTGCACTGATCTAAGCTGGCTTCCATTCCATGACATTTTAAATTAGAGAGAAGAATGTCGCCTGCTCCTTGTCCGTATGTCGATGAGTTCACAACTATTGCTATTGCTGTAGTGCTGTTTATTAAATACATGTGACACAAAGTCATTCAAAGGTAATAATAAACTAAACATAGAATCAATAAAACAGCAAAAGCTTAAAACATTATAAGTTACATTGTATTTATGCATTGACATTAGTATTACATAGACATTTTGATAAATGTCGAGCATTCATGCTTGTGAAAAGATTCGCTGAAATAATCATATTTCTCTCATATTTTATAGTTGAGCGTGTCAGAATAAATGGCAAACCTGTTGAATCCTAGCATCCTGCAGGCAACTTGAGCAGCTTTTGCTTCAAATCCTTGGTCACACACTGTGCCCCATTCACCCTTAAGGAACAACTCCAGACGTCCTGCCTCAGAAGTTCCATTTACCAGCCTTGCGATTATTGGATCTTTTAAAAATTGCACCACAGAACAATTATGTTCTTGTAATCAGATTTCGAAAATCTTTTAAAAATAGTGTAGTCTTCCTTAATTATGTGTTGGTTTAAGTCTATCATTGTACGGTGATAATATTGCTAGCCGTGTCTGGAGAATTAACTGCCAATCAGAATTTATTTAAAGTCATTAAACTATTTGGATTCATTACACTCTCTCTATACTCACAGACATAGGGACAAATACAGACACACACAATCGTACAAGCACTCTAAAAGCCCTTTACGTGCATGCATACTAAAGACTACACACAGCAAGGTAAGACACAGGTTCAAGATAAATCCCAGATCAGTGCCCCATAGTTGTTAAAACAGCATCTTCTTTTTTTCAAGCTCTTTCTGTAATCCAGTTCCGTTCAACTGCATCACCAATAAGAGAGACATAGAGAGGTTGTTTAAAGTTAGAATAAATCATTTCTCATTCTTACTGATGTTGCAGATGATGCCGACATCTCGCGAGTGACCGCAGCGGTTGTTATAAAAACCTGGATGGCTGCACTGCTCTAAGCTGGTTTCCGATCCATGACAGCTCAAGTCAGAGAGAAGAATGCTGCCTGATCCTTGTCCATATTTGGAAGAGTTTACAACTATCGCAGTTTTTTTAGTGCTGTTTTCGTATGGTGACAGAAAATCAGCAAAATGTGGAAATAAACTTATGCATCAAATTTTAAAAAAACGAAAAAAGCTAAACAAAACAAGATAGCTTTGCATTTACACTTTGCCATTAGTAAGAAAATAAACAGATAGTTCAAGAAATATCGTATATCTGTGACTATGAAAAGATCGTTTTAAATAATAATATTCCCGTTAAATTTCTTGGTTTTACGCAAGTCAGAATAAATGACAAACCTGTTGAATCCTAGCATCCTGCAGGCAACCTGCGCATCTTTTGGTTCAAATCCGTTGTCACACACTGTGCCCCATTCACCGTTAAAGAAAAGCTCCAGACGTCCAGCCTCAGAAGTTCCATTAACCAGCCTTCCGATCATCGGCTCTTTTAACAATTACACCACATAACAACTGTTTTCTTGTAATCATATTGCAAACATTTTTATAAATAAGTGTAGTATTTCTTAACTATTTGATAAGTTTGTGTTTAGACGGACATAATATCGCCGGCCTTTTCTGTAAGAGAACTAGCATGAACTTAGGGCTGGCGTAGCAAATATCTCTGTCACATTCGTGTTCAATTGCGCGAAAACACAGTCTTTAGCATTAAATGTATCTTACAATTATTTAAAGTCATTAAAAACACACAATTCGCACTACAAAAACCCAATACACGCATGAATACACAAACACACATAGTAAGATAAGACTGAGGACCTAAAGAAAATTCCAGCAAGCGATTCATAGTAGGTAGAACAGCTTTTACTTTCTTCCGAGAACTTCTTATACATCCAAGCGATAAGAGCTGTACTAGAAATAAAAGTCCGATATAGTTCGGTCAAAGTTAAAAAAGGTGTTTTTTTTTTTTTAAATTCTTACTGATGTTGCAGATGATGCCGACATCTTGTGAGTGGCTGCAGTGGTTATTATAAGAGACTGGATGGCTGCAATGCTCTAAGCTGGTTTCGGTTCCATTGCAGCTCAAGTCAGAAATAACAATGTCCCCTGATCCTTGCCCATATTTGGAGGATTTTACAGCTGCCGCAGTTTTTTCAGTGCTGTATTCGTATGGTAGCAAAAATCAGCAAAATGTAGACATTCATATACAAAATGAAATCAATAAGGCAGCAAACAACATGTTTTAATTTAGATGGTATTGCCGTTTTGCTCTTAGTGTTTAAATTGACAACTATTTTATAAATATCCAGCATGATTGTTTACGTAAAGGCTATTTTCAATAATCTTTCTTCCCCCCTTACATTTTTTAGTTTTATATTCGTCACAATAGATAACAAACCTGTTAAATCCTATCATCCTGCAGGCAACTTGAGCAACTTTTGGTTCAAATCCTTTGTCACACACTGTGCCCCATTTACCATTAATGGATAACTCCAGACGCCCAGCATTAGAAGTTCCATTTACCAGCCTTGCGATTATCGGTCCTTTGAACCATAGCATCATATGAAAATTATGTTTTGTAATTACATTACATCTAATCATGTGTTCAAATGACAGGCAACTGATAAAGTGAACAAATCTGCTACTTCAATGTTGTGCAAATATTGTCCAGTTGTGTAGCAGAGTATGCGACATCATGTGAATGTTTGCAAAATCTGTTATAAAAACTTCCTTCACTGTTATATGCTCGTTTTCGTCCCATATTTGGTCCCTGGTTAAAATAAAGTTCTACTTTGACCTGGTATCTAAAATATCCGTTAGCTGCTTCTCTGTTTTCTTTGTTTAGCTCCATCCTTACCAGCAAAGAATATGTTTTTCAAGATGGTATGACTTTATCGTCGAATTAGTTTTTTTTTAGTTTTTCTTGATATCATTAAAAATAAAGGTAGTTTAAAAAAAAAAATAAAATAAACGTTTCTTTAATCTTACTGATGTGGCAGATGAGACCAACATCTCGTGAGTGATCGCAGTTATTCTCATAGAAACCTGGATGTCTGCACTGATCTAAACTGGTTTCCATTCCAAGACATTTCAAATTAGAGAGAAGAATGTCACCTGACCCTTGTCCGTACTGTGAGGAGTTTACTGCTGTTGCTGTTGTTGTAAGGCTGTTTACATACAAGTGACAAAGTGAGCAACACTTTAAAATAAACTAGAAACAAAATTAATAAACTCTCAAAAGAAGAACCAATAAACCAAGTTCTCATGACAGTTCAAGCTAATAATGAAAAATATAGCCTGATCCATGTTCATATTTTGAGAGATTACAGCCATTGTTGGGTTTTTTTTCGGTGCTGTTTATATATGTGATACAGAAAATCATCAAAAATTCTAAATATTAATATGCTATCGAACCTTGTGCAACTTTAAGTTACATGTAAGTTAAGATTTGCTGCTTACAAATATAGAAAATTTGTGCTTAGCAAATGATTATTAAGTTAACCTTATTCCTGGAATATTTCCTGGCGATATCTAAGTCATAATAAATGACAAACCTGTTGAATCCTAGCATCCTGCAGGCAACCTGAGCAGCTTTTGGTTCAAATCCTTTGTCACACACTGTGCCCCATTCATCATTAAAAAACAACTCCAAACGTCCTGCCTCAGAAGTTCCATTTACCAGCCTTGCGATTAGCGGATCTTTTGACAAATGCACCACATAACAAGTGTGTTCTTGAAACCACACTACAAAAATCATTTAAAACACAGACTTCCTAAACGGTGACTAATTAAGACTATGCGATAGTTTTAGTCTGTAATTGGACTATCAGAGTAAATTTAGCATTGTTCGTAAGAGAACTTGTATGCACTTAAAGATGGCTAAGAAACAGTTTTGTCGAATTCCTGTCAAAACCCACAAGGACACACAGTCTATACTCTATAGCATTGATTGCTTCTCACAATTTATTTAAAGATATTTACTGTGTTCTTAATAATAATAATAATAATAATAATAATAATAATAATAATAATAATAATAATAATAATAATAATAATGTGTTAGTCACTTTGGGACGAACCTGATTTCTACTCCCCCTATTAAAGCTAATATAGACATTATTAACAAAACGGTAACTAATTTATTACAAATAAATTTAATGCTGGAGCAAATATAAATGTCTCACTTTTGAACGTTTACTTACTCATGTTGCACATGACGCCGACATCCTCTGAGTGATCACAGTCATATCTGTAGAACCATGAGTGCTCACACAGCACCAGGCTGGTTTCGCTACCCACACACTGCAGGTCATCAAACAGAATCGAACCTGAACCTTCTCCGTACTTGTCTGACCCCACGGCTACTGCTGTTGTGCTGTCCGACATCAGAGACAAAGGCGAAAATATATAGATATTAAACTCAAACATTCTTACCATTACTTAGCTATAGAGCGACACTACCTTAGTTTATTTCCACCCTTTTAATGCTATTCTACTTGTTGCGATTAAACAGTAGCTTGATCTCAGCCATGCACGTGCGGTCCGCCCCACGACGGCCACCGTGAGAAGCAGCGTGCCATCCTCCTTTAATCTCAGGTATTACCGTCGTTAGTGCTCTCCGCTAAACGGTATCGGAGGCCAGAATTTTAATTTGAAGAATATAAAGTGTTTAAAGCATGCTAGTCAACCTGAATAACAGTTCATGTCATAAAAAAATAAGACCACGGCTCTATTATGCCGGTTCTGGGAACACATGGTAGTGATTCAGAAGGACAGACATGAATATAAACATTGCTAACTAGTGACCCACATGTTCTTCCTTCCACGACTCTGTAGGCATCCAATGGATTCAACGTGTAAGGGAAACATATATCTTGTGGTTACAATGGATTTAATTAATGCCTTAGGCTACACATACCTGTTGAATCCTAACATTCTGCAGGCTACCAAAGCCTCTTCCTCACCGAACTCATCATCACACACTGTGCTCCATTCTCCATCGTAAAAGATTTCCAGACGTCCCGCCACCGCTGTGCCACCGACCACACGAGCTCTTAACTGTTGAGCTAAATAATTAAACACCAAAATGTAATATTTATATCTTTCTTTCTTTTCAGCAAGTTTATGGAAACAAGCTGTGTAAAAGTCTCATGTTGCATGATTAACAGATGCATACATACAGGAAGAGGAGTTTTAAAATCGGTACCAAGCAAAAGCAAGCAACAAATAAATGATGAGTGGGAAAGAAAGTTTGTGCAAGAGAAATTGTTTTGCTCTTTGATTGTTAACTTTTGCTTATTTAAAATTTTCTAAAAGCCATATTCGTTAGCGTTAGAAAACGCCAATAGAATCAAGAACACAAACATCTGGTTGCGCATCATTGGCTTCTTTCAATTTATAAAGTCTATCCTGTGATAATACTTATCCCCTGATTTTTGTCCAGCCTAGTTTTATTTCAAATCGTCACTCCTTATGATCCTTCTAAAATATTAAAATATTTCATATCACCAAAGTTTAGTTCGGTCTGTTAACCAAAAAGATTAGTTTTGGACTACAGGCGGTGATGCGAGTAGGAATTGTGCCGCTCTATTAAATGTTGATTCTAGGTTACGATAATAAGAAAAAAGATCCTTTCATAATTTTCCACAAAAGCTTGTTTTTATTTATTGCTCCAGTCTTGTTATTAAATGTTGGAGATAGACAACAAATAAAAGAGAACAGCACACGATGACTATATCTGTGTAATAATGCCATGTACAGCCACCGAAGGAACATCACCTGAATGAGTCATACTACCCGACTCCGGTGCCTTGATGTGTGAGCGAACACACACACACAAACTTTCTCTTCCCCATTGACAACGACGACTACTTCTGTCAGCATCGGCATCGGCATCGGCATCGGCATCGAATTTCTTTATTCAATGTAGCCAAGGTTTGGCGAAAGAGGAGAATGGGACTGGATCCTTGTCTTCACATCAAGCGGCTTATAATTACTTTTCTTTTAAATTTCTCTACCAGCCCATTGCGCTTAGCATGGTAAGGGGTTCGTTGTTTTCTGTCTAGATGTCCTGATGCTGGTATATCATGTGATAAAGACAGCAATCCATCCCGTAAGGCGGCTGGCACTCGTACTTTCCGTAAATACCATTATCACCAGTATCATACTGTCATCAGTATACATTTCTTTCATTTAAACTGAACACAGCTCTCTCTATCGTACCCTTCCCCCCCCCCCCACACAAACACACACACCACGATCGCTCTAACATACACAGAATACATATTTTATTTGTTTCTGAAAATAAACTGTGTGTACACTGGTGTTTGAGACCTAACTTGCTTCGGGTGGTGATTTTGGTGTTTCTTTGCCAAGGTTACAAATCATATAGAAATATGTCTTTTTAACTTTAATCCTCGGCAGTGTTTGTGTTATTACTGACATGTACTGTCCTGTAGGGTGTCGTGATGTCAGTGATCTTAGCGTACAATTCACTATCCTGATTTCAAATATGAATAAGATTTTGCAGTGGGATAAGCAGATCACCTCTATTAGAAATGTCCTTCATTTAGAATTTGGGTGCAATTGAGAAATTGCAATAGTAAACATATATATATATATCTTACTGATGTTACAGGCGACGCCAACGTCGTCCGAGTGATCACAGTAGCCGGTGTACAGGGGGTCATGGAAACATTGTTCCAGACTGGTTTCTGTTCCCTTACACATCACGCTACTAAGTATAATGCGACCTGAACCTTGTCCATATCTTCGGGAGCTGAAAGCTCCTGCTCCACTTCTGTCGGAAAACAATGTTAAATTAGTAATAATAAAAGAGACACATTATTTATTTGTATGTATTATATTCATATAAATGTACTAATCAATGTGGCAGAAGCAAAGCATTTGCAAACAAAATTTGTCTTTTTGTCATTTATTGTTTTTCTTTGCCAGTTCCCATCAGGTTTGTAATTTAATTGAAGGTTCACAGTACTATTAAGCCGCGGTGATTAAGGTCCAAACAGCTTAACTGCGGCTTAAATATTTTAGTAATGCATAAACTATAATACAATCATGAAATTTAAGTGTTTTTATCACAATCCTTTCTCACAATGTCTCACGGTCGCGACATTGCGTGATGCATATAAAATAGTGATGAATAGTCTTGGATTGAATGATAACATACAATTTCAAGTTTTATTAGATTATCGAATTTAAAATTACAATGGCTGCCTCCATAACGCCGACACTGAACGTCGATAAAAACAGATTAATATTTTATTTTCGTTGTAAGTTGTTTTATTGTTTCTTGATAAATAAAAGACTAATCTTCTATAAATAACTGTTTGAAGTTCTTAGCCAGCATTTAAATATGTAATCCTCAATAGTGCTTGACATGTTAATCACGGATTTTCGAAATTCCTAGTCAGATATGATATTTCGAGATTATTGAAACTGTAAAACATCCTGTGATATTGTAGACAATATCTTACAGCTCTAAGACTTTAAAAAGTTAAAATTTGTGTAGGCGCTTCACAAAACCTATGGTACATTAATAACACAAGGATTCTGCACTAAAGCCATAACATTACATGTTGCATTCTATTGCATGCGTTACAAAAAGAAAGATTGCCCACCTCTTGAATCCTAGCATCTCGCAAGCTACCTCAGCCTCTTTTTTTCCAAACTGATTGTTACACACTGTGCTCCATTCTCCTTTGAAAAATATCTCCAGACGTCCTGCCTGTGAAGTCCCGTCAACCAGACGTGCTGTCATCTGGTCAGCTGACAATGTTACTGTATATATATATATGTCACCAACTTAATCTATTAAATGATAGAAGTAACTTTTCTCAAGAGTAATTATCATTTTCAAAGGGAAAAGAAATTGACTAATATCTATAGACGTCCTTTCTCTGAAGCTCCCCCAAGAAGACTTGCTGTCATTTGTGCTGCCAGGGACGTGTCTCACCAAATATGTTTACCTCAGTTTCTCTTTTGGTAATGGTAGCGGGGAGGTAGCGGGGCGCCATACTACTGACTGCCCAGTATTTGAATAGTATTTTACCTCCTTTAATGTTTAAATTATATGTATATATATATATAATTTCCATTCGTACCCTAGCTGGGAGAGTCTATACCTTTGCTTTGTGCTTTCTTGTAGGCGGCAGGGACCCGAATAAGTTTAATGTACTAAGAATATATATTTTTTTTTCTTTTTTTAATTCTTATTTTTATTTGTTTGTAATTATAATTTTGTTACAGAGAGCATTCAGGCAATTTTTTTTTATGAGAAAAACTTAGCGAGTGACTTTGTGTACCTCGTGAAACACCACCTGAAAAGTCCTCACAGTACAGCTGATAATTGTATTTTATATATATATATAGTCTTTTTCACTATTTTAAACTTTTGAATAATATATGTTTCAAAGCTCTCAAATGATTTTGAGGTCGCGATTAATGGTTTGTAAAGATCATTTCACTGCACAAACCTTGTTTGACAATGTCAAATTTTCTAAGTTTTTTTCAGAAATAGTTTTGCTTTTTAGGATAGTTCAACTACTTTACAAAAATAGTTGATTGACTTTTACTTTTTTTTATGTCGGAGATACTTTGGGCGCTATATTTTGCAAGTATTTACGGCTGTTCTTATCTAAGAAATTCTGATCATGTGTCTAGTGTAAATTTCTAAATAATTAGTAATTAGTCTCTTTGTTTTTGATATCTGCTAATCAACGTAGAAAGTGAGACAATATAATTGAGACTTTCTTTTTTAGCCGTGGTAGACAATTATCTCTACTCCGAGAAGAAAATAAAAGCCCTTTCCCCTCTATGACATGGACAAAAATAAAAGAAATATCAACATATCTTCCTGATACGACAAAACTTAAATTGCTTGGAAAATTTGCTTATAGCAAAAGTGGTTTGGGGACCATCATTTGTGACTGGTCAAGTGCTTTGGTCCAAAGTTGTGTGCTTAGACCTCAGACAACTTATTTTTCAGATGGAGATGCTTACATATCCTCAATGCACTAACTCTGCTGCAGTAAAGACCCAGTTGTAAAATGAAACTGTAATAAAGAAGCTACAACCAAAGAACAAGTTTTTCTTCACTGGCGACATCACTAACAATTCTCTGCATCTTGTAACAAGACGTTGTAGTAAATAGGAAGTAAACCACACTCGAAGAACAAGACATTTCTATATATTAGACAACAAGGAAGTGAAATTTTATTCTGGTTGTGAGGAAAACGTGCCTGTAAATATAACAGGAATGCGTGTCAAATGAAGCATTAAAAATTACAAAGATAAAGCAATAGACATTTAAAAAAAACAGCCAAATCCAACAATTGTTTCTGTTGCAGATGTGGGTAGCTAAGAACTAACCATACAATTAACCATCAAACTTAACAGCGTGGTATCTTTAGCATGGGCAGGTCACAATAAAAGAATAACATTTACAACTAAATAATTTAGTTGGTTTATGTGCGTGACTTCTTACCGACACTTGCAGTCAGGAGAGCAGAGATCCAGTAAACACTGATGGCCATGTACATCATGATGCTGTGTGTCGATGTTTGTCAGACAATCGAATGTCTTACTGACAAGACAATAGATGGAGACTGCAGTGTACCAGCTTCCGATTCAACGAGGAAGTAAGATGGATACTCTCATTTGCTAATGATCGCGTGCCTGATATGGTTGTAGTCTTCTCGGTCCTTGTGTGTGCGTTTGCAAAGTCACACATGTATAATTGACTAAGTGAGCCATGTTTGTTTCGTATGCCTTCTATGTTTTGTGATGACAGTTTGTTTAATTTTTTTCGATACCTAGCTCATGAGCCATAGTTTCAATCCTTGCTGATAATTAGAGTATAATATAATGTCTCTATCAAATGAGGTGGAGGTTCATGAGTCGTACATTCAAAATAAAGAGAAGAAACATAAAGAGCTTCTAATGGAGTAACCTTTGTTGTAAGAGTGCACCATATGAGATAAAAAAAGGACAGTAGATTTGACCCATTGACTGTGTCAGATGTTAAACTACAACTTTCTATAATATACAAATAACTTCAGTCGAAAAAAACAAATGCAGAGTTTGGTGTGTGTATCAAGAATATAAGCTTATAGGCGTCATGTCTGGTAATCTCTTTCCTCTCCTTTCAGTATAAGCATTTTCACAACCTCTACAACCTATTTATCTCGCTTTTACTCTTTTTCTGTGTTGACTAACTTGACCATGGGTTTTTCTCCGTAAGGCAGAAACCCTCCTCTGATTGCTTTTGCATTGATGGTAATTCAAAGCCCTAGCTTGTCACTTTAGTGAGCTTTGTAATTGCTAGTTTGTTACTATTATTCATATTACTAGAAAATAGCATTGAAAATAAAATAAGTGCATTCATTAATAAAAATTGATTTTTGAGTGTTATTGTACAAACTAAAAGCAATTTTTCAGTTTTTTAACACACATGCTATGCACATTGACTCTTTGTGTCCTGTGCAGGTCATTGTCTGTATGTTAGCAAGTCCACAATCAGATTAACGAGCTAAGAGTATTAGAAGCCAAGCTGTATGCTGTTAAAATGAGGCTGTTGACCTTAGTGAAGATGTCAGACTTTTACTCCTGTAGCGAGAATTTAAATGATAAACATCTTTGTACAAGCTAAAGTAGGAAACACGATTATCAGGAGGCAATATACTTAAGAATTTAAAAAAAAAACTGTAGGTCGTGACGACGACGACAACGACGACGATGATGATGCTGATTATGATGATTATGATGATGATGACGACGACGACGACGACGACGACGACGACGACGACGACGATAACGATATCTGCCTAATTTCACATATTTTCATATTTCTCTTGAAAATCTGGTGAAGCTGCTCACAAGGAAAACCATCAACTTTATATTTAACTCATATGTCTTAACAAGTGACTAAGCCAGTAATGGGAATTTAGACAGTAAGCCTCTTACCCAAACCGAGCTGGGAAAAAGATTAGCAGGCGACTGTCTGATTCAACATTCTATGTAACTGTAAATCATCATCATGATGGTTAGGAGGAGAAGAAAGAGAGTAAATATGACAACGACTAGGACGATGCTGCTACTCTGTTGTTGTTTAAGGAACTGTCCTACTTTGAATTACTTATTACTTCCCATAAACAGCGGCGAAGAAAGTGGAGGAGGAGGAGAAGAAGAATGGGAAAAGGTCAAACAATCAGGTAATTCGTTATGTTCGAGGGGATTCAGTTGAAGAAACCCCATGTTAGGTTCTCGGTTACTCGATTTAGCCAGCTCTATCTCTGCTAAAGAAAATAAAATCATATCGAGTCCTTAGTCGAGCAATTAATTTCGCGGAAGACTTTATTGTAATTTTGCAGGTCATTACGAGAGGTTCTGCTGTAGGAGACCTTCATACTTGACTGTCGTGGTCTGTCGGGCTGAACACTGTCCTATGGTTAACAGCTTGCATGATGAAATGCACATTCTACAATCCAGAAACGTGTACCGATCATGAGAGAAAAAAAAAGAAGAAAAGAAAAATTAATCTGATTTCTGCAACAGCATCTTAAAAATTTCCTGAACATCCCAACAGGTTACAAAAACTTATGCTGAAGTTGATACGATTGGTTCACAAACAGGAAAATATTTTAGGTTTGTCTTTTTGAAACGCTGGAATGTGCTTCAAAATAATGCTGGATTTTGTGTTCACCTTGTAATCCTTTGTATGACTACAAAGTGTGTGTGTGTGTTTCATGCACTTGTGCATAGCTTAACCCTATCTTCCAGCGGTAGCGGAACTTACTTTCAGGGATTATTAAAAATATATTAAAGGGTGTGGCGACGGTCCAAAATGTTTAAAAATTAAATTTAGTGACGACTGCAGTGCGCGAGAGCAATTCAGGAGAGATAAATGATTCTTTGCTCACTTTATTACCACTAGCTAGGTTGCCGATGTTAAAAAGAATCTAAATACTTTCCTCCGAGTAACCGCGATATCTTCCAGTGACATTTAGCAGATGAACTTGTGTGTGACGTCAGCGAGGGAAAGAAAGTGTCGGCCACTGTTAGGATTTGAACTCAAGTGATCGGTGGTGTGTCGTTTGTTGAATTAATGACATATATTGCTGATAACAATCAAGATGGCTATGGCAATGTCCAACCATATCATTCATCAGCTCACACTGGTATGGAGTTGAGGAAGAGACTTTGTTGAAGCAAACGAAAGAGTCCCGTGTAATTTATTTCATTAAACACAACATTCTATGAAACATGTCAGCTTTTTTCACATGAACAGACACGAAAATAGACGAGTTTCAAACTGATCCTACTCTTTACCAGATTCGAAGCAGTTTTATTATGCCTTTACAATCCTTTCAAGTTAATTTCTCGTATAGTATAGTTGTCACGTTAAATCGGACTAATGGTAAAGGTGAAGTGCTTCTATGGCTCTAAACCCCCTATAGATAAAATCTGAGCATAACTCAATCCGATATTCATTTTACTTGTTGTCGAACAGGACAGTTACAAAACAGAAAGATTCACTGACAGTAATTCTTTTCATAAAAAGAAGTGTCACTGGCGAATCTAAGAAGAAATGTTACTGGCTTGTCTGTATGGGTGGGTAGAAGGAACAAAACGTGATGCATCTCTTGAAACTTAGGATTTAAAACGGTAAGCAAGTCTAAATGAAAAATTCAGTGAAAAAACCAGTGAAAAATAAGTAAGTACAGCCTGCTTAACAGTCTGCATAGCACAGAAAAGTAATGATTTATGGTAATCTTCGCACATGATCAGTAAGTGTCGAAACAGTTGCACTGACGTGCACCTACTTTTTTCCAACACTTACTTGGTGTCGCAGGATTTTCTCAAAGTTTTTGTGTCATTTATTCTTAAAAAAATTAAGACTGTGCATTTGTTAGAGTTATGCATATTTTAACGCCAGTGACTAATATTCGCATCCCAAGCCCGCAAAATATTATCGTCTTTTGCTCCTGTAAAGCGATTATTTAATAAAGATTCTGGTGTCACGGCATTCTTTTATCATTTCACTTTAACCTTTTCCTTTTCACATCTTTCATCGATGCGTGTTGCTCACTTTGTTGACGCCATACGTTAACTGCTCCATTTAAAGACAAAGAAATTAGAAGGTGGTATTGTGACGATAACAAGCTGACATCAAGTATGGGCGGACCGGATACACTAAGCGGATTATTTTCTCAGCCTCATGTCATCGCCTGCAGCATCTAAAGGTCGAGTTGATGTTCATTGTAGTAAGCAAAGCTAATATCCAAATTGCTTGGATGTCACCTTCATTTTGAAAATGGGGAAGTGAGAAAAGCATACAGAGCTCGATGGTAGATGGGGATCACAAAGTCCTTTACTGTGGTGATGAGAGAGTGAGGTACAACACAGTGGCTCGGTTTATCGTGAGCTGAAATTTCTACGCGACTGCTTCCTGTCTCACTCGCATAAAGGCCAAAAACCGGTTGTTCTTCCCCAATTCGTCTCTTAATTTTGTTTACATACATTCACTATACGTTCAGTTTTTTGTTCCCTACTGCTCTTAAGAGGAAATAAGATCATAAAACCAATTTGAATTATTGTGGAAATTTATCAAACCCCTCCTAAATATCTTCACATGACGGTGTCTCGAAAAGATGTCCTCTAGAAATCATGTTGCTATTCATCCTAAACGTTTAATAGAGATGAAGCAGTTAGGTAAACTTTTTTAATGTGACTTTTTAAAGAGTTATGCTACATGTACTAACATGGCATTGTCAGCCTGTTTCTTTGCTATAAGTGGCATTGCCAGGCAGCCGGCATTGTAAAAAATCAAGTACCGAAAATGTATGTACTTCAACAGCATCACAAAACTTACAAGGGCATCGCCTTCCACTCAGTTTAATAGAACAATACTGTTAGTCTTGTCTTCAAATATTTCTTAATACTTCACTTTGCCTATAAATAAAAGATACCTAACAAGAGATCTCTATACATCAAAACAAAATAACGATATATAACGGCATTTAATAAGTACTACATCCATAATATGATCTACCTCATACGACAGTTAGGAACTAAGCACGAGGAGATCTAATGAACCAGCTTCTTTGATTACGTCAGTCTTATAACAGGACAAGACATACAACCGCGAATGCATTCTTGTAGTGGTTAATAGTTAAGGGGAAGTAATCTATAACTAAACAATTTCTAAGGTCTCAGAAGTTGCCTCCCTTATTTATTCATTTACCTACGCACAAGCGATGTGTCTTATAATTCTTTCTGTGCGCATAGTAACCGGCGTTTACTTAATGTGTGCACAATATATTGGAAAACATATTTCTTCCGAAGCTGGTCTGTCATGTCTAGATATAGGTAGCATACCAGGACAAAGATCATTTTCCGGAAGATTACCTGGAATTCGGGAAGTAATTATCCTTTGTTTACATTACTTTATCCGTAGCCCAAAGAGACTTTTCCTCGGCGTGTACAAACGCCAGTTACTACGCATTCACAAGTAGAGTTAGCATCAGGAAAACGGGTCCCTCTGTGAGTTAATACGAATACGTAAGGGAGGCTACTACTGAATCTTTAAAAAATTGTTCTACTAAGAGTTATTTCCCATTAACCGCTAAGGCGAAGGACTAGGAGAAGAAGGGGGAAAAGTCAACCGATCAGGCATTTTGTTGTGTTTGACAGGTTCAGTTTGAACAAGCGACATTTTAAAGAGCGTTGCCAATTACTCATTTTACGAGATTTCTACTCACACAACCGAAAATAAGAAGAAAATAGTGAGTTATATTCATATTCTCATATGTTTTCTAAAAATTATAGTTTTGTTTGGCTTTTTATGCTTGTTTATACTGTTTAAATATATCTTTCGTAATTTCTAACTTTTTATCGACTTCCCGATTTGTGAATTCTCTGTCCCATACAGCAACAATCTTTAATATGATTTTACTACAACAAACGTAGGCTCACAACAGCTAACCCTTTCCCACCTGTACGATTCAGCCCTTGTCCGGAAAGCAACACAAATCATGCTTGACCCCACCCATCCACTCAACCCCCGCTTCGAGCCTATGCCCTCAGGACGGAGGTTGAGGGTCCCTCTTGCGAAAAAGAACGTTTACAGGAGGTCATTCATCCCATTGGCCATCTCTGCTGTCAACAAACAAAAGACTATAAGCGACTAGTAGTGTTACACACAATGGGGATGACGTAATCCCATCTCTGTTATCGCTGTCATTATGTAGTAATGGAAACTGGTGTATTGTCCTTTTGATGCGGGCTTGTATGTGTGTGGGTGTGTGTGTGCTCACTTCTGCCATTGCTGATGTTATTGTTGATGTCTTTGATTTTTCCTCTGACTGCTTGCATTCTGGAAGACACATCTCCTTTGCTGGACAATAAAGTTATCTTATCTTATCTTATCTTATCTTATCTTATCTTATCTTATCTTATCTTATCTTATCTTATCTTACCTTATCTTAAACTAAACATAATTTCCTTAAAACCACGCAATGTAAATGTTTTTAAATGCCTTTGGAAATGGTGTTTCTCAGATAGTTGTCTGTGTTGTAGGTTAATAGATATAATTTTAAAAAATATGGGTCAAAATTTCATTTACGAGCATCTGCCGCCACGTCAAGAATGAAACTACAAATGCAAGAGAAATATATGATTGCACGCATGTTTATTAAAGATAGTACGCATGTATATACAAGCATTCTCCCCCTCATTCTCTATCTTTCACAGATATATAGCGATCAGTGGACAGCTGGTCCAGTGCTTCAACTAGCGTTTCGTTTGCTTTCACGGCGTCGACAACCTTTAAAGTACCATTCAAAGGCTGTTTTCAGCAACGAGATAAATTAGACGACATGAATGAACCAAGAAAATTCTGCCGCTTGACGTCACAGTGCAAATGTTTCTGGTGACTGTACCACGTAGGTAACTAGGATGTCGACTTATTCAGCTTCTAAATGCCCATGATGTTCACTGTAGCAAGCAAATCTTTTTGTAATATAACACAACCGTTGATATTGCTGTCACATCCTGTTTGTCACACAGCGCAGTTTAATTTTACCATGCTATTAAAACGCTTGGGTTTTGACTAGCGATTTAATCTTATTCACCATTTCAAACAATCATGACAGTTGCTAACATTGCATTGCGTTTCAAACGAGTTATCTCCCTTTAGAGTTTTTGTACACGACTTCTCGACTTTTTGTGCCACTTTCAGTAGGAAAGACGCAGAGTCTCTTCAAAGTTCATATTCTCTTTTCTTCTTTTAATGCAGCAGATCCTTCATGATAAGAATAAAAAAAAATCTGTCAAAGAACAAATCAGTTATATAACTCCTGAAAAAGCGCTATTTAAACGAATACTTGCATTAGAGAGAAAAAAACAGCAATATTCTCAAAAATTCTAATAATAATAGTATGAAAGCAAAGAAAAACATTATGACATAAAGTTTAAAAATAATCTATAAAATTATGATGTAAATGAAATGAAAGAAAATGATTTAATAGAAATATGAATACTTTATAGATTTCCTTGATCAAGATATTATGCCTGCTCAGACTTAAATGTTACCATTTAATAGAAACGTAAGAAAATATCTTATACAGGCTAATGGTGTGTACAAGTATATTACCAGATAACTATCAACAAAGTGTGGTTAAAATTGTTCCAGAAATTCTGCCATCAGTCTTGCTGCTGACGATGTCCCTGACGTGCTCATCCGTTCTGGTGTTGTTGCTGTGAAGATATTTTCAATAATTTGGCACTAAGGAGGATGGTATATGACAACTTGACAAGATACATGAAACAGAAGGTTAAACAACAAGACTGACTGCGAAAAGAAAGACAAACATAGAAAACACAAATTGGAATCGACTTATCATTCTTGACGTTTTTCGTTCTTCGTCCTTGTCGCTTTCGAGCTACTGTCCGCCATTGTGTCAACCGTCACCCTGCACCCTCTTCACCTCGTCGATGTATGAACACGTGACCCCGCTGCGCGAGCTTGCGGCCAGCCTTGTGTGGAGCAGCCAGGGTTGGGACCGGCGAGCAGGGGGTCACGTGACCAGCGGCCTACCCACGTGACAAGACTACTTACACGTTAATATTCTTCCCTTCCACGCGTTCTGGCTCACGCACGGGTAAAGCCCGATGTCGAAGTGGGCGTGTTTTCAAATGGTTTCGCCCGTGCGAGGGAAGGTATGAGTACACGGGGTGGTGTACCAGCGGTCAGTTTTCCTAATTGCTACCCAGGCCCCGAGGCAGGGCGGAGATCACAGGCAATAAATAACCCGAGCAATAAAACGTCTTTCTCAGCCGAGTATTTGGGTTGGCAGTTAGAAAGCTGAAGTGAAACTGTTTGCAACTGAACATACTGTCAGGGTTAGGACCGACAATTGCATGTATTCTCCATAAAATAAAGAAAAAATAAATAAATAAGGGAGAAAAAGATAACAGCGGAAACGACACAAACACAAAGACAACTGACTTTTAAGGCACAGTATACATCACAACTGAAAATACAATAATACTACAGTGTGAACGCTAGCCTACATACACGTCGCACTCAAAACTTGGGTGGAATGCACACCTAGACCGTAGAGAGGAGAGAGTGTGGTGCAAACAAGAGGCTGATTCACCCAGTGTGACCAGTCTACAATGGAGAAAAACCCACAGCCACTGAAGAAACGCAGCAAGAAAACTTTGACGGACGACACTGTTAAAACCTACGAGTATAATGCTGTAACAAAAGATACACGCTTGTTTTTTTTTTGATGATGAAGAAGCAAGAAAAGTATTTAATGATAAGTTTGAACTTGGGCTAAAACATATAAGTCTAGGTCAGCTTTTGTGTCCTGTCTACTGGATAATTTCTTGACGGTGAAAGTCCTCGTTTCCCCTGCAGTCAAGATAGTGGAATATGTAATGTACACAGGCAAGAACAAACATCATCAGCAATTCCATGTTTTGTTTGTTGGGTAGCACGACAAGGTGAAGGATGTTATTGATCAAGTTCATGCACATTCAGTATGGCACCTCTTCGCTCGGAAGTGAATAATTCAGCAATGGATGGGCATGTGCTGATCATCACTTTGGGCTGTGCCAACAGACATAATCGTCTGGAGCTCGTCGTCCCACTTAGGTGACAGTGATTTTTCTAATGACAGAATTTACCTTTGCGTACATTACATTAGGTGTTGATGGTGTGATGACAGATCCAAGATCAAACATCAGTGTGATGACAGATGCAAGGCATGCATGCCGAAAAAAATCGTATCGCACTGAGGATGCTACTCTAGGACTGTCGACCCACAAGGTTGTAGACCTTCAGCACATCACCAAAGATGACTTGTGCACCCAGCTGCACGAGGCAGTGGGCTGCAAGAGGATGTATGAAAGTATGAATGAGTCAGGTGTTAGAATTCAGGAACACCTTCACGATCGTAACGAGACAATAAGTTAGTGAAAAATAAAAGTGTTAGAAACATTAACGAGAGGTGGCACGACATTGCTAAAAATATAAAAGTTGGGATGAAAAAGAACTGGCGCAAGGTAGTAAAGTGAACCTCGGCAAGACGTGGCGCCCTCAGCTCAGTGACAAGACAGCAGAGGTCAGGGGTCATGTTTACTATTGTATTGAACACTGCGATGGCGACCCTGTGAGACTAAGGCACTTGTTGGATGGATGTATTACACACTTCCGAAACATCCATGACAAGTGTAACCAAACCTCACCCTATAGCAATCGCTATATCTACCATCTCTAATAGTGCCAACGGATCCTGCTGCTGTCAAGCTGCTCAGCGAAGTGCAGAGTGTGGTAAGAAAATAGTGTAGTTGAAAGGACATCGAATTCATGAGATGGACACGACTGTCATTTTCCAGATGTAAGAAATAAAGTATATACATAGCAACTGGAAAATACAATAATAATACTCAAAATTTGGGTGGAATGCTTGCATAGACCTTACATGTAAACACGGAGTACAACCTGAATATGGATATCCCCGGTAATGAGGAAAAAAAGATAAGGGATAAAGAGACAGACAAGAAAGCACAAAAAATAAGTTTGAAAATTCAGTTGTTTTTTTTTTTGTTTGTGTCATTTGCGATGTTCATTCTTCGCTCCTTTATATTTTGTAGTTTTGTTTGTTGGTGGAGAATAGACTCAGTCCTAACCCTGACAGTATGTTCAGATAGAAGTCGTTTCACCTCAAGTACAGGTTGGGTGAGGGAGACGATTTATTGCCATGCTAGTCGGTAGTGAATGTGATGTCCACCCTGCCTTTGTCCTGGTAGTAATTGAAGACGACGATGCATAAAATCGCAAGGCTAAAAGTACTTGCATTTCAGAAGAGAGGCTGCCATGCTGACGAAGATGATGATAAAGTTCCTCTCTAAGATCATCGATAATTTCCAACAATCCAAGCAATGCAACCGGGTCCTGGAACATTAGAACCCTGTACGAAAGTGGCAAGTTATATAGGAAAATACACCATTAGGGTTTTGATATGGACTTGTAAGTAATAGTAAACACACGTGATAATAATCGTTCTTTTTTTTATCTTTCCATATTTACACTTGCTGCTCCAAGTGGAATAATGCGTGCAGTGTTGTTAGAGTGTGGAGTGAGTTGTGGTCGGCCTCGTGTTGTTTGATGTACGAATGACGTCATGTGTCCGACGTCTTGTGTGCGTCATTTGTTCCACGTCACTTGAAGCAGAAAATGACGTCATATATAAGAGACAAGCAGTTGCTCTAAAAATGGCTGAGTGAGCGGGTAAACACTACGGTCTTCTCCGCCATCTTCTTTATGACTCAATGACATTTCTCTGAACTTGTGCCTCTTCGATTCGATTCAACTACAAACCTGTTCATCCTCATCGTCATCTGCGGGGCTCGTTAACGTTGTGTTGTGTGTAATACGCCGTGGGTAGGTAAGGTAAGTGTACGGTCGTCTATTACCGAGTGGCTAGATTTAGAAGCAGAGCTGGCAGATTCGAAACTGACTGGTTAAAAAAGAAATGTCCACTCGTGATGACGGTTACCATAAAATAGAGAAAATTATTAGAGAAGGGAGTTTGCTACGCTCTTCATCCATATATCAAAGCCATCACCACGCAGTCTATTAATTTACAATTAATTTAGCAAACATCTCAATCTACAAAGTATGTTTTACCTAAATCCCTTTCAAATTCTTCGCACAATATGTTGCCGTTGCTAAAACTTATGTTTGTAGTATTTTCATTCCGATAACAAATGCCTTGAGTTTTTTTTGTTTGTTTCCTTTTTTCATAGCTCCTCCCTGTTCGTTGTTCTGAAGGTAAAGCTTGCCATCGTGAACTGTTACCTATGTGACGGCACAGAGGGTTCAATCAACCAGACAATCTCACGTTCTTTCAACAAACAAAAATATGATTGAGGCTGCACAATTCCTGTTTATTTCATTAAGTTGTAAATTCGCACAAAACACTTATAAATTAGAAATCTTGGAGTTTTTTTCAGGGGGCAGAGTTCTCTCAGTACGTATTTTAGGGTCACACGCGCATGACCGTGTCGACACGACGAATCGCCGTGAGGTGGCGGTAGTGGTTCGGCCGTACTGACGTCAGTGGGTAGGTGATAATCTAGCTTCCCCTTGCGACGTATATCCTAATCCGTCTGACAAAGATCTCAAAAGCCACAGGTAACCTCTGTGAACTCCACTGGGTCCCAGGTATACATTAAAACCTCGGACTTTTTCTGTAGATGCGGCTACTTTACTATAGTGGAGTAAACACTTGGATTCCCTTGGAAGTGATATTTCGTAGACAGGGTGTTCTCCTCAAAGCTTTATCTTTCTTCTACGGAATTCCTGCAAATTGTGATAATTTATTGCTATACTGAAAGGCACATTAAGTTTTTCTTAAACAAAAATCCATTGTTTGCAGTCTCACATTACTCAACCACTGTTCCCCACCTTACTACTGAACCTGCACAGAAATGTGATTTTCTTAAGAGACAAAGAGAAACTATTAGGTTGTAATTAATGCTTTTAACGAGCTCAAACCATAATCACTTGCAACAAAGGAACAAAGGCGTGTTGGTCATTATTTCTTCCTGGTGTTCAGTGTTCACTCACAACATTCCATGTAATGCACATTTGGACTTTGGACTTTTATATCTGACCGGTCTCCTTCCCCGAAAATCCTAGCTGACGACAATGCACTAGCTGCCCCACTTGAGGATGTGGAAGAAACAAGGGAGTTGTCTCTGTGAGCTGCGGGGCGACACGAATTAAGCGGATTAATTACTCAGCCTCATGATATCGCCTTATTTAGTGAATATACTAGAATAGTCTACGGTTATGGTGGTAACGAAAGTTTTGAGCAGACGCACATCGGACATTATTACTGGAATGAGTTATTTTCCCATGTCAATTGTTGTCTGTGTATGCTACCTCTACACACATCTTTACAAAGTCCTCCACCACACACACACACACACACAAACACTCATGTGTGTATTTTATTATTTTTGGTTTTTGTTAATAAAATGTTAAATGCACACAAAAGTGTTGGGTGTCAGGTAATGTGCCACACATGTGCCGCCTACGTTATTTGTACTCTGTCCAGTCTGTCTTCACTTGCCATGTGCTTGAAACGACAGTTTGTTCTTCTGTTACTGCTACGATAAAGTCTGTTGGAAACTTATAGACCAGATAGACTATATGTTTGTTTTTCCTCAACAAATGTCCTATGTTCTAATTGCTAATTTGAAGATGCCATTAGCTAAGTGCTCCATCTTAAGAGGATAAAGCCAGAAGGTGGACTGCGACGATAAGAAGCTAACATCAAGTATGGCCTTGGCGTGCAGACTAAGCGGATTATTTTCTCAGCCTCATGAGATCGTCTGCAGCAATGAAAGGATCAGTTGATGCTTATTATCGCAAAGTTTTAAAGGGATCATAATTTATATTATACATATATATATATTATACTTGTCGATATCGTTGTAATAACTTGTTTGTTAGGTACACGGACGTTTCACCGGCGGACATTTCGGCTTGGGGCACTTCATTTCGGCATTTCACGCGGGACCTTTAGCCGAAGTCAAGTGTGTGACGCCCCTTAGCTCACACATTTCTCTCGCCATTGTATCAATGTATCAGTGAACTCTCTCACTATCCGTCCTCATGCGAACCGTTAGCTCACCCATTTCTCTCGCCATTGTATCAAAGTTTTTTTCTCAAAGTTGTTGCGCATAATCTGTGACAATCAAATTGAACTGTCTGTGAAGTCTGTGTGTAAAATTTGTTTGAAATAAAGAATTATTGTGTAATCTAGTAGTTACTTTCATTCTTTGAGAAGTAAGTAAGCTCTCTCTCTCTCTGACATAATGCGGCGAAACGTCCGACTCCGAAACGTCCGCACACCGTTTGTTATCTATTGCAGTTTATTTTCCCTCCTTCTTGTACTCTCTCTCTCACACACATCTCTACCACCACCATGTTCTTTTGTCCTTAAGCACTAAGAGTATGCTCCTTAGGAGTGTGAGTATGCGCTTTACAAATTGTGCATTTATTATTAACAAGATATGAAACAACACCTACTGGGGTGTGAAGGTTAGGTCCTATTTGGTTGTTCAGCAATACTGTATTGTGCGGCGTTTCAATGATTTGAACAAACCTGCCTTCGATGCTAACTTTTTGCACCAACTATAGCCCCTCGTGTCAGACTCTGTCAAATGGCTTTTCAAAGTCAATGAAGTTGTGGCTGCAGTTCCGCTGATGCTGAAGATGCTTGTTACTTAGAATGCGACAGTTGAAGATCGTAGTGAGAATCTTTCCTGCTGTTCTGCTAGCATCTCGTCGGTAGTACTGATGCTGCTCTGTATGGCCTTCAGCATGACTCTGCTTGGGTTCCTATTAAGGTTCTGCAGTTCTGGCACTGTTTATTTATTTTTATTTTTTTTGTGTGGGGGGGATGTATAAAACTCTATGATGAATGGTGTATTTTCGTCTACTGCATATGATTAGCACATGAGCAATCTGTGATAGACGCAAACAAGTAGTCAAGACGAGCCTTACAGAGCTGAGGAAGGTGTTAGCATCAGCCTGGAATAAAAGAGGAAGAAATACTGCGATAAGTTATTTGTGACCTTGAGGTTAACTCTGTCTCCCAGGCCTGTCTGCTGCTGTTGAAAGTAACACCACTTTGATCTTTTTAGAGAGCACACATCGCAGTCAGCTGTGACCAGCGAAAGATACTTATTTTCAAACTAATGATGATGGTGTCGATGACCACAAAGACGATGTTGACGATGACGATGATGACGACGACGATGATGGACGATGATGGATGATTGATGGACGATGGTTGGACGGATAATGGATGGATGATGGATGGATGATGGATGACGGATGATGATGATGAAGAATGACAAATATTTAGCTAAGCCAATGCTCGAGGAATAATGTGGACGCTCATCATGCTTTTGCAGTCGGAACACACATTAATGACAGACCATTAATCACGCAGTTTCTTAGAATCTTTGAGCCGGATTTCAGAAACTTCAGTACCCAGACTTAATCATGGATAAAGTTTCCTTCTGCGGATGCATCAGTCTTATCTCAATTAATCAGTCGAAATTATCCCGAGGTTAACTGTGAAGGTATTGTAGTAGTAGTTTAGCATAAGCGTCTTAGGGAGATATGTATGCGTTTATAAAATAAAGAGTAGAGGGGTCCATCTGTTTATATGAAGACCTCAGTTGACCCCGGGTAGTCCGCCGGCAACAGTCGTTTGTTCTTGGTGCTTGAAGCCTCTCCTGGGTAGAGCGAGCGCTGACTGAGTCATTGGTGAAGTTTGTACCTGAAATTAATAACACCATCGAGACTTGTTACAACTCTTAACACAGACACAAGTAAATGCAGAAAACTGTGGACATAAATATACCATGTGTGTGTGTGCGCTCGCGTACATGGGTTTCTTTGTTGGTTGTTTTTCCTTTTATGTTTTACAGAGAATAATTACGTTGATAATGTTTTAACCCCTACTGTACATTATACTAACAAAAATGCAGAGGATATTATTTATAACCAACTATATGCCAACCGCGGATGCTGTTTACACCAAGTTCATGAAGTCATTAGCACCCACCAATTCACCCACCCATCAATCTATCCATCCAGCCACCCGCTCTAATAAATAGAGAGAAAGAACGGACGGGATAGAATAGACATGGAAAGAACAGAGAAAATGAACACGACCACTTATTATCAAAATCACAGGTAAGTAGTATAATCTTTAAGTACATAGACCACTACATGCAGCTTGTTTTAAAATTGTATTACAGCGCCTTCATTGTATCTGTGATACTCTTTGACTTCCTCTGTGGTGATGTCTAACAAACACACACGAACCACACATCCACAGTGTCACGTGTGTATATCAAAACATTTTGCTTTATTTATGACATGTTAGCTATATGCAGAAAGTGTATGATGTCAGACAACCTGCCACACATGTTGTGTTTTCTGTCAAACTTGTTTTGGGTAAGTTACTCGCCTTGTGTATGCAACGGCAGGTTTGTTAGTTCTTTTGTTTCTGACAAGATAAATTGTCTGTTTGAAACTTGTCTCACAGAGCAAAAGTGATACGATTTTTTCATTTCGATTTTACTATCACTGTTTATTATTGTTTTTTGGCTTTTCCTCTTCACAGCTTTCATGGATGCTTGTTGCTTACTAAGAGGACACCATTATTTAACTGCTACATCTGAGGACGAAAAGACCAGAAGGTGTATTGTGACGATAACAAGCTAACATCAAGTATGGGCGAGATTAACACACTAAGCGGATTATTTTCTAAACCTCATGTCATCGCCTGCAGCATCTGAAGGTCGAGTCGATGTTTACTGTGGCTAGCAAAGTTAATGAAGGATAACACGACCTTTGACATCGCTGTAACATCGTGACTGTTACACAGCGTAGGTTTTTTTCCCCGTGATACCTATTAAAAACCCTCTTTCTATCTCTCCCTTTCACACACACAAACAATTGCACGCTCAGACGCAGGTGAACACACACAAATTTAAAAACTCGTCTACACCACTTGACTTCGCTCAAACAATAAGAGACTTCACAAGGCAGATTTAGAAAGCGACTGTCACTAGAGGGCGTGATAGCTGAGTATTGTTTACTTCATCTGTCCCTTGACAACCTCATGCCGCTGGTGTGTGGATTTGATGTACCGATGTATAAACATAGGTTTAGTTGCATCCAAATACTCACACTCACACACACGTCCACGAACAAACATACGGTAGTTTAAGCCTAATAGCATACATATATTATACTATATACATGCACGTACTGCTAAAACATTTTCATTCTAGAATTTTTCACTTGTTATGATCGCCAAACGGTAATGAGAAATATAGCATTCACCATTACACAGAGGTAAAACCAGACAGGAAGAGAGAGACAGAGAGAAAAATTGAAGTTTCATAAAGGTTTTATTCCTTACGATCACCAAGGGCATACACCATACTATATATCTGAGCCCAAAATGCAGTCTTATGTAAGTCAATAACACCAACGACACAAACAAAAGCGTTTTAAAAAAACTTCTTATCGCCAAGAATTCTTTCTTAAGGGTATGTTTGTCTTATTCTCACAAAATTTAGTAGGAATATTTATCTTGTATATGACTCAATCATGAGTATGTTTAGTTGTGAAGCTTTTCCCAGTAAAAACAAAACCTCTTTTTTTTCTGCGTAAGGACTAGATTGTAGGATTTCTGTAACAATGAATAACGATCAAGACTTCCTCTGAAAGCAAACTGCAAATGCTGTTTGTAACTAAAGATAATCATACAAACAAGATTATGCAGAACCAAACATTTTTTTTCCATTTGTCTAAGGCTAAGTGCACCGCACGACTCTAACTGCTTTTTAGCTACAAACGCACGACATCATGCAGATGGATAGACAGACAGACATATAAAAAGATAAAACATTGAAGCCGACTAATCACAGCCAGGCACGTGACATGTCAGCCAATCGCTGCTCGCGGACCTTAACATCCTGGTCGTTGTATGTAAAGTTGCGGCGCTGCGGTCGACGTCCAGTGTCTTGTCAGTCACAGACACACCATCATTGTAAGTCTTCATCACCAGAGTCAACGAGCATCATGAGGTACAGGGTGGTCACTACTTACCTCATGTACCTGCTGCTGGTGCCAAGCCTGGGTGAGTAGTCATCCTACTACTTTAATAAGTTGTCAAGGATAGGAAACCCTCTTCTAGTGTGTAGTTAAGGGTCCCACTGGCAAGATTAGAAAGCGTTTCATGACAATTTCTGTCAATTAGGTTAGCAGATTTCACACCCCTAATTTTGCGATATCATGTTACTTTCAGCTCTTGTTATTTGGTTCCTCTGTGTTTTCTATACTTGTTTTTATTAATCATTAGTGCTGTTGCTTAATTTTTATAATTCATGTGCTATTTGTTTTCATTCCCTTGGCTATGTGAATGTTTAGCTCTTGTTCTTAGGCCCTAAGAGCACGCTCCTTAGGTGTGGGAATATGCGCTTTGAAACCTTTACATTTTTATTATTATATTTTTATTATTATTTTATTATCATTATGATTATTATTATTATCGTTATTAAAGGTTATCTGATTTACAGAAGGATTATCTAAAACACTGTTTAGAAGTCCCTTTTGATTGCTTAAGGTATTTTTTCTTGCTGTTGATTCGTCGACGCTTTTTTTCTAGAATCTTGTTGCAGATGATATTAATGTCCCTATCAAAGTTACCACATGAGACTATGTGTAGAAGAAGAACTCAACTACAAGCAAGTTTATGCAAGTTTTGTAACAGAAATATAAAAAGTATCCCATGCATGTTAATAACTTCTTCCTTCCTTCTTTTACCGTAGAAATTACCTTGCAGTGGTATTTGTTTATAATTATTTCATTCAGTCACAGAAGCTCAGATGCGCCCGCAACACACACAGTTATATGAGCAATGTTGTTGTTGTTGTTGTTGTGGTTGTGGTTGTGGTTGTTGTTAACAAAAGGACTAAATCTTTTTTTTTTTTGCAGGCCCAATTCAAATTGTATAAAAAAAGAGACTGGTATAGTACTCAATATAAGTATACGACAAATAAAGAAAAGAAATACTAATTATAATTTAACAAATCTAATTATTCACTGTACTGATACCACGTTTCTTTATTTTTAGCCTTATAGTCTCAAAAATATTAAAATATCATAGGCACAATTCCACTTTACTCGGCATCGACACTTCGCAAAATATTGACACAATTTTTTTATCTTTACTTTTCTGTCCAGGAAACGTATCAGCCTGAAACGAAGTGTCTAAAGCACGTGGTACTTTGCTTAAGCTTCCAGTGGACATTCTGTAATATTCCTCGTGTCCTAAAGTCCACTTCATGAATTATGTTTACACAAACTAGTTACTCAGCTTGACATGATAATTGAGGAACTTGAAATGGGTTAACAAAAGCGAAACTGTTATCTGAGAGGAATACATAATTGTAGGTAATAATAGAATTCCTCGCATGTCTTTTAACTAATAAATCTTAGTTGGTGTGAACACATCGTCCTACAAATGATACACAACTACTTATACAATTGGACTAACAATTCGAAAAGACACACTAAAACATCGACATTAACTATATTATAGAAGCTTTAATGGCAGGTTTAAACCACATACAAGGATTGTTTCATGAAATATTGGTTTCGCGATTTTTTTTTTTACCGAGGACCCTATTCCCTGCTCTTTCAGGAAAGCTAGCAAATTCATAGCCTCATGGAAGTCCACTAGTTTTGCTAGACTATATGCTTAACATTACCAGTGTAACTTTGATAACATAAACAAGTCATTGTGGCCATTTTGTGTGCATCATAGTTTTATTAGGTTTGTATCTCGACGTTATTATTCGTAACGATAATACTTTTATTGCTGGACACAATACAAAATAAAATAATCTTGATTGTTTCTAATGCACTAATTTGAGAAAAAAACATTTGTCTGACTTAAAGAAAGGTAAAATTCATGGATTGTCATGTAGCAATCTTACTTCACAAATTATGGGTAGTCTAGATTTCTAGATGACAAAACAGACCACTGCGGGGTAGACGGCGTTGTGGCTGATTGAGCCAAGCGTGACAAGCTGGTAATGGTAACATCCTTCAAAACTAGTAAACTACAAATAATTATCCTGCAGAACTACCAGTCGTTCAGCAAGGGTTCAAAATATCTCGACTAAGTCTGATGGAAGGCAAGTAACCAAACATTTATGAGTCAGCTAAGGTGCTCAAGCTACACGAAAAAAAAAAAACTAAAAAGGTTGTCACTGTTCTTATTTGGAAACGCAGGATTCCAGTAGACCTACGAGTAATTTTGCCTTTATTTAGGATGGTGATGGCTTCTGGCACGAAGGACCTCTGGTAGGCAGCTTTCCGTACACGTGGCACTTTATAGCGCCTGCCTGAGGGCAACAGCTGAAAGTTGGGATGGAGAGGGTGTGTTAGGTCGAAATGATGTTATGTGCCATCCTTCTGACTGCATGAAGGTATAAGTCAGAAAGTGGCAACTGTAATGTAGCAATAATTTTATTTGCCTAGTGGATGACTCTGGCCAGCCTTGCCTTGTCTTTGACGAGGAGGTGACCATACCAGGCAGCGATGTTGAATGAGAGGATGCTCTCAACAAGAGACCTGTACACAGTCTCCAGCACCCCAGAGCTGACGTCGAAGCTGATGAGTCTCCTCAGAAGCTACAGCCGTTGCTGGGCCTGTCTGTACACTTGGTTCACGTGATCACTAAAGGAGATATCCATAACTTCCTTCGTTTGCTTTTCCAAAGGCCATCTCCTCCGTTTTTTCCCCCACGCAGGCCAGGTACAGCGACAGGAACTGCTCGTCATTCAGGCAGCCCACAAGGGCCATGTCATCTGCATATTTCACAAACATGAGAATAGCACTGTTGATAGTAATTTCATTTGTATATACAGAGAACAGAATGGGAGAAAGCACATCTCCCTGAGGGGTACCCGTGTTGAGGATCTGCTCATCTGACAGATTCATTCCATCCACTGACAGATTTACTATATCCAGGTGTAGTAGGCGCTTTACTAGAAGGTGTGGCTGGAATGTGTTCAAGGCGCTAGAAAAATATATGAACAGGACCCGAAGATAGGTGCCAGAAGTGTCCAAGTGTTGTAGGATAGCATTGAAAAGCGTGAGAGTTGCATCAGACACATCCCTACGTGGCTTCTAGGTGAACTGCAAAGGATCCAGGCGATCAGCCATGGTGGGGATTAACAATCTTCCCACAACCCTCTCCAAACACTTGGCCACAACAGACGTGAGAGCCACAGGTCGAAAGTCTTTCAAGTTTGTAGCATGAGGCTTCTTTGGCACTGGTATGATTGTTGATGTTCGCCACATGGGGGGGGGGACACTATGAGAGTCGAGGGAGAGCTGGAAAAGTCTGGTAAAAACACCGCTCAGCTGACTAGCACACTCTTTGAGTACCTTCACGTGGTCAGGTCCAGGGGCTTTACGTGGGTTCACATGAGAGAGAATTCTGGCAACATCTTCCTCACAGATGGTGACAGTGGCTGCCGACAGTGAAGAACAGATAATTTCTGCTTCATTGCTGAAGTCTCTCACGTCAAACCGCGCGTAGAAAGTGTTGAGCTCATTAACAAATGTCACTGGGTCATCACACTTTACTCTTTGTATCTGTTGTGCTCTACCCATCATGGTGTTCAGGCCCCTCCATGCTTCCCTTGCGTTGCTCTCAGTTGCTTTTTCACCTTCTTTCTGTATTCCACTATAGACTTTTTTGCCTTTGCCCTGAACTCCTTCTCCTTTTCTTTCACTTTCTGTTTGTCTCCCTGCATAAAAGCTATCTTATTTTCATTGAGACAGTGCTTCAGGTCTTTACTCATCCATGGTTTGTTATTAGGATAGCTGAAGATCTGCTTGATGACATACTCTTCACAGAAGGTGATGTAAGTGGTGATCGTGTCTGCCAGACAGTCCAGGTCAGCTCCACAGGTAGTGAAGAGCAAATCCCAGTCAGTGGCCTCGAGGCAGTCTCTGAGCAGTTTAGTTGCTTCAGTTGTCCAGGTCCTAATACATAGTGTTGTCGGCTTTTCACGTTTAAGGAGCTGTCTGTATGTGGGTAGCAGATGAACAATGTTGTGGTCCGATCTGCCCATCGGCGGCCGGCACATTACCGAAACACCTGTCTAGCGTTCTGTCGAGGCGGGTGGGACACGTGACGTATTGATGGAGACAGGGGAGCAGCTTACTGACATCACAGCGGTTGAAGTCACCGAGCAAAAACACAGGCTGATCAACTGATCTTGTTGTCGCTCGATTATATGTGTCTGCAATGTGCTCAGCTGCGAGGTTGAAGTCTGGGCCAGGCACATAGACGAGGATCACAGTGATTTGGCCGAATTCACGAGGTAAGTAATGCGGCCTGAAGGACACTGTCAGTATCTCATAATGGGGGGTACTAGTCTGTTCTCGTACTGTGTAGTTCATGGCCCATTTCTCATTTGCAAGCAGACACAAGCCTCCCCCTACATGCTTATTTGTCGTTTGTGCATTCCTGTCAAATCGAATCGTTGTGTATCCTGCAAGTTCGAATGTTTCCTCAACTGTTAGCCATGTTTCAGTGAAGCAGAAGAGGTCACAACGTCGGTAGTCTCCATCGAATTAAATGAGCGCAGAGAGCTCATCCTGTTTGTTGTGGAGAGAGCGCACATCGACAGGGTGATGGCTGGTAGTGGATGTCGGCACCCTGTCCTCTTCAGTCTGTGTCTGACTCCTCCTCTAGATCCTCTCAGTTTCTTTTCTCTTTTGCATCCCTTTGTCGGAATGTCACTTGAATGCACATCAGGGGCCTGTGTGGCCGTCTGCCGCAGTGATAGCAGACAGTTTCGAGTGTAAACCAGCATGACTACATCGCCCTTCTAAGTGATCGAAGTTTGAGTCTCCGTACAGGGACACGTCCGCTCAGAAATACAACGCTCCACACACAGTCAGACGTACTGCAGTGCACTTATGTCCGTTTATGCACCAACTGAAGGAAGCAAAATTGCCGTAGGAATCCAAAAACAAGTCAAAACGTGCAGGACGAAAGTGAGCAGGGATCAAGCCACGGAGTAGCGCCCCCTTCAAATTTCCTACAAAGTTTCTACCTGTTGAGATTTTGTCATCCTTACTTTGCTTCAGATATTTAAAATAAGGTTATGGGTTTTTTTTTCTCTAGCATTGAGATTTCTTATTTCTTCTTTTTCTACTATTTTTTCCATAATGTATAATTTGCTTATTGTTATTTACCCCACTTTCGCTAGTCCTCGATTTTTCTCACTAAGCAATGAGGTGATATTTGCCTATAGTTCTACAGCTTTCTTCTTAGTGCGACTAGCTTTGGATATGTTTTTGATGTATCAGTGATAACAATAATGTTGACGATGGTAATCATGACCACAAAAAGGCTTTAGTGCAAACGTCTGTCAAGTAGACATGTTTTTTACGCCTTTAGTAATAATAGAAAAACAATTGAACATAAATAAGGCGAGGACAATGTTACTAGCCCAGCTTAGGAAAATAGAAAGAAACATGTCACCATCTGATGATCATGCAGTATGACACTTTTTCACAGTCTTTTCCTATATTTTTACGACAAAGATCTAATTTATTTATTAATGTAACATGTTTGTATTTTCAATGTTAGCTCAAGAGTTCAGAGCTCGGGTGGTCGGTGGCACAGCGGAGGCGGGACGTCTGGAAATATTTTACAATGAAACTTGGAACACAGTGTGTCGTTACGGTTTTGGACAGGAAGCAGCTTTGGTAGCCTGCAGAATGTTAGGAATCAACAGGTATGTGTAGTCTAACACAATAAACACAATTTAAATAACAGTGATTTTTGCTATTTTTTCACGTTTAATCCAATTGCTTAGCATTAAACATTGAACAAAGTAAAAAAGCTTAGTCTGATAATCTAGATCAGTGATGCACAACCTTTTTCGGCCTGCGGGCCATATTCCCTTCCGACACGCGTGTCGCGGGCCGCTTCACCGCAAAAATTACAACAAAAAAAATAGAACATACCTTTTTTTATTAGAAAAAAGTTGTACTTAGTGGGATATTTGAAGCTGCTTTTCCGAAACCAGCTTCTGAATGTCTGGCTGCATCGAAGAAACACCAAGTCTGAGCACTGAATCGAAATGTTCGTCCGCGAGGCGATTACGTCAGACGGGTTTCGCCCGTTTCATCACTGAAAACGTTTGTTCACACACATAAGTACTTGTAAACATCGTGATCATCCTTAACGCTTGTTTTCGGAGATTTGGAAAAGTTTCTGCAGGCAACACGGCGTAGAAAGCAATTGTCTGCATCGCTCGAAATTTGTCAAGTAGAGATGTCTGGCTTTGCAAGTCAATCAGTTCCAGTTGCAGGTCTGTCGGGGCACTTGACACATCTGCCGCAAATGGATTTTCGAAGAGACGTATTTCATCCTTTAAATCATGAAAATCCTTAAATCTTTCACTGAAATTATCCTTCAAGAGCCCCAAAAGTTCTAATATTCTTGCTTTGGGGAAAGACATCTGTTGCTGCTGATCCTGACGTAGAGATGTACACGTTGGGAAGTGGACAAGCTCCATCCTTCCCGCATGCTGAATGAAGAGTAGTAATTTCGCTTGGAATGCTGTTATGTCTGCATACACATGCGAAATATACTTGTCTTTCCCTTGTAGTTTGGTGTTGAGTTCATTCAGATGTGACGTGATGTCGCATAAAATCGCCAAATCCCACAGCCACGAGGGGTCGTTCAGCTGAGGCACTTGCTTTGATTTCTCCGTCATAAAAATTTCAATCTCATGTCTCAAATCAAAAAACCGTTTAAGTACCTTTCCTCGGATTAACCAGCGGACTTCACTGTGAAAGAGAACGTCTTTTGGTTAATTGTTCTTCGTCTACTCGCCTTATCCGCCTGGGGTTCCTGACCAGCGCTGAGTTGAAAATAATTTCAAGAAGATTCCTCGTCTGAAAGGCACTGTAGAGTGCAGGTGACATACTAGAGGCCCCGAAATGTGTTGAGGGTCAATTTTGTGCAGTTTGACTTTTCTTTAAAAATGGATTCCTTGGTTATTGAACTAACAGGAAAATACACTGCTTTGTTAAACTAAAAGTTAGAAATTGTCTTAAAATACATTTTAATCGAGGTACCCCAGGCGATCCGTTCCTGATTTCCAAAATTCAAACGCTGTTTTGGTATTGTTTCCCTGTAAGAACCACACTGTTTTATACCTTGCTAGAAAGCCCGGAGTCTGTATTTTCAATCCGTTTAACGACTGATTCAAGTATTAACCAATCAAAAGACCATTAATCCCCTGTGGAATGCGGCGTCCCTCGTTCTCAAACACTGGTTTCCTCCAAAGACGAAAATCAAGAATGAAATCTATCAAAAGATTGAGAGACGCCCCTACGTAGGGATAAATACATCTTCTTCCCTTTTTTTGTTTTTTTGGGGTTTTTTTCATTATTATTACTAACATGCCGATTTCCTGTACTGTGGGCAGAAGCTTCGCGGGCCGGACATGGCCCGCGGGCCGTAGGTTGTGCATCCCTGATCTAGATCGTGTGAAGTTTAAAAATATTAAAGGTTAACTATGGGAACAGTCTTTTTCAACCAGTGGCAGTTCGTGCCTCGTTTATAAGTAAAACAATCGACTTACACAGTCCCTTTCAAAACGAGTAGATGAAACTATAGATATATATGTATATGTATACTATTTTGGTTCTGCATATTTCCCCGACAATTTCGATCCTTTGGAATGTAAATAGAAGTCAGTATTTTTTATTTGTGTGTGTGCCTCAAATATGTATTATTAAAACATTGCATCCTATCCCACATTTCCAAGACATACATACTTTCTGCCACCTGTGTTGATTGAAATTCTCATATAACACTTGATGTTACTGATTTTCTTTACAAGATCACTTTTTGAGACACTTTAAATGGCTTTTAGTTGTGGTTCGTCTGCATACTTAATATAAGTAGACACACTGGCAATGTTTAATAAGAGGGGAAAAAATCGAAAGCAGTAAAGACACCAACAGCAAAACAAAACGGTCACATAGTGTAAACTGAGGGTTTCATCTGTAGCAAGTGCTCCTTGTGATACCGCGCTGGAGCTTGTGTATATGTTTTTACAAACTTTAGTCTGTATTCAGTGTAAAGAGTAAGTTTGTTTTGCACTTCGTTTCTGATGTCGGACAGCACAACGGCAGCAGTCGTGGGGTCAGACAAGTACGGACCAGGCTCTGGTCCTATTCTGTTCGGTTACCTGCAGTGTGTGGGGGACGAAACCAGCCTGGCGCAGTGTGAACACTTGGGGCTCTACACACACTTCTGTGAACACTGGCAGCACGTCGGCGTAGCGTGCAACATTAGTAAGTAGACCAGTAATATTTACAGCTACTTCAGCATTTAATTTATCTTGTTAAAAATTGCAGTACGGTGTTCCTAAAAATTTGTCTATTAGCATTGAATAACTTTGATAAATAATACTCAAAATTAAGTACGTTCCAGGGGGCATCAGACAAATCACTTATTCTTATTTTTATTCCTATTGCTATTCCTCTTCTTCTTCTTATTGTTATTATTGTTGTTGTTATTACTATTATTTATAGCACAGTGCAAAAACTTGCAAACATTACATTAGGAAATCTGCGATTGTGGACCTATAAAAAGTCCTTTTTTGACAGCATTGCCTAATTTAGATTATTCTGAAATGGATGTAAACTTTTTTGAAAATCTTTGCAAAGTTTTTCATCAGACGCATCTTAATGTAAAGAGGTAGTAAGTATAGATTGCTCACATTCTCAAGAGAAATTGGTTTGTCATTGACCTTTCTTGGCACATATTCATGATTGCTGGGTACAGAGTTCTTGAAAAATGAATTCCAGTAGCACGGGAATTCTTTATGATTAGGAAGCACAGAAAGTTGCTGACCTCACTCTTACATCGACAAAACCAATATTTGTTAGATTATCACAGACACTCTAACAATATTCTCACACTTTATGGCAAATAAAGCCATAGAATTTCTTAAAAGATATTCACCTTAGCCAACACCTTACACCGTATTAAGGACGGCCACTCACGAGACAGATGGGTGATAATCGATTGGATCGTACAGTGGAACCTCGGTTAACGAACTTAATCCGTTCTGGAAAGCTGTTCGTTATCCGAAATGTTCGTTATCCGAAACAATTTTTTCCATAAGAAATAAAGGAAATAGATTTAACTGGTTCCCAGCCCCTGTTGACTCGCTAATATTTGAAAGTTACAGGCTATATATAGGTATTTGTTTTAATAAGAACAGTTATAATGCAATATAAATGGAGTTAAATAAACATAAAAACATTAACGAAAGCATTTAAACATCAGAAAACTTGCCGTTTTGACGGCGTGGTTGGAAGCAGGTGTGGGGAGGAAGGGGTGGAATTACTGCTTGGATTACCCCTCCATGAGCACACGTGACATTATAAAATCGGGGGTGACTTCCCTTTCCTGTAGCTTTGAGGTTAAAGGAAAAAACTTGCCCAGTGTCTGTTCCTTCTGCCATTTTTGTAAAACTCTTCAGTAATACGACATCACATATCCGACAGACGCATGCCACCTTCATACTTTGAAATCATTTCCTTTTTCAATTCATTTGTTGGCCGCTTCCTTGCCATTACCTCACTACTATTAATTGCTCTTAATCTTCTTTGGAGCCATGACTGAGGATTATCTTATTAAAATAAAGCACAAAAATCACTAAATAAGAAGGATGTGCATAGATAAGGAACGACCGATCGTAACTGTGTCTCGAGCGCGAATGATGACATGCTGGTCGGTCACGTGTGGTTCACGTGGCTGTTCGTTATCCGAAATTTTGTTCGCTATCCGAGACAAATTTTTAACGAAATTTTTGTTCGTTAACCGAAATATTCGCTATCCGAGGCGTTCGCTAACCGAGGTTCCACTGTATTGCGCTTCAACGCCTGCATCAACAAGATCGCCTGGCTTACATGGATTTTGTTGCTAGCCCAGCCTGGCCGCTGATTTTTTATTTCCTGAACGTCCCAGTGAAGGAAAAAACTTCGCTTCAATCTTTGGAAGCTATGAAACTTGTTCTGGGGCTGATTCTGCAACTTGTAAACGCTATGAAGGGCTGCATACAGTTAATTGCAACATGCAAAATAGCTTAAGTCCTACAACTGATGACAGGTAAAAAATAAACGTTGAGGGCCTAACACGACACAGACAATGTTTAACTACAAGTAGGTTACATTAGAATGTACATAATTCTATGTCAACCATTTCATGAAGACCCACTGCTATATACACAGAGATGTTAGAGGTGGGTGGGTGGGTGGATTATTCTTTTAAAGAGGGAACTATATATTAACTTTTTATCATCAAAACGTAAGTGAGGTGCAACTGTCGTGTTGTTCAGTCAAATGTTTGTGGGTGTCACGAGCCCACGAATTGCCTTCTCAAATTGCGCAGGGGTCAACAGATGCGGATTTTGGAGACAGGGCAATTAGTGGGCTTGATATACCGTGAGATGAGCATGAGTCCGACATCATGCTTTGACCATGTGTTAGGACAGAATATGTCTTGAATTTAACAACATTGTCAATTATGGAAGACTCGCTGATCGATGACGTGTTGTGATGCAGCTCAATAATAAAATCAGCCCTACAAAAATAAGAAGGGAAGTTACATTTTAATTTTTATTCGTGTCTTAGTCGAACGGTTTCTTTGTAAATGTTCGTGAGCTATTTTGTAGTTATCATCACGAACTTGTGTCCCCAGTTTATTTTTTGCTCGTCGCTTATATATAGTCGGTTTCTTCATAGTGTTCCGTCTGCTATTTGTTTTTCTATGATTGTATTCGTGGCGTTATATAGTATTATAGCGTGCTAATTAATATAGTCCACACAGACTACTCATACACTCAGTTTTTGACATTAGCCTTTATAAAATGTATCATATTCTGATGAAAGTCTAGTTTGCTTAGGGTCTGGTCGATTAGACCATTTAATTGCCAATTCGACCACTGCACCATTTGATTCGACCAGCCCATAGTCGATTCGATCACATCATCATCCACGGCATGATTCAACTATGAATTTTTAATAAATCAGGTTTGATGAAGTCTCTTTTATCAGGATTGGTTTATATGCGCGTGTAATCTTTGTCTCTTTCGTAGTTTCTTCGCCTGCGCTCGCGAGTGCGTGTGCATGCCTGTGTGTCCAGTCAGTATAAATCAGTTCTCTGCAGATCAAGTGTTCGAATTTTTTTAAATTAAAAATTTTCCATAAAGATCTATGCTAATTTTGAGTGTATTATTTGGTTTTGTAAGACCAGAAAGTGACAGGTACAAACCACAGTATGACACCTTTATATATGTATATACACAGTATGTATCTTCTTGGATATGAATCCTAATTCAAGATATTCATGGCACCTTTAGATGGTCTGCGCTACTCTGTCTCGTATGAACCCGATTTCAAAAGAAGTTTGCGAGGTGATATGATCTTATTACTATTTGCTTGTGCGAGCGTGTGACTATAAATTCAGTGATCGGCGCGCGGTCGAAATGTGATCGACGTACTTGTGGCCGATTCTCGCGCGCTTTGCTTGCAGTTTTTACATCATTTTTTGGATAAAAAATAAAGTCAGTTGAATGAATAGACTTACTTGCACACACTTAAGTTGTTGCTCGTCGCAGGCGTGATCACCCATAACAGCGGTAGTATCCATTCCTGCTGATGCCATCGTCACAGATTAAACAGGAGTTGACAGTAGATGCTGAGGAAATGTTGGTTTCGTTCGCTTGTTTTCCCCGTGAGAGTTGTCCCAGATTAGAAAAGGACGATTAATGTATAACATGTATAGTTGCGGATGTGATTTCTACCTTTAAAACAATTAGTGAAGCAATTGTCCAATGCTGTGTATATCGTAGTGGGTCTCCATGAAATTGCTGACATAAAATTGTTCATATTAGGAAAAGAATAAACAAAAAACAAAATACATAAAAAATTAGCTCCACCTAGATTTTAACATAGTCGATCATGTCAAACAAAATTAATGCTCGCTTGTAACCACTAGATTATATCGTTTCGCGTGGCAATCAATAGGTTTTCGTGAAAGTCTTGACAGAAAATTAATCATATTAGAGAGCAAAAACATCCCAAAGCAAAACAAAACAAAACAAAGACCCCACTCGAAGATTTACACACACCAACTGTCAATCTTGAGACCTCGTTCGTAACCACTAGGCTACAGAGGCGTAGCTCGCGCAGCTCTCTAATGTAACCTACTTGTGGTTAAACATTGTCTGTGTTGTGTTGGACGTTTATTTTACCTTTACCTGTCATTAGTTTCACTGGGATGTTCAGAAAAAAATAATCAGCAGCCTGACCATCGGTTGCTGAATGAGGCAGCCAGATGGTTGTCGCCTCAGCAGGGCTTATGTGCTGCCAGCTTGACCCGTCCACGACCTATTGTCCCTATCCTACGGCTCTACTTAAAACTCTACTTAAAACTTAACCTAACAAATTAATTAAATATATTAAAAATACTAACCACACTAAAAGTAGAAAATAGTTTTTCTACAAAGAGTAGGAGCTTACATTTGCAGGCGTACGTCAAGGATACCCTTACCACTCGTGATCAAAAGTTTCCATGACCACCATACTTACATTACTATTGGTTGATTGCTGTTTTTCAGCCTACGATCTGTAGACGACATACATTTTATCAAATACTGAAATAGAACTTCAAGACCTTAACAAGGTGACTGAGACAGGTCGAACGGATATGTAATAGAGAAACCCTTGCCAAGGACAGTGTGACGGACCAGTCCGTCCCTGTATGTGTTTAGGTTATTTTAACCTCTTCGCTGTTTGTTCATTGCAAAGGTAGATAACATGTAATGGAGAATGAATGAGAAAGTCAGTGGGAAAAGGGTTAACCGTGACACCGAATATTTGGTGAACACTGTTATGCCTAGAATTTTTTATGGGAACGAGGTTTGTGCAGGACTCATCCTAGAGATAGGGAAGGAAGAAGACGAGCCATGGATGACGATTTGTAAATCTCTCGAGTGAGATTAAGAGCGTAGACCAAGTTAGTAGCGATGGACGCTGAATGCGCCATGTCACTAACCCTGGGTTTATTAACCTCGCCTAGGCGAAGTATGAGATTTTATTTTTATTTATAGAATGGTAATACAACTTACGTAAAATTTAAAGTTGTGGACACGAACCTACGAGAGGAAGTTGTGTGGATTAGAGAATATGGTTGACGATAGAAGTATAGTGTAACTTCCAGTTACAGATTTTGTCGTGTATGGGCTAATTGTGTTGGAGCCCTTTTGAAGAAGGAAGAATCCCCTCTTCAGGCCACTCGTCGAGCGCTTTTAGTTCAATAGCGAGGCCCGGTGGCGCAACGGTTAGCGCCTGTCACCAATACAGTGAAGGTTGGCTGTCCTCAGTTCATTGCTCGTCTCGGGCAGGCTGTTCTTTCTCTGCACGTGGCATCTGTTTACCGGGCTGGCTGCCTTACCGTAATATAGCCATAGTTGCTGGATCGGCGTAAAAAGCCAACTCCCCCCCCCCTCACACACACTTTTCGTTCAAACCCAGCAGTGTGTGGTTAGATGTACCATTAGCCTCGTGACGTCACATTGGGGCACCGTTGCTGTGACACGGCCATTGTGTACGGCCTTAGTGTCAACCGTCGTTGAGCTACACTAAGCGTAAAAAAGATTTTCCTACTCCGTCGGTGAAGGAAAAACAATTTTGAATGGATTACAAGTGTGATTTGTGTTATTTGTATTCTTACTGACTGGAGATGAGTAGGGGGCGACCCTACGCTAGTCAAACGACAAACCGTGAGGCAACTGATGTTTTGAAAAAGATCAGAAAACGTTTACCGAGGTTGTGTTTGTGAGTCAGAATACGTGGTTAGGAACGGTTACTTTGAAGACTAGAACATTGGAAACTGTGGTAAGCTACAAACTGAGGGAGTGATATATATGTATAGTAAAGAGTAAACACTATTGCATAATATCTTAAGTATCTTTTATTTTAGATGGTTTTTACCATCTTCCCCAGAAAACTGAGTGGAGACATTTTCGTATGAATATAATTATCTGTGTTCTATTCCGTAAAATCATGAGCAACTTGATAACAACCTCAGGAAATCGTTTATCTCTGTGTTAAAGAATTCATACAGACACGTGTGTGTGTTGCTCTGGTGAGACGCGGCGTCCGTGACAGGCAGCTACACCCTGTGTCTCCATCAGCAACAGCGGCGATAGCTAAACTAGATAGGACCTGACATAGACATAAGTTTCACTTATAAAGTGATTAATTAACTTATTGTTGCAAAATATTTGTATTTTCTATTTTAGTGCAACAGTTAACAGCTCGTGTGGTCGGTGGCACAGCGGAGGCGGGACGTCTGGAAATCTTGTACGATGGAACTTGGAACACAGTGTGTCGTGACGGTTTTGGACAGGAAGAAGCTTTGGTAGCCTGCAGGATGTTAGGATTCAACAGGTAGGTGTAGTCTAACACAATCATTAAACACACTTCACTCACAATTATTTTCGTTTCTTACAGACATTTAATATAATGGCTTAAACATAAACAAATAATGCATAGCCTTATACTCCAGAGTGTGTTAAGTTCAAAACTATTAAAGTTCCTATGATGCCTGTGATGGAGAAAGTCTTTTGTAACCAGTGGCAGCTCGTACCTCGTCTACAAGTAAAACTAACACCGTCTACTGACCATAACTGGATGAAGTTATATTTATTTTAGTTATGCAAATTTTCGTGACAATGGCGACACTTTGCAATGTAAGTAAAAGTCAGAATCAACTTTTTTGCCTCAAAATTGTTTTTTCATTATATTGTTTTACATTTTACGTTTACAAGAGAAAGTACTTTTATTGAAATTCTTAGGAAATGCTTGATGTTACTGATTTTCTGGGCGATACAACCTTCCAAGATCAAGCTTTTGGACTCTTTTAATAGATTTTTGTTGAGGTTCATCTGTATTCTTATTACAAATGGTTCCACCGTGGTATGGTTAACGTTTTTTTGTGGTTTACTGAAGAATTAATGGTGGTTCATCAATTATGAAAATAAGACAAAACACCTATATTTGCTGCGCCACCTGCATTGTTTCTTGTCTACATTAATCTCAGAGATTATGAAAAAGAAAAAAAATGTGTTCCACAGGATGGCTTTGTAATTATCCTGGTATTTGTCGTGAACCGGAGATAGATGGTAACAAAAAGTATTACACAAACCTACATGTCAGACGTTTTGTATTCACTTAAAGAGGAAAGTTGAGGTTAGTGTCCGGGTGTGTTTTACTAAATGCATGTGCTCTCACAAACCTGAGTCTCTATTCAGTGTACAGAGTATGTCATTGTAAATGTCTATATCTTTTCCTGTTCGTAAATGTGATGTTTGGACAGCAACACAGCAGCACCGTGTGGTCACCCAAGTACAGAGCAGGCTCTGGTCCTATTCTGTTCAGTGGCCTGCGGTGTGTGGGGAACGAAACCAGCCTGGCGCAGTGTAGACACTCGTGGCTCTACAGACAGGACTGTGAACACTGGGAGGATGTCGGCGTCGCGTGCAGCCTTAGTATGGAGACCAATGATAATTAAACATTTACAGCTAATCGACCATTTAATCTAACTTATTAAAAAATTAATAATGGTGTTGTGAACAATAATTTTATTTAGTTTTTAATTACTGCTCTTTAATGGATAAGACTAGAAGTACGTTCCTTGCTGTTTAAGACAAATAACATACTATATTCGATGTCCGGTGTCTCTATTCTTGTTTTCACATTTTTCAACAACTTACAAAAATTTTATTAAAAAGTAATTGATGTGTTATATATAATTGTAGCATGCTGATTACACTGGTGATATTTAAAACAGCTAGCTTATCTTATTTATAACTTGCAATTTCATTGAAGACTATAAACAGTCAGGGCTTTAAGTGATGTTACTATTCGAGTGTTGCTGGTGGTAATGTCGCTTTAATTTTGACTTTCTCCTGTTAGAAACATCACTTTCTCTCTGTAAGAGCAAAAGCCGCCCATGATATTCAAACTGTTATTCCCTTTGTTTTGATATTGTTTGGGATGAAAACATTAAATGGGAAAGTGTTAACCGTCACACGATATATATATAATGAACCAGATTTACCATCATGTTTTCGGGGGGGGGGGGGGGGGGGGATGAGATTGAAATTGACTCAGGCCGGGGAAAGTGAAAGAAGAAGACTTGCCTGAGTCACGACATGTAAATGTCTCTAGATGAGATGACATAGTAGACCAGGGTAGTGTCCATCCACTCGACCCCTTGTGGATTGACTTCTACTAGACGAGATTTTGATTGTATTGGTTGAATGAGCTGGAGCCCTTCTGGATGAGGAAGACTCTCCTTACCGGACCAGTCCCTGATCGCCTTCAGTCCAACACCCCGCAGCACTTTGTAAAGATTCACTGTAAAGACACATTTTGACAGTGTGGTTACATTGCTATCCCCAGTGTCTCTATGTAGATAATCTTAGGCGAAGTCTTTTTTGTTTTGTTTGCTATTTTTGTGGGCAACATGGATTCCCACCTAGTATTTGATGTTGCCTCATGTAACAAATGTGAAATGATGAGTTTCAAACGTATGGGGATTGACTAGACGTATGTTGCAGTGTACAGATCGTCATGATAGACTTGTGGAAGGATTTGGGAAAAAAAGCAAAATAGAAAGATTAGAAAAAATAAGAAAAGTGGGCAACTAATAAAAAAGGAACTGTGATGATATGACTTAAAGTGTATATCCCTTTACTACCTATATTCCAGGAAGACAGCGACGACAGAGACACATATTTATGTAGGTCTGAAGCACAAGCCCGAATACTCAACTGGCCGAGAGAGATGAGGCCCCTGTACTTAGCCTCTTATTCTCAAAGAAAGCATTAAATGTGTACTACGTATTTGGTATCAAAGAAGAAATCAGTTTTGACATGATAAAGAAGAAACCACTATTAAATTTTCTGCGTACAGAAGAATACAAAGCATAATTTAGAATTGTGCGGCCTCAAGCTACAGATTCCATGAATGCCTTTTTTAAAAAAAGAATGTCCAACGTAGGGGAAATATAGGTTTCCCGTACACAGATACAGGAGGATTATGAACACTTCAGAGATCTGATACTAAAAGAACAATATTATCAGAACATGCCAAAATAACTTATCCGTCTACCTGCGAAAGAGGAGCCTACCCAGAGTAGAAAAAGTTTAGTAACAGTTTGTGGAAGGCAAGGAATGTCCCGATCAAGTTGTCGCAGAAAACAGCAAACAATTCCAGATAAACAGAACCATAAGCCTTAATAAATATTCACCTATGCTTAATGTTATACAGAACAGCATCAGTATGTCCAAGAGGAGGTGCTACCAGAAGAGTAGAAGCTTACATTTGCAGGCGTATGTCAGTAACACCGCTTATCACAGGTGCTAGAAGCTCGTCTCGACCAACAGACTTATCTTACTATAGGTTGAGGGCTGCAGCCTACGATCTGCAAGCGATGTATATCTTTTATTAGTTACTGACAAAGATCTGCAAGACCTTACAAATGTGACTGTGACAGGTCAAACGAATATCTAATAGATATCAGCACTGAAAAAAACTACGTAAATGTCGTACAGCTTGAATGGTAAGTAGCTTTAAATACTTGTAATCCTCCTTCTCCAAGGACGGCAGCTACACACCTATGTTCCCTTCAACAGCGGTGATGGCTAGACTGGATAGGATCTGGCATTGCCATAAAGTTAACTATCATGTACATTGTACAAACTGTATAATTCCAAGGTAATACCAATCCTGTTCTACGAATTTACCACATGGTGTCGGTTTACCGAAACGGAAAAAATTTCAAGGTTTCAAAAAAAAAAACTTCTGTGGCTATTATTTTTGAGTCCGTACGCCAACATTGTTGTCTTGGCTTCTTACCTGTAAATAATTTTCATTCTCATGAACTTTCTCTTTTTTTTTTTTTTGGACTATTTTAATCCGCACTTTGCTGTAGAAGGAAGGTTGTTTGTGTCTAACAATAATAATTGTTATTCTTCTTTTTCACCCGTATTTTTTCTTTTAAGCCCATTGTTTACGTGATATTTATACCTCCATAATTGTTTAATATGCTGTTGATTGGTATTTGTTTATTGTGTGCAATAAAAAGGTTGATTAGCCTGCTGCTCAGTGACGTATGTGTAATGCAGACAATGAGACTCGTAAATTTAACATCTACATTAATAATAAGTGTTTCACTTATCTGCGACAACAATGATGATGACGACGATGATCATGGCAATAAAATTTAAATGTAAACATCTATCATGGGCGGCTGTAGGCTTGTTGCGGGTCAGGGCAGAGAAACAACTGGCGGCCCTTCGTTCTTCTGTTTTATATTCAATATACACTGGCGTGGCGGCCCTCTGTAGCTGTACAGTGTGTTCATGCTAAAGGCCGCCATTGAATGTATCAAGTAAACATGTTTTACATGGCTAGATTAATAATAAAACATTTGTGCATATATACATAACATGAGCACGATGTTACTAGCTCAGCTTAAGAAAAGAGGAAGAAATATGTAGCTATCTGTTAATCATGCAACATGACACTTTTTCACAGCGTGTTCCTTTGTATTTACGACAAAGATGTAATTAACTTATTATAGGAAAATGTTTGTATTTTCAATCTTAGCTCAGCAGTTAAGAGCTCGTGTGGTCGGTGGCACAGCAGAGGCGGGACGTCTGGAAATCTTTCACGATGGAACTTGGAACACAGCGTGTCGTTATGGTTTTGGACAGAAAGAAGCTTTGGTAGCCTGCAGGATGTTAGGATTCAACAGGTATGTGTAGTCTAACGCAATTATTAAACACGTTTCACTCACAATTTGTTCGTATTTTTTTGTTACACAATTGATCGAATAAATCATCATTAAACAGGAAAAGAAAACCAGTGTACTCTAGTAATCTAAAGTGTGTTTAGTTCAAAGGTATTTAACGTTTACTATTGCCTCTGATGGAAAAATGTCTTTTTCTACCAGTGAGATTAGTGGATTGTCTATAAGTAAAGCAAACACCAGCTACTGACCATTAGTGGATGAAGTAAACTTTTTTTAGTTATGCAAAATTTGATGACAATGTCACAAGTTTACAATAGAAGTAAAAATTAAAATATTTTTTTTTCTGCCTTAAATTGATTTTAAAGATATTATGTGCCATAGCACCTTTAGACAAAATTTCTTTCTGCCACCTGTTTATTGACATTCTCATTAAACACTTAATGCTGCTGATTTTCTGGGCGATCCAGCTTTACAAGATCACTCTTTAGGACACTTGAAATGGATTTTAGTTGGGTACTTTTCTACAGCCTTATAACAAATGGACACTATTGTATGGGTAAAGTGTTTTGGTATTTAAAGAATTGGGAGTGGTTGAACAATTACGAAAACAAGAGAAAAACTCTTTCGTTCGCTGCAATACCTGGATTATTTCCTGTGTACTTTAATCTTGGTGATTTTACAAAGGACAGAAAAAAAATGTGTTGCACAGGGTGGCTTTGTAATATTCCTGGTATTTGTCATGAACATCAGTTAGATGGTTATAAAAAAGTATTGCACAAACCTAAATAACTGCTTGTCAGAGGTTTCATGTTTTACCTACCAAGTGTCGCATAACGGTCCCCGGCTTCGCAGGATGCATTCTCGCAACCACTCGCTCGGCCACAGACGCCGCACGACGGTCCAGTCAAACCACAGCTGATTGCAGACCTCACAACACTTGAGAAAATTTGAGAAGTTCAAATCAAAGAAATTGCTTCACTCACAAAAATAATACTAATAAAATATCTTACTCGCACATGAACACCCACATTTAAAGCAAGAAAACAAAACTGCCCTAGGCACGGGCGAGACACAAAGAAAATGAAAACAAAAGGTGAGACCGCAGCACTGTGGGTTGCTCTGTGAAGCTAGTCTGTAAGTTTATCAAGTTTTTCGCTGAGTACAGCTTGCCCTCTGGCACTGCGAGGTGCTCCAGCGAAGATCCCCTTCCTCTTGTCCAGGCACAGCTCCCCGGGGGTGCGAAACCCGAGCATCCCGTTGGTCACGTGGACGCCTCCTGGCAGCTACGCAGGAAGGTTTGGCCGCATCCGGGCACAGCAGGGTCACGTGTCCACGCGCTGACAGGCTGATGAGGCCGCAAGGTAGGCGGATGGACAGTTGGGACCTTTGACGTAGTAGCGGGGGTAGATGAAGAAGTAGAGGGAAACTGGAAATGAAGACGGAGAAACAGAGAGAGAAGAAGAATACTACGAGCCTATAGTGAGAGCAGTTAAGACAGTTCTTCATTATCAGGTGGCTCCCACTAAGCTTCCCCAAGTTTTGCTCTTAGCAAATGTTTCTAAACATGTCTTTTTTCTCAAAACCATCAACCCTAAACTCCAAACTAAAAAGCTCAGGGACCTGGACCTAACGTCTTACACTCTAAAACTGACCAACATAATCACTAACACAAAACACAGTTACTCCCTCTCACCGTCACTTCCACTCACCAATCAGGGCCACAACGAACTAGAAAAATGCGGAACCCAAAAAATGCTCACAGGGCACGTGATGAGACAGTCAGTATATCAGCAGGAATATAAATGACGACTGACAGGGCCCCGGGGTGACACCGTCCGTTGCTGGAGAACGACTGGGAAGACTCCTAGTTAATGTACAGATATGTTTCACTACATGTTAATAAGTTCCTCACTTACTTTTTTTCAGAGGAGTAAGAACTCATTTTCTCACTCTGTCCTGAATTAAAACAAAATATTATTTTTACTTATTGCCTTCATATCTATATATATATATATATATAATTATCGAAATTCGTGTTAATCACTTGGATGATTGAAATATCTGAAAATTCAAATAGTCAAGAATTTCAAGTCAGAGAAACTGAGACCCAAACTCTGAGGAAAAATTGAAACAGTGTCACCCTCAGAAGTATTGAAAATATACGCAACAAAGATGTGGCTTGGCTGACCAGTGGAAACAGATCCAGACAAGAGGATGATATGAAGGGTGCCACAGGTGCGGTGCTAAAACCAGTTCCAACCTGCCAAGCTAGAGAGCAGGTAGGGAGAGGTTCCAGATAAGTAGATGGAGGAAAGTGCAGACAGCAAAATAATTAAGAAGGAAATCAGGCAATATTTATCAAGAGGACTAAAGTCAAAAGCAGCGACAACAACAACACCGCCAGCAAAGGCCACATGTAATGAAGTAAGATTCCTTCGATGTAAAGGATGTGTGTGCGCACGCGAGAGTGTATGCAAATGTTTTTACAAGCCTGAGTCTCTATTTAGTGTAAAGCTTATGTTTATTTTTCAGTGTCTATGTCTTTTGTTGTTGGTTTCAGTACAACAGCAGTAGCCGTGGGGTCATCCAGGTACGGAGCAGGCTCTGGTCTTATTCTGTTCAGTGACCTGTGGTGTGTGGGGGACGAAACCAGCCTGGCGCAGTGTCAACACCGGGGGCTCTACAGACACAACTGTGGACACTCGGAGGATGTCGGCGTCATGTGCAACATTAGTAAGTAGACCAGTAATAATTAAATATTTACTGCTACTCCAGGATTTAATTTATATTCTTAAAAACTAATTTATGGTTTTGATGAGAATAGTTCTATTTAGCTTTTAATAAAAATATGGCTAAAAATCAAGTATGTTGGAGAGTGTTTTAGACAATTATTATTATTATTATTGCTATGATAGCTATTATCATTATTCGACTTTGCAACAACTTGCAAAAAGTATATCAGAAAGTAATTGGTACGTTTCTATATAACTGAAATATTCTGATTACACTAGTGAAATTAAATAAGACTAAGCTTGTCGACTTTCAAGTTGCGAACTATTTCCTTTATTGAAGACTGTAAGCAGTAAGGATATAAAGTAATATTGCTGTTCGACTGTTAATGTTGATAATGACCCTGAAATCTGAACTTCCTTCTGTAAGAAACACTACTTTCCCACCGTAAGTACCAACAAAACCCGACCATGATATTCCGACTGCTCTTGCCTTTGTAATAATATTCAGTGACTGAGATGTCTTGATGAAACGTTTCCTTGTTCATCTCCAGCAATGACCAGGCTGTGGCTTTGTGTTTTTCGGATTATTTGAAACCTTTTGCGACATGGACAGAAAGTGTGTGTGTGTGTTGAATGTCTGGGAGAATGGATGAGATGGGAAAGTGTTAATCGTGGTACAAAGTATAAGGTCAACCCGGTTCAGGAGTAGATTTTTGTAGGGAAGGAGGTAGAAAATTTAGCCAGACCCGGACTACTGAAGGTATAGGCATGCTTGATGTCACGTGTCAGCCATGCTTCTATGCCTGTATGTGTCTCTCAGCGCTGGGGGACACTGGTAATAGAAATGTTGACAGCAGACGACGTGTGACGTCATAGTCCACGCTATTTATATACGGTTCGCTAGTTAAGGTCAAGGACTTTTATCCACTGACTGTAGCAACGCCTGACGTCATGACCATGCTACGTCACGGAACTTCTGCTTGATGCTGAGTCTGCTGCTTGTTGTAACAATGGGGGTGCACTGTTCCTTTCCCCTCCCAACCCTGTCCGCCTCTTTGAGGCCAAAAGCCTTCACGCATTGTAGCATCACGTGGGTGTTGTGGGCGCTGGCCATTGGTTCCGGCCTTTGGGAGACAATGTAGTGAGCACCAAAGAGCGTAGCGTCCCTCGGGACATCTTCCTAAGACGCTGAGAGGAGAGGGTGGCTTAGAGCAGTGGTTCTAAAAGTGTGGTCCGCGGACCACTAGTGGTCCGTGGGGATAAGTCAGATGGTCCGCGGCTGACAGTCGTCATGTGTCAGCAAAGTGATGTTTAAAGTGATGCATTCCTCCTATTAACATTTTAATTACAAAGAACGAGGTATACGTAGTTTTAGGTCAATTTATTACTAGACTACTGTCACAGAAGGACATTTAGTTTTGAATTGTAATTAAACAAATGCGGCAATTTAAATTTGAAATTCATAGTACATACTGATTTTTAGCCCTTGGTGGTCCACCATATTTTTTACTTAAGTAGAGTGGTCCGCGGTCCGAAATACTTTGAGAACCACTGCACTAAGCCACCCCACTTAGGTCCTTTCATTCTTCCTTTCCTGTCTCTTTCTCATCTCACGGACAACTATGAAGTAACATCACACCACCTTCTTTGTCCAGTCTTCTAGTCTGATCGGACAAGGGCTTTCAATCGTTCGTTTCTTTCTCATCTTACAGACGAACTAACAAGTAAAACCGAACTGACTACATGTTTGCTGATTAAAAATAGTAGAAAAGTGGTTTTCTACAAGAACACAGAAATGTCAAAGATTGGCTTTTTAAAATTAAATCTTTTTCGAGAATTTGCTGTCAGATTTGTTTAATAACTTATAAGTAAGAACTACTTTTTGTCAAGAAAAAGTACGTCTATTTTTCAATTGCAGGCGTGCATCATACACACATGGATGCTTGCATGCCTCCCAAATCAGACCTTCACTTATGAGTAGGGCATTTCAAACACTCGTGTAATAGGTTGTATGGAATGCACACTGATGGAGACAAGAAATCTGTAGCACCTTGCTCTGGTCTTAGTTTGCTGTGTGGTCTAAAACTCAAGCTATCACAGCTTCCAGCATCTAGAATCCAGTCACTAACAATGCAAAGTTGTAAATCATGGTGTCAGGGCAGCTCCCCAAACACAGTCCAATGATCAACACTGCGTGGTGTCTAGCATAAGATTTGCTGAAAGCAAGAGAAGTATATAGACTGTAGGTCTTAGTCATTATCTCTTAATTATCTCTTAATTATCTCTTAATAACCAATTTCAAATATTCTGTCAATGAAGCATAACAACAAGCTATCCATTCAATTTGTAGACAAACAGATGCACTCTTTGATAATAACAATAAACATTACAATGTGACAACTAAATTAAGCGTAATACACCAATCAAACATAAATTTAATAATTAATAAGAAAGTTAAATATTCACGAGCACGAGTCACAACAGTAAGTACAAGACTATAGGCCATCAGTGTCAGTTAATAGATATGCTAAAAACTTCAAATGATGTTTGTCTGCTAAAGACTTTCATACTCTTATTAACTAAGAACGCGTTCGTGACATTAGCTAAGTTCCTTCGGGTTTAAAGTTCGTAAGTGTAAACAATATTGAGCATAAAACTGTTGTCATAACCAAAGAGAAACTCGCGTAGCAAACTCAAGTCAGTGTTGTTGTCCCTGATCTCAGCTGCAGTGTTTTCAATGCATGTGTGGAACCTCTTCCAAAGTAGGATTGAAGAAAGAAAGGTGAGCTTGGTATTAGTGGAATGTGGTCCATTCAGTCGTAGCGGTCTTCACTGACCACTGACCAGGCCCCATCCATCAACCCGCCCCTCCGCCCCCTCCGGCCTTTTCTTCCCCGCTGGTTAGCTGGTCACTTCAAGTTCGCCCTGTAATAATGGGTTTTGCTGTACTACATCACTACATGAACTCAGAAACACGGTGGTGAAGTCAACCTACAAGCAGAGGAAAAGGTGTCCCGCTAATGTCATTCTGTGAAAATGATCTTTTTCCCTAACACGTTTTCATCACTTAAAAACAAAAAGCAGGCTATTTTTTCACCCCCCCCCCCTTCCATGACTGCGTCACCATCCCCTTTGGTGTCCACTTGAGGATTAATGAGTTGCTAAATGGCTCAGGACTTCACAAACTTCAAGACACATGTGCATAAACAATAACCCGCCTCAACACAATATCCTATCGGCGAAACATAGTTATTGATTCATTAAATGTTTACAACCCGGTGCCTTTCCCGATCAACCCCACTTAAATAACTCTTAATCTTAATTCTTAATCCTTATCTCCACTCTTAATCTCAATTCTTCTCATGTAGTTTATAATCGCACCAGCAGTCATTTAGTACTTTACTCACAGTTCTGTTCGTCCACAGACAGTCCCTATATTTTCTTAGCGACAAGATGGGCATGGTACGCACGGTACACACAGTCTACACCAGACCTGGGCAAAGGCCGGCCCGCCTCCTGTCTCTGACCGGCCCGCCCGCTGGCCCGTCGACCAGTAATGGGTAAAACTGAGTTAACTATATTAGTCCGGCCCTCTAAAACCATCCCACTTTCTCATGCGGCCCATTTGGAAAATTAATTGCCCACATCTGGTCTAGACACTGCTAGGTGCTTCACCGCAGGCGACAAGATCAGATCGAGATCTTTTCATTTCTACCTGGAGTATGTCCCGTTTTTTTGTTGGTTTTTTTTATTATTTATTTTTTACGTGTCAGTGTACGCGTAATGGTATTTCTTCATTGTTTTCCTTCTCCTTTTCTCATTTTATCTATATTTTTATTAATCTTCACATTTTTACCATCCATTTCGTCTTTGTTATGGTCTATGTTCATCAAAGGTTCCATAGGTACGTCGTGTCCTGCCTCCGGCTGATCGAGTGGATGTGTGTTCGTACCGGCTGTCTGAGCGGTTGGGAGCGTGCATCCCGCTACGCTGGGGACAATTATGTACAAGCTGTTTTATTCCCTAGTAGTACTGATCCTGCTCTGCGGATGTGACACGTGGTGTCTTTTTGCCGAAACAAAAAAGAGAATCCACTTTGTTTACTCGATATAAATTTCTCTTCAACTATTTTCACTATGCTATGTATTAATATTTCTTAGAAAATGGAAAAGTCCATAAGCCTGCTACTCAGTGCCACATGCTTCAAGCAGATGATGAGACTCAAGAATACAACATCTGCATTAATATTAAGTGTTTGATTTATCGGCGACAACGACAAAGTGGAGGCTGATGATGACGATGATGATCACGGCAATACAACGACTTTAGCCCAAACGTGTATCAGGGCGGCTGTAGACTCGTTGCCGGTCAGGGCAGACAAACAACTGGAAACAACTTCGTTCTTCTGTTTTATATTCAATATACACTGGCGGGCGGCCCTCTACTGGTGCACAGTGTGTACATGCTAAAGGCTGCCCTTGGGTCTATCATGTAGCCATGATTTTCACGCATTTAATAATAAATAAAACATTTGTACATAATAACGCAAAGACAATAACACTAGCACAGCTGAAGAAAATAGGAATAAAGATGTATCTATCTGTTAAATATGCAACATAACACTTTTTCACAGCATGCTCCTACTTTTTTACGACAAAGATGTAACTAACTTATTAATGTAAAATATTTGTATTTTACTTATTAGTTCAAGAGTTAACAGCTCGTGTGGTCGGTGGCACAGTGGAGGCGGGACGTCTGGAAATCTTTTACGATGGAACTTGGAACACAGTGTGTCGCATAGGTTTTGGACCGAAAGAAGCTTTGGTAGCCTGCAGGATGTTAGGATTCAACAGGTAGGTGTAGTCTAATGCAATCATTAAACACATTTAACTCACACTGATTTTTGTTTCATTTACACGTTTGGTCTAATATATCATTATTAAACATAAAAGTAGTCACGTAGCCTAATGATCTAGAGCGTGTTAAGTTTAAAGCTATTTAAGTTTCACCATTTCTCTCAATGGAAAAGTCTTTTTCAACCAATCGCAGCTCGTGCCTGAATTGTTTATATGTAAACTAAACACCGTCTACAGACAATAAGTGTTTGAATTTATTTTTATGCTGGTGACGCGAATTTTTATGACAACGACGACAGTTTGCAATGTAAGTAGATATCAGAATTAATTTTTTGTTTCTCAAAAATGTATTTTTAAGATGATGTGTCCCATTCCACGATTCCAAGACAAAATACTTTCTGTTCCTAATATATGTCCGTTAACTGCAGTTAGATGGTTAGAAAAAGGTGTCCCACAAACCTAGCTACCTGGCTGTCAGACGTTTCAGTTTTACTTACCGAGTGTCGCCTCGCAACCGCTTAAACTGCCACACAAACACACATACACACGACCACTCGCTCGGCTAGAGACGGCTCAGGTCGTTCCTGTCAGACTGCAGCTGAGCGCAGACCTCACAAAACTAACAAAAACAAAATGAACGGTACAAAATGTATTACACCCACAAAATATTACTAAAAACTATTTTCACCCACACGCACAACAATTAAAACACGAAAAAAAAAAGCTACCCTTTGCACAAGCGAGAGACAAAGAACAAAACAAAAGGGGACACAACACCGGCACACACAACGGTGTGGCTCTGTGAAGCAAGTCTGTAAGATTATCAAGTTTTCGCTGACTGCAGCTTCCCCTCTGACCCTGTGTGGGGGCCTGCTCAAAGGTTCGCATCCTCGCAGCTACGCAGGAAGGTTTGGCCGCACCCGGGGACAGCAGGGTCACGTGTCCACGCACTGAGAGGCTGATGACGCCGCAGGGTAGGCGTGTGGACAGTTGGGAACTCTGACGTAGTGCCGGGCGTAGATAAGATAAGATAATACTTTATTTACCCCACAATGCAATTCAGTTGCAGCTCGATTAAAATTCGACAAAACAGGCTTTTACATTCGTGTCTCATTCATTCTCACAGCCCCATTCAAAAGTCGCACGGCTGAAACAACAACAGACAGCTGCAGTCTGTTTGTCCTGCATGTAGGCATACAAAATCGGGGGCCCGAAGCCGGCGGACAGTTTCTTTCGACAGAGCATGCCTGTCATCACGAAGGATGGCAGACACCTTCAGAAGAGTTCGCCTATTATACAGAGCCTGAAGAGAACTGTGAGTTGACCCAATGGCTTTGGAGCAGGTGGGCCACACGATGTAGGCTGCTCTTGTCCTTCACCGATAAACTGTTGTAGAAACAAATGAACGAGAAGAACAGTACGCTCTCTATGTGCGATTTGTAAAAAAGCTGAAGAATTTGGTGGCAGACAGAAAAAGACTTCAGCTTCTGGAGAAGGAAAAGGCGCTGGTGAGTCTTCTTCAAGACATGTTGAGTGTTGACATCCCAGCAAAGTCGCCTATCGAAGATTGTGCCCAGGTATTACAAAAGTCGTCGAGTCTAATGGAACCGAGCCTCTGCGGCTTCATTACCTTATTCACCAACAAAATGTCTGTGGCACGATGTTGAATCTGGACCATGTGATGAAGATTGTGGTCAGCACTGTAAATTTCATCAGATCACAGGCGTTGAACCACAGAACTTTAAGGGAATTTTTGACAGAAATAGAATGTGAATATGAAGACGTTCTCTTTCAAGGTGAAATCTGCTGGTTAAGCCGAGGAAAGGTACTAAAACGGTTTTTTGATTTGAGACATGAGATGGAAATTTTTATGACTGAGAAATCAAAGCAAGTGCCTCAGCTGAACGACCCCTCGTGGCTGTGGGATTTGGCGATTTTATGCGACATCACGTGACATCTGACATCTGAACTCAAAACCAAAGTACAAGGGAAAGACAAGTTGATTTCGCATGTGTATGCGGACATAACAGCATTCCAAGCGAAATTACTACTCTTCATTCAGCAGGCGGGAAGGATGGAGCTTGTCCACTTCCCAACGTGTACATCTCTACGTCAGGATCAGCAGCAACAGATGTCTTTCCCCAAAGCAAGAATGATACAACTTCTGGGGCTCTTGAAGGATAATTTAAATGAAAGATTTAAGGATTTTCGTGATTTGAAGAATGAAATACTTCTCTTCGAAAATCCATTTGCGGCAGATGTGTCAAGTGCCCCGACAGACCTGCAACTGGAACTGATTGACTTGCAAAGCCAGACATCCCTACTTCACAAATTTCGAGCGATGCAGACAATTGCTTTCTACGCAGTGTTGCCTGCAGAAACTTTTCCAAATCTCCGAAAACAAGAGTTAAGGATGATCACGATGTTTACAAGTACTTATGTGTGTGAACAAACGTTTTCAGTGATGAAACTGGCGAAACCCGTCAGACGTCATCGCCTCGCGGACGAACATTTCGATTCAGTGCTCAGACTTGGTGTTTCTACGATGGTCAGAAACTATAGAAGAAGGAAGACGGTTGAAGTATGATCAGTGTGTGGTAAAAGTTTTGGACAAAAAAAGAAGCTTTGGTAGCCTGCAGAATGTTAGGATTCTTCTTCTTCTTCTTCGTCGTTCACTCAAATGGACACGCCTGCCTCCTGCACGAATGATGCTGTGCGCCGCAGGTCCTCCAGGCTGCCGTGTAGCTTCCTCAATACTGGCGTCTCATCAGTCCAAATGCGGTGCCTGAGTTCTTCGTGCATAGGACATTCTTGCAGTAGATGTGCTGTTGTCTGACTGCCTGTCTGGCACGGGCACTGGTCTGTCTGGCCGATCCGGAGCTTGGTGTAAAGGTGGTAATTGAGACGGTTGTGGCCTGTCCTCAGCCTGAAAATAATGACCTGCTCAGCTCTTGTAAGCAGGTAGTACGGGTCGTTTCGGTTGAAACGTGGTTAGGATTCAACAGGTAGGTGTAGTCTAACGCAAAAAGCCCCTCTGATTGCTGATCTGGTTAAGTGTAAAGATATTCAAGGTTTACTGTTGCCTCTGATGGGAAAAATACTTGTTCAACCAGTGACAAATTTAACCATTCAAGACAAGAAAGTGTCGTCACACCATCGAACATAGTCGGGATAAGCGCCCCTACGATCATGTTCACTATCATACAAAAGAGACAGCAAGGCAGTATCATCAAATTTTACATGAAAGCTCCTAACTGTAGTGCTTCTACAACTGTCAGTATACAGTATGGACAGAAGGGGAACAAGCAGCAGCCTTAAGGGGAACCTGTACAAGTGACCAGAGGATCTGAGAGAATACCGTAAACATAAATTTTCTATTGTCTGTTTGTTGAAAAGTCCATGATCCAGGGAGTTGGTTATACAGATGAAAGTGTGAAAGTAGACTCTCCGCCAACAATTGAGGTTGCACAGTGTTAAGAGAACCTTAGCATGAGCTCTGTGGTTTACCAGAAGTTTTTTTCCAGACTTTTTACTATAAGCAACTTAGCATCATGGACACATCTTTTAGCTCTGTAGGAAAACTACATCGGGTCAAGATGTGGATCAACAGCAGTCATAACCTCGCTCTTTACAATTTTCTGAACTTATTTCATTATGAGGAAGGTAAGAGCGTGTGGTCTGAAGTCGTTGGGTTGATTGGGCCTAGTCATCTCTAGGTAAAGGCACAATGAGCTAAAGTTTCCTAATAGCAGCAATGTGACCAGAATCCACAGACAGCTGGAACAGATGTTGTAAAACTCCACTAGGTTGTTTGGCACAGTCACTAAGGGTGCCGCCACAGATTCCGTCTTGACCCGGAAGCCGTGTTAACATTTACTGACCTCAAGAGATGTTTGACTGAGGACTGAATAATCACTAACTCATGTTCAGGGACCAGAGACTTTTTAATGTCAAGAAGTTGATGTTTCTCAAAGCAGGAATGACAAGAATGAAGCAGGTTGGAATGATCTCATCAGCTGTAGTGCTATCGGTTGTTTAAGAGCGGTTTACTTGCGACTGACAGAGACATGTTCTCAATACCATGCAAGGTTGGACTGAGATCGCCACTACTGAACTGCAACCCAACTTTATCTTTGTATTTTCTCTTTGCTTCCCTAATGGCATCACGCACCCCTTTCGTGTGCTGCTCCGGTAGAAAACATTCGCTTCTTATTGTTCAATAGATACTTTCGTTCCTTCACTACCCAGGTTTTATTAATTGGGAGCGTCCAGGCAAATGGCGTCTAGTTTGTGTATCACATGGGGCATCAGGTGAGCGGCGATCTCAGCGTTGGCACGTGAGCGCATTTACATAATTGTGCAAAACAACCGAAGATATTTCCAGGGGAGGTAGTAAGGATGGAGGAAAATGGACACCACCCTAACATCAAAGTCGTTTCCTGACCCAACGTGTTGCAGTACCGTTTATTATCTACACAAACACATTCCTCCACCAATGGATTTGTTGGTGATAGTAAGACATCTGCCCATGCCAATGGGAAGACCAAACTCGATGACATATAAATCAGCAAGTAGCGTCTCTGAACTTTACTTTTACACTCGTCAGGACCTTATTTTAATGTGTCTTTGATGTCTATCCGATATGTATATATGAACTTTCATGCTTGTTGTATGTGTGATGTGTAGTAACAGTACTGGAGCAGCTGTCAGCCCAGTCAGATACGGTCCAGGTGCAGGTTCCGTTCTCCTTAAGGACGTGGAATGTCAGGGAACAGAATCCAGTCTGGTGCAGTGCCAGATCGGACTTCTTTATCCCAGCAGCTGTGGCCACGAGCAGGACGTTGGTATCATCTGTAACATCAGTAAGGACGAGAAAATGTTCCTCCAACACTTTTTTGTACTTTCTCTTTTTTTTTTCTTTTTTTTTTTTTTTTGCCGTTTTTGCAAACGTCTGCTTACTCGAGCATTAGAACACTAGTAGTTATAGGCAGATTGAGAAAAATCCTGATGGGTATTTGTATTTAAAGATGTCTCAGCAGTAGAGGCTATACCACAGGTTATATCTCTCACGTGTCCACATGTTTACGAACAGGTAACCACTTTCAGCCGCGTGTACAAAAACAACCGACATCGCAGTTGTGCAACATATTCAATTATTATTAATACAAATAAAGTGACATTAGGTTAACCACGTTAGAATCCGACCAAAGACATTGAATACTGGTACAGTTCACAAATGAGCAATATCAGATATTTCTACATATATATATATATGAATAATCGAAAGTGCGGTTCGTTCCTGGCTAACAGTCCACGATATCATAATCCAGTAAGTCCCCTGGACTTAATCAACTCAGCCTCGCGCTAACAATGGCAGTGACACTCGGCTACCTGCCTTTGGGTTTCTGAAGGTAGACGACAGGTACACCGTTTGGGAAGCAACACATCCCTCATTAAAACCACTTTCACCACAATTACCACAGACACCACTATCTACACACATAGCACTGATGATTTCTTCGGCCGCTGCTTTGCTCCCATTCCCCTGTCACTGGTCAGCTGCGGCGATCAGTTGAACCACGGCAATGATCCTTTGATTGTTCTCAGCCGATGATACAATTGTATTAAGCTGGAAAGTTGGTACACAGTCATAAGGATAAGCCTCTAATTACTTTTAATCTCTTTATCACCCTATTATTTCTGAAAATGTGTCCTCAACGTCTATTTTCTTTTTCTACACTCGTATGTTTGCCGTAGATAGAAGTGTGTCAAGAACAGAGAAATACATAAGTGCCTTTGTCAACAGATTGTTTTCAATGTGTGATTGAATAATTTGATTTCAATGTGTGATTAATACCAGAAACTCATCGTTTTAAAGTCGTAAAATGTGATCTACTATTAATTAGTTCTGTGATGAACGAAAGCGGTTCATGTTAATGTGTAGTTATTGTGTTTCTTGTAAGTTTTTCCTTGAGGTACAGTCAAATCTCCCTACTATGCCACCCCACTACTATGCCACTCTCGGTATTATGCCACTTTTGCTCGGTCCCGACTATAAATTCAATGTAAAAAAAAATTTACTATGCCACCCCAGACTCTCGCTACTATGCCACTTTTTTGTGACTGTTAAAAGACACAAGTTGTAAAATTCCGCGCAGTGCTCGATTATTATACTCTATGGTAGTGTGGGACATGGCAGTTAGGTGGATGGAACATAGCACGCACACAGGGAGGGTGGAGGCTGGCGATGGGGGGTGGTGGTCGCTGGCCGGGTGACAGTCACGTGACAGAGGGAGAGCGGGAGGGGATCGACTAACGACATGATGCAGGTGTGCGGATGTGGTTGGGAGGGGTGGAGGATGAAGAGGTGAGGGGGAGAATGAGAGGAGACAACTAGCGCCAGCACCCGATTCTTGAGAGCTTTGTACTGACGGATAACTTGAACAAAAAAAGCCGTTTTTACAACCCTCGCTACTATGCCACTTTTGCTCGGTCCCGGTAGGTGGCATAGTAGCGAGGTTTGACTGTAGTTCTAATATCAAAGATAGAGTGTCCCAACGGGTGTTTTTGATTACTGTTTGGGCGGTTTTGTGACAGGGCATAAAAAAGAAGTCACAGTGCGAGGGCAGTCTTCCACAATTTACAGTCTGTCCTCAGAAGACAAAAATGCAGGCACGCTTCATAAAATCCTTTTCTTTTTATATTGCAAACGCAGCACACACCTTAATTTGTAAGCATAACTTCAAAATAGTAAAACATAATTATTAGTGTTATTATATTGTTACAAACTCTTCAGCTTGGGAAGATTGGGGGACCTGGTCAGCATGCAGCGCCACCTGTGGAGATGGAACTATGTCAAGGCAGCGCACGTGCAGCGTCACTCAAGGCGCATGTCCAGGGGAGGCTACACAGACCGACACGTGTAACGTCACAGCGTGCTGTGGTAACGTCACAGTTCTTATCGTTGTCGTTAAGGCATCCAAGCAATGTCACACAAACATTTTACTGTGAAGACGAGTTGCTTTATCTAGAAACATTCAATAATTATGTTCTTACTTCAACCTCTTACAGATATCAGCTTTGTATATGAATACGCTTATTTTGTGACAGTCTATTGTCTCTGTATAGGTGACGTGTGTTACCGGACCGTCCAGACAAGATTACGAAATTTATTAGTGACCCTCACGTGCATACAAACAATACCAAGGGTACAGTCAGCGCACTTCCTCGCCGAGTTATGTGGTGAGATTACGAATCCACCTTGTGTCCAGTATTGGCAACACAATCCTGGCAAGCCAGTCTTTCTGACTTGAACATGACTATCAGGAGTCGCGCTTACTAAAAGTAGATCGGTTTGCGGCAAATTCGCACAAATATGCGTACTTTGACTGCCTTGACATTTAACAAAATAACAACTGCTCTTCGCGAGAAACAAATAATTTTACATGATTAACCTGCTGTGGTTGACTTTTTAGAACGCTTACTCAAGTCACGTGGTGCTGGTCGATGTTAACCGCACCTGTTTCCTATCCGGGCATTAATTTATTTCACGATCCATAATCTGTTCCCACATTGTGAGACTCCGTGCGCAGACGTTCACGTTATAAACCACGTGACACATTGTCTTTGTGTGATGTTCATTGTTGTACGTGTTGTACGTGTTGTTAAGATCTGGGAACACCTGCACAATTCTTGTTTTTATTATAAAGAGCTCCATAAAAGGAAAGCCTTTAGTGACATTTTAGTGGCGGTTAATTATGGCTGAGGGAAAATGTGGGTGAAGGGAAGACGATGGGTGAATGTCAGAGGTAATTACGAGAGTGTAACTGACAAACGCCAAACATGTAACACTGCTGTTATCAGCTAACAGGATTAGTATTTGTAAAAAAAGTAACTTTTTTTATTAATTCAAGGCATTAGTATTTTAAGTATGTTTCAGGTTTTTTACTAAAAACTATGGCTTTTTTTAATAAAACAGAAATACAGAAACTCCCAAAGTAAATAACGCTATTTATTAAATAGAATACAATGTGTACTACTGTCCACTCTATCACATTATAATACACATTTATTCTGAGCAAAATGAAAAAATCTATTTATCAAATAGAATCGTCTTTAATTACAACAGCATTCCTATAAGCTTCCACTATTTCTTTCAAACTTCTACTTTTACTTTCCTTGTCACGACGCTGACATAAAAGACTGTAATTTTATTATTTTGTCTCGTGTGTCGTCAACTCTCAAGTATTAGCAATGTTCAATGTTCTTGCCAGACTGTTTTCTCCCCAGTTTTCTTTTGGTCAGCAGGAGAGGGAGGAGGTGCTTTGGACTCAACAGTGTGACAGTCTAAACATCCACTGGTGGGCTGCCTTCATTTCCCTTAAAACTGACAACAGGAAATAAATTAGACTTTTAAGAAATGACTATTTAAGTAAACATCAAAATGCAAAATTGGAATTAGATTTTTGTGTTTTGATTACATTTTTTATTTTTCTGTGTGTGCTTTTATGTGTGTGCGCTTGCGTGCTTGATAGTGCTTTTGTCTGTGTTTTTCAGTCTCTGTACCTGTTGCACTTTCTTTGGTGGAATAGAAAGTTAGACATGAGATTGAAAAGCAGTAGAGCAAAAAAAAAATTTTTTAAGCATTTTGTCGTTATCATTAGTGATATAACTTAGTAAATATTCGCTGGGTGTCAACAATAATCAAAATACCGTTCCCTTTGCAATATAGAATAATAAAATGAAATGGAAGCAAGTGGACATTTGGAAAACAAAATAGTTATTTACATTAAAAATCTTCATATATATACAGTATATATATTTTTAAGACATAAAAACCCCACAGAACTAGGAGCGAAGAAGAAAGAGAACGCCAATAACTCACTGAGAAGTTCTTCATTAAATACTTTCGTTGCTTACAGAATATTGATGTAAAGGTCAAGAAAGCACAGTGCCGTAGCACATGTCTATTGTGGATTTCTTCCGTGTGGGTCAAGCAGGACATAAATTATTTCCTGTTGAGAACCATTGTAAGCCGGTAGAAATTACAGCCATTGAGACTAAGCTTGATGCTCTCAGGAAATAACTCTACATGTTGGTGACTATGAGTACTTTTTTTGCACTAGCGCTTAGTAGATATACACACGGGTACGGAACTGCTTGTGGAGCTATCTGGAAAGAAGAAGGCACGGAAAGAAATAAACAGCAGTTTCAGATTGGTTGTATATGTTTCGTCAAAATCATGAAGTGATCAAAGGTCTGTTTTAAAATTTAAAGGAATATACAACAGAGAAATATTGCCTTTTTTTTTACAAACAACCTTTTTATGTCATAAAATCTTTAAGCTGAACAAATGAAAGCTCGTGTGGTTAACGGGACGTCGGAGGCGGGACGCCTGGAAATATTTTACAATGGAAAATGGGCAACAGTGTGTGGCTGGGGATTCGTCAAAAATGAGGCTCAAGTTGCCTGTAAGATGTTGGGTTATAACAGGTGTGTATTTATTTTTTTGTTTGATAATAAAGTCTTCGAAACCACACGCTATTATGAATTCAATATTAGTCAGTTCTTATAAAGTTCTGTGGAGGATACTTGTGAACTAAACTGAATTGTACAAGCAAACAGTTAATAACCATACAAGAAACACACGAGTTTCAGACGGATTACACCAAACGTGTTTAGGTAAAGTCTTATAACTTAAGTAAAGTAAATAAGCACATTGTTGAATTCTGCAATTCACCAAATAAACTACAGTATGCTAGCCTTCTTAAATGCGTTTAAAATAAATACATAGATGAGTGTGCAATAACTGTAAGTCTTCTATGTACTTCTGTGAACCAACAGCACTGAAGTAGCAGCTGTCAGCTCAGTCAGATACGGTCGAGGTACAGGTTTCGTTCTTCCTCATATTTTCACCTGTCAAGGAATAGAATCCAGCCTAGCGCAATGCAAGCTTGAACAACTGTTTTCCCGTGGTTGTGATCACGAAAACGACGTCGGCGTCGTCTGTAACATCAGTAAGAACGGGGAGCTATTTGCTAGAAAAATATTGTTGTTGTTTTTCTTTTCAATGTCAGTGTCTTTTACTGTAATGTTCGTAAAGTTCCAATATTCGCAATACGGTTAGAATCAGGAGGTAGCTCAAAAAGATGATGTAAGACCACGTTATATTTTTCTACATGGCTTAGAGAAAGAAATGCATCAGCGGGTGTGAAAGTCTGGTTTTAATTTCTTTGGTTTGTTGTGTCTAGTAGACGTATGGAATATCCTTTGTTTTTTTGGACTTGTTACAGTTTCTGTAAAATAATTTGATTTTATAAGTGTTAGCTGACCTGAAATAAGAATAATCCATTATTAATGCAATATGAAAAAAGGTGAAGATAACAAGTTCTGTTGAGTCATAAACGTGTAGTATACAAATGTATTGTTTGGAGACTTTTTAATAATTAATGAAGAAACATCGAAGCAGTAAACTCTTTCATAAACAGTATTTTGATTGATATTTTTTCCCATAAGCTGAACACATGACAGCACGTCTTGTTAACGGAACGTCGGAGGCGGGACGTCTGGAGATATTTTTTAATAGAGAATGGAGCACAGTGTGTAATCTTGGATTTGGAAATAATGAAGCTCAAGTCGCATGCAAGATGCTGGGATATGAAAGGTGTTATTCTTTCTCAAAAATGTATAATAAATATAACTTAACTTTTGGTGAGCTATTAAATAATGTTTAACGTGCTGCTGAATTAACATATAAACTATTATAAAAAATATGCAAGTTTCAGAATAATTGTTATTGTTGGTGATGATTATGATGATGATGATGATGATGATGATGATGATGGTATGTGTTTATATATATAACAGATGATACTGTGCAAAAATGTGTAATACGAATGCTAAATAATGAGTACATTAAATAAAATGCATTTGATTTATCTAATTAAACAAATGCATTTGTGACTGGTAGAAATTCTTTAATGCAAACTCGTTCATTGACAGTACTGGAGCAGCAGTTGTGAGCTCGGTCAGATACGGTCAAGGTGCAGGTCACGTTCTCTTTAACTACGTGGTCTGTCAAGGAACAGAAACCAGTCTGTGGCAGTGTAACCTAGGAGATCTGTATTCCCGTGAATGTGGCCACACATACGACGTCGGTGTCGTCTGTAATATCAGTAAGAAAATACATCATCCAAAACTCTTTTTTGTTGTTTTTGCTGTTGTTATTCTTTTTCTTCTAGCTGTTCTTCTTCAAGTGTTTTCCAGTTCAAGTAGTACTTATAATCAGTGTGACAGAAATATAAATAGTAGCCGGCTGCTGGTGTTTTATATTTTCATCAACAAAGACGGTAACAGATAAAACAAAGAGCATATAATTACCCTTGCCTTTAAGCCCACAATGCGTGGTCACATAAACAATCTAAACACGATAAAATATAAGGTTTGTCATGTACACCCCTCAAGGCTTGGCAAATAAAATTATAACATTCCTATCAAACTATATCAAGAATAATATATAAGGATAAGTACCCAAAAGTGTCTAGAGACACCAACAATATTAAGTTACTTCGTCTAGGCTGGGTATAGCTTAGATTTATGCCATGTAATTTGGTTTTATAAGTGCTATCTGAACTGAGAATGGACCATTACTAATACAACACTGAACTAGGAGATGTTTCAGAAAACAACACATAGAATTAAGAATATGCAAAGGGAGAGGACTGCTAAAAATTGTTAATGGCTTCCTTTTGTTAGGTTAGCCATGGATATTCAAATACATTGATTACACATTGTAACAGACTAGTAAAACTTTTTATTAATGTGTTTGTGAGTGTATATATATATAGTCTTTATTTTTTTTTTTAAAAAAGCTAAATGGCACATGCTACATTGTGTAGCAGATGTGCAGCATTGAAAGTTTTTGTTCGGAGTAATTTTGAGTAATTCAAGGAAAATAAATCGAAAAAATGTATTATAGATAATAGTTTTACAGTTTACAAGCACAATGTTGATGTTTTAACTCTTGTTAGCTGAACAGATAGAAGCACGTCTAGTAAACGGAACTTCAACTGCAGGACGTCTGGAGATATTCTTTAACAGAGAGTGGGGAACAGTGTGTGGTTATCTATTTGGAGATAAAGAGGCTCAAGTTGCCTGCAACATGCTTGGATATAACAGGTGCAGACATTGTTTTGTTTCTCAGTTTTATATTTTTTATTGATAAAACTAATAAATATAATCTTACATAAGTCTCTGTTATTTAAAGTATTATTACAAAACATTTTCAAATGTTATGTAATTGAAATTTAACCTCTGATCAACTTGAACGTTTTGGAAAATTATCTTTGTTGTTGTTGATGATGATGATGATGATGATGATGATAATTTGAGGCGCACATTATTATTAAGGAAACTATTTTAGCGCTCTCTACTCTAAGGACCACAAGCAAACATCAGTCAAACCTATTTAGGAAGTACAAGCATTAGTAAACTGATGACACAGTGCAAATATTTACAGGATACTTTTTAAAAATCACAAAAAAGGATACCAATATCTACAGTTTGTAATCTAGCAAATGGCACACAGTATATTATCCTCCTCCTCCTCATCATCATCATCATCATCATCATCATCATCATCATCATCAGCATCTATGTATTTCTAATTACTAAAAATCAATTCTCTGTAAACCCGTGGAACAGCAGCAGAGCAGCAGCTGTCAGCTCCGTCAGATACGGTCATGGTGCAGGTCCCGTTCTTCTTTCCCGAGTGGAATGTCAGGGAGCAGAGAGCAGTCTGGCACAGTGCAACCTCGGAGAACTGTATTCAAACTGTAAGGAGGAATACAGCGTCGGTGTCGTCTGTAACATCAGTAAGGACAAAGAATTGTTTGCTCTTTAACTTGTTTGTCTTTCTTACTTTTGCTGCCTTTTTTCTGTCGTTTTACAAGTAGTTTCCGACTCTAGTATAAGAGAAGTAATAATTTCAGTTTCATGAACATCTAATAGTTGCTCGTTGCTTGTATTTTACGCTGTCGTCAACAAATTAAGTACAAGATTGAAATTAAAAAAAAGAAAAAAAACACCACAAATAGCACCAATTCAAGTGCAATTAAATGTGCAAGTGGATAATAAAGTCACTATTACCATCGACTAAATTTTTATTTCATCCGGTACACGATACAGCATGTCCATGAGAAAATATCTACCACCTACTCACACCAACAAAAAATTTCTGAAATCAAATTCATATAGTCTTGAGTTCTGGCTTCACTACCGCTCTTCACAACCCATCCAACGTGGTGATTGTGTTCTGCATCACCATCCCCCCTCCCATCCTACTGTATTTATGGGAGGGGGGAGAGATCAGGTCCTGCTGCAATTCCTTTTAAGTGCAAATGTCAACTTTCGGCAGAAATTAGAGCACCATATCTCCTGTTTAATAAATCCCAACAGGCGTATCTTGCAAAAACTTTCTCCTGACGATTTATGATAAGATAACGTAGAAAAATTAGCCAAAAATAACTAGATCAATAAACACCCCCTTGATTGTAAATATTAGTGGTTTGATTTTGAAATTTTTAATATAGATGAATGAAAACATGCTTACTAAAACTGTATCAAATGTAATGAAAATACAATTATTTGTGTATTCTAAAATATTAATTTTGCATATTTTACTCCGATTTGTAATCTATTAACAGTCACTTTCTGAAGATATAATGCATATCATAGGAGACACTATTGTAAAATTTGCATCTTGTGTGGCGACCTTTCAAATATTGACTACTCTAAAGGAACGATCAGAACTAAAATTTATTAATTATAGCCATCTTTCAATTTAGAAACAAGGCATTCCCACTGTCCTCTTACAGCACGGATACCCTATATCTCAGCTGTGATAAATACATACATAAATGTGTTATACTGCTGATATGTTTTTAATGTCATGAACATGTTTATGTTCTGTTAGCTTCACCGATGGAAACACGTTTAGTTGGCGGAGCTTCAGAGGCGGCGGGACGTTTAGAAATATTTTTCAATGACGAATGGAGCACAGTCTGTCAAGATGAATTTGGAAAAAGTGAAATGAAGGTAGCCTGCAGGATGCTTGGATTCAACAGGTAAATAGCCCATTATAAACAGTTGTTATAGACCTTTTATTAAACTGGTTGGTGCCAGATATGAGTGGTTATATCAACTAATGTTTATACCGGATTAGCTTTAAAAAGCTGAGCTGAGAAATGCTGTTGTAGCTGTGTACGTAAACCTCCTACATGATTTTATTTTTAAAAACAAATCTCTGAAGGTATTAAACATTCATATATCAAACATATTATTTGTTGTTAGTCATGAGGCTCTCTAACTCCTTTAAATTGCATCCATCAAATTGATGTATAACTGTATGACTCTTATCTTTTATTTTTTTCACACTCTTATATCGTTGACATAGCAGTCACACTTTACGAAAATGGCTTTTTCTTCTCAATCCTTGGCTCAGTTATAGTTATACATTTGTTCTGTTTGTAGTGTATTTCTTACTATTACTCATCGACTTACAGCACTAGACAAGCACTTGTAAAGTCACTCATATTCGGAGAGGGTTCAGAACATCAATTTAAACAAGTGAGCTGTCAGGGAATGGAATCCAGTCTGGAACAGTGTGAGTTTGGACTGATTCGGGAAAAGGACTGCAAAGATGTTGGTATCATCTGTGACTTCAAAAACTTTAGTAAGAACAAATGACTTTCAATACTTAAAACATTGTCTCTAAGTATGCCTTTTTATTAAATATTGGTAGACCTGAAAGCTAAACACATTAGTGGATTAAGCTTGTTAGAAATATTTTAAAGTCAAATAGTAAGTGCCATCTACTTTAGAGCATAAGCCATGTGTTGTTCCCTAAAAGCAACTCAAACATAACATTTACTCAGTAGTAAAACTTCACTTGAGCTGATGGTGTATTTTAATTTTGTCAGTTCAATAAAGATTTTCATATCGAGCTTTATGGTGAATATATTTTGCTTTCCTTTAAACATAATTCTTCAGTAGGTTTGTGAAAAAGGTTTTCTTTCGTCGAAATAGATAAACAGATCACCATTTCTGATTCACCCGTAACATGCTATACACAATGCACAGGAGTATACAGATAACGGTTACGAGTTAGAAAACATTGGCGAGAAACCCTCTGAGAACATCATTTAAAGTCATCCCTACCATTTGGTCACAGGTCTACATTTAACGGGACCTGGTCGTACAAGTGTTGACACGGGGCGTGTGGATGTGGATGTTGGAAGTGGGCGGTTCAGTACAGTCTGCATCACCAATGAGAAAACTGCCGGAGTCATCTGCAGACAACTAAATTTACCATCGTAAGAAATTATTTTTTGTGTGCAAACTTAATAAGGTACACAGAAAATTTTCCATGGATGACGGTAGCAATAAAATATCTTCAGACAGAGTATAATCAAGGAATATCAGCTTTGAATTTTAACGAGTTGAGTGATTTAAAAAAAAAAACGCTACCTGAATATGACACACACACCTACAAAGGCAACAAAATAAGTTGCACATATTCACAGTAAAATAAAAATTATAACTGTAAATAAGCAGGGGGATGTTATTTTAGATAAATATTTTTTTAATTCTTTCTGTAAAGCAGTTAATGAAGTACACCAAAAAATAAAATTTGATTCTTTTTTCGCCATATGTGTAATATAACTCAGCACACGTTTTGCAGTTATTCATTAAAGTAAAAATAGCATGGCATACAAAATTACGCTACAATGAAAGCCTTTACTTTATAATTAAACTACATACAATGATAAAATAATTTTGACAAGAGCTGAATAATCATCCTCCTAAAGGCACAAACAATACTCAAATAAACAATGTTTAAATCAAACCAGAAATGTATCTCTTTGTTCAATAAATCCATCCACACGACCAACAACTTAAAAAAAAATAGAGGGACATAAAAAGTTGGATGACGCAGAGCTTAATACACAATGGATAAAATCCACCTTCCGTCCCATGAACAAGACGCGCGTGCACACACACACACACACAAACATACATCGTGGTTGCACTTGTCAGTACAGCGATGTCAACACATAGGCAAAAGAAGCATGTACAAAGAGCCACTAACAGAGAAAAACTGTATTGTATTCGGAAAAGTTCTGTCCCTTCGCCTAACAGGCTGAGGAAATTTGCTATCCTTGATATTTTTTGCGTTTTGTGGTCGTGCTTCGATTCGGTTCAAAGTGTTAGACCTTCGGGTGCACACGTGCTTCTTCTGTGTTTCTTCCTCTTCTCGCTTTCGACGGAACTGTATATAATATTATTTTAAAATGCGAACTTTTTGGATTTGATTGTTGGAATCAACTTCCCCTTCTTCACACGTTTCGGCAGCGACCTTGAACTGTAGTGATGATCACCTCTCTCTCAGCTTCATATGATAGCATTGCTTTATATTCTCAATATCGTTTCTGTATTTTTCTGATGCCATTGGCCTTATTCCCTGGAGTCGTTACCGTTAAATCCACAGTTATCCCTCTTTAATGCCGGCTTCAGTGTCCTCGCATTGTTCTTCCTTCTACATCTTTGTTACTATTTTGTGATCTTGTTCAGCACAAGGATTCCGCCTTTGGCTGAGAGATTTTGCAGTAGAAAATTATTACTATTGTTATTATTATTTAAAATATTAATAAAAATTATTTTAAAAAAAACTTCTTAGTATTTGTATAGTTTACTCAAAATGGAATGAAAGATGCTTAAGTCTTTTATTTATTGAACTCTTTTATTTCCCTCTTTACTTAGTGATTATCCAGTACTAACTGCTGGGTCGACGTTTGGACGAAGGAAAAGTCCAATGTTAGACGTTTCTTTTGCTTGTGATGGACACGAGAACAGCCTTTTTGAGTGTGGCTGGGATGAAACTACGCGAGAATGCTATTCTACTGATGCTGGTGTTTTCTGCAGCGGTTATAAGATATTTTATATTTGCTTACTGACGCATTTGGAATTATTTTATTCCCACCTATTTTAATATTTATTTATACCTTAATATATTATAAAGGCTGCATGCCTACACTTTTATTGATTCTATATCTCATAAGATCTTCAAGTCTACCTTGTTTATCCTTCCGTCCTTATGATGTCAATCTGTTAAACGCTAAGAGCATGCTTCTTCATGACCGTCTGCATTCCCTATATAAATCGCAGGCTGCTTATGATGATTATTATCTGTAAAGTATCTTTGTTAGCATCCCTTTGAGTATTAACGTTTTGATAATATTATATAGCATTGCACCTTGCAGTATTTTTCCTGTCCATGTAAAAAGGTAAAGTTCAACCCCTAACCTTTTCAGGTCGTAGGGCGGTGGGGTGTACGAGACTTCACTTTTCTTGATGGTGTTGTAACTTTTTTTTTCAGCCAATAATCTCTACATAGTTTCTGAGACGAATATGTACCCGTTAGTTGAGGGAGGAGACAGAGCTCTAATGTGTGTTTCACCACGAAAGTATAAACGGGTCGCAAGTACACATGGTCAGAGACAGCCGGCGGCCGTCCTAATGACAATCTTCTGGTCTTTGACAATCTGACGAAGGAACACAATGGACGTCGAGTAGAGTGTCAAACTATTTTTCGCCACCCTGATTATGGTTATAATGTGGATGCACATAGTGGCATCCATATGTTGAAGGTTTACTGTGAGTACACGCTGACTGACAACAAAATGTTTTTTTCTTGACAGTTGCATAATCTTTACACAAGCAGTCTGAACATACTTTTTACATTAACGTAAGGTCATCCACATTATTTCACAATTTAAAAAAGCTTTGTAAAGAATATTTCTATTCCGTTTTAGACATATAGCTCGACAAGGACTCAATAAATGAATTATAAATATTATCAGAGAATAATTTATAATACTTTAATATTTTACTAGAATTTCCTTTATATAAAATACTAAAATAACTTTATATTGTTGTTTAATGGAAATAAATTTCCTACTGAGACACAAAATGATTATACAGAATCTTATAGATTTTTAAGAGAACAGAATTTATAATAAAATAATTTTTCATAATGACATAGTTTCTTCTCTTATTTACCTGTTTTGATTTAGTCTAATGTATTCGAGCAATGCAATATACGTTGGAGGATAAAAGTAAGAAATTGTCACATATTGCAGATAAACCGTTGATCAGGATTACATGGACAGATAATCCTTGGAAACCACAGCAATCTTTGACAAACCTCTCTAAAGTGATTGAAGGACACAACGTGACCCTGTGGTGTGAGGCTGACAGCAACCCTCCCCCCGCGTCCATCACGTGGTCAGGAAGAGTGAACAGCACGACTGGGGAGTTACGGATCCTAGCGGCAGACCACGTGACACACAGCGGTGTGTACACCTGTACCGTCGTCACTGAAACCGTTGATGAGGACGACAGACTTCCACTGACCTCCTCTTATCAGGTCACTCTTAGTATCCAAGGTTATTCCTCTTCTTTATTTTTCGAATTTAAAGCGCAACTTTTCTCGCACGAGCACAACATATCTACAAATGAAATGTCACAAACATTTAATTCTTTGCAGTACATTAATATAAATACGTGTTGATGTGAGACTGCATCGATGACAAAATGCCACGTGCCGATCTTACAATTACTTTCAGCAAGACGAGTTGCGATTTTCATTATTTTTCGAAACAACTTGTTTGGTGTGTCTACCGTCAGCTTACACCTGCTGAGAAGATCGGATCACAGAGAAGTAAGCGATTTACAAGTATAATTATGTAAGAAAGTTTGTAAGCCGAGAACTATTCAGCTTTTACTCTCCGATAAGCATTAAAAAAAAAGAAATGCTAGAAATCTGTCGATAAAATGTGTACAGTAGTTATTATTCACCACTTACTGTATTGGATCTTGCAAATGTCTTCATACAACAATATGTATACCAAATATATTTTAGATTTTAACATCCCTTAAATATATCATTAAGGTAAAAATCTACCTTTATCTAAAACGTATCAAGCAAACATCAGTCATTGAGCACGCGTGAGTGCGTGCGTGAGTGCGTGCGTGTGAGTGCGAGAGAGAAAATGAGTGTGCTTTCAGTTCGCTTTGATGAATTCTCTCAGGTATGTTTTGAGAAAGGGTTTTTTGTTACAGGTGTTGCAATTCCTAAGCCAAGTGCCCCGTACCTTGTCAATGATACTACTGTAAGACACGGTTCTCTAGTTTTCCAGCTCTCCAGCGTGGTACTACCTACAGGTGAGAAGCGGTCATAGATAAGTGACACCATTCCGTTCCTACTGGCCAGGTGGCAGCTTTGCTCTTTGATGTTAAATTAACCAATACCGTAGATATTTAAAAAATCTGAAAGATGGTCAATTAGTCCACATAGGGAAGACCAGCTACGACTAAATAAATCTTAAAACATACATCTCAGATTTTAACATTCTTGCTAAAGTCTCAGACACACGATTTTTTTTTCAACATATTATGATTTGTTTCTTTTCGTTGAGGGACCTACACGTCGAATTATCTCCAAACTGCTTGGCAAACTGAACTGATTGCTGTTTTAAAATTTCGTGTCGGCTTACGGTTTAGCAACATGACTTTCAGTGCACTTCCCCAACTTGACTAAACATCAAAATTTACTCTTTTTTGCAATTTTTTTTTTGTTGTTCATTTTCTTATACCTATGGTCAAGAATTGTGGGTCCCGCTAACTTTTCTCTCAAAACTCTGTTTATAAGTAAATTTCGGCTCCGTTAAGCAGACCTTATCTCGCATCTTTCTTTTACCCGACCAATTATCTACCTGTGATGTGAAGAAAGAGGACCTAGAAAACCTTGTGAAATAATAGTTCATGTTAACTTTAGCTTGAATCTATTGTTGCTGTTGTTTAACCGTCCCCGGCGTCGCCGGATGCACGCTCGCACCCGCTCAAACAGAGGCAGAAACACACAAACACACAACCACTCGCTCAGCCAGACACGCCGCACGACGTTCCAGAACACTGACAAGAACAAAATGAACAGTACAAAAAAAGACAAATTTATTATACACACAAAATAATGATAATAACATATCATACACACATGCACATCCACACTGAAAAGATAGAAGAAAAAAACTGCTTTGAGCACAGGTGGGAGAAAAAGAGGATAATAATAATTTTTAAATAAACAAGAAAAACAAACACAAAGTGGGAGAGGTGAGATTAAGGGGCACAACACCAGCACGCACTTCGGGGTAGCTCTGGGAAGTCTACCAAATTCTTTCGCAGCCCCACTACAGGTAGACCTCTGGCCCTGTGAGGCGCTCCAGCGCTGACTTCCCTTCCTCTTGTCCTTCAGGTACACAGCGAAGACCCCCGTTTGTCTTGTCTGCCAGGTACACCCCTCGGAGCTCTCTGCAGGTACGAAACCTGAGCAGCCCGTTGGTCACGTGGGCACCAGTTCACAGGTTCCCACGCTTGCATTTTTGAAGGAAGGTTTCGCCGCACCCGCATCCGGGGCACAGCAGGGGTCACGTGTCCACTCGCTGACAGGGTGATGAGGGCGAAAGGTGGACGGACGGACAGATGAAGATGTGGATAGAGAGGTAAAAATAACAGAAGATAGAGACGGAGACAAAGAATCAGAAGAAGGATATGGCAAGCCTGCAGAGAAAGCCGTACACACAATCCTTCATCACCAGATGGCGCTCATAAAACTCCTCCTCCAAGTCCCGCTTTACGCTAAAGTTTCTAAAAAAAAAAGCCTCTCCCTCAAGGAAAAAAAATACAAAAAACTTTTGAACGAAACGTGTCATTTCAAATAAAAATGCGGGTGCGCGCCACATGCGCTGCGACTGAGGCATCACAATTTACTAACCTAACAGAGGTGATATAACTCTGGCACACGTATCACACTCTAAGACTGATAAACATAAGTAATCACTAAAACAAACACACACATTTACTCGCTCTCACGCGCATGTCCACTCGGAAATCAGGGCAAATATCCCCTTTGGGGCTCGTGAGACAGATTTCGCTACACAAGCACGAGGTCAAATGTCACTTCATTCCCATCATTCGCTCGCACACCCGACTACAGGCCAGAGAAGTACAAAAAGCCAAAACAAAATCGTGAGTCCATTTGCCATCATGCGACACCTGCAATTATAAATATATATTAAAAAATGGGTTTCACAGTATGAGTATGTATTATTCTTAAAAAGCTGATGGCATTAAAATTTGGATAGCAGTTGTGGCTATTTGGTAGCCATTTTCAGTGTTTTCAAAGCAGCCTGTTGCTATAATCCTTTTTTCTTTGTTCTGTTTCTCTTATCTTAACATTTATTCTATGTCGACATCAAAATTATGTAACAGAACACAAACACTTTGTACTAAACAGATAAATATTTTGCTGAACTGTTTGTATGTTTTACCCTTATTGCTTTTACGTGAGATCCTTTTTTTTATTTTTCCAGGCCCGTGCGCTTGTCTATCCATTACCTGTAGGGACTTTATCTGAAAAAAAAATCTTTCTTGTCCTGATAAAATAAACTGACCTTTTAACGAGGCCCAAACAAACGTGGAGATTCAGCAAGTCTTTAATTATACAACCACGGTACACGATATTATGAACAAACACAGAGTTCTATTAATAAGCTTAAATGTTTACTTCATTTGGTAGTATGAATCAAAATAGAGGAATGTGGTAAAGTCGCTCACCTAAGTTTCTTTTTTTTTTTTTGGTACAAATGTTATTATAATAGCTTACCTGTATGTGGTCAAATCTCATGCCGTGCTCGCACAATATTAACTCGCAGAAATAGAAGCAGCAATTTAAAATATTTTTTTAATAATGTCGGTTATCGCACGAACGAGCAGCTTTGTAGAACAACGGAAATCTGATATACTTAGGATTGGAAGACGCTTGTCAGGTGAGATTATGTTTTGTGGTGTCATCAAGTGTGTGTTATTATGATTAACTTCATGGCACTGGACGTAAAGAGTGGCATGATATATACATTGTTTAAATCTTTTATAAAACAAAGAAAAAATAATTCTTTAAAGTCTTGCATAATGTTTAACAATAAAGGAAAATAATTCAACCTGGAAATCGGAGAGTGAGCTGGTAAGATGAGGTTAGTGGAAGTCTGTCGTCATCATCAACTGTGCGAGTGACGACGGTACAGGTGTACACACCGCTGTGTGTCACGTGGTCTGCCGCTAGGATCCGTAACTCCCCAGTCGTGCTGTTCACTCTTCCTGACCACGTGATGGACGTGGGGGGAGGGTTGCTATTTGCTTCACACCAAAAAGTAACATTCTGACCCTGAAATATTTCCGAGTAGTGCGAGAAAACCTCCAGTCGTTTCCCAGCATCATCAGTCTGCGTTATTTTAATCATCGGTTGAACTGCAAAATCAGAAAAAAACGCTTAAGGAAATTTAAATTCTTTTATATCCCCAGCAGCAGCATGAAAGAACATATTGCCACAGCTAACGAACTGAGAAATTTCTTAAAAGCCTTGGTGTTATTAATGCTCTCTGTTGCTTTTTCATTATGCATATTCATTTGTATTATGATTTGTTATCACCAGGCCTGCTTTGTCTCCGTTTTACATTTTTTGTGTTTCTTAGTATATCTCCTTTTATTCTTTTTGCAGCTTTTGCTTATTTTTTTCTAAATTTTTCTTGCAGAGTTTAATAAAAGTAACATTTGTCATTGGTAACTGACAAACGATGAAATGTGTTCAATCGCCTAACAAAATGTTTACAATTGTGTCACTTATTGCACTAAAATATTACTACAGTTTCCTAAACCATTTTTAATCTACCTGAGAGCTAAAGGCCGTTATATACTTAAATATTAAGTAAAGTTTCAGCCCAGATGATAAATCAGTACTAGCCATCTCTCTACAACTGATGACTGATTATCTGAAATGACAGTGAATACTCACAGTAAACCTTGAGTTCAAAGAAACGAGCAACAGCAGACGTGAATCTGTGATCTCTATCAATAGAATATGAAATTTGACATTGCACTAGACGTCCATTGTGCTCTCTGGTTATATTGTCAAAGAAAAGAAGATCACCAACATGACGACCGCCTGCTGTCGCCGTCCACTGGATGCTGGTTTGAACACTTGATGGTGGTACACACTTTAGGACGTTCTTTGTTCCCTCAACAAAAGGATATCCGTCTTCTACAGCGATGATTAAAAGACCCCTAGAAGAGTCTGTATGGCAACTAGTGATTAAAAGGAAGAGAAGACTATGCAAAGAAGGGAAAAACAAAAAGTTTCATATTTTTATCTCCTGCATTATTTAAGACAAATATACAAAAAAAAACTCTGCATTTACATAATTATAAATAAGCGTTTGTTGGTAACTTTAACTCAATAAAAACATGAGTTTTATGGCTTATACCAACGAATATTGTTGAAAAAATACGCTCTGCACATGTCTAACCGATGAACAACGAAAAAATGGTATTTACGTGACAATTACTTTAAACGAATGTACATGTGCTTAGGTCTGATTATTAAAATATAAACACCCTATTCATATGGATATAAGATTCTCTCGTTCTTGACAAAACACTATATTATTGACACGTTAAGTCATAATTTCATTGCTTTTTTAAAAAAAAACACTCATCTAAATAAAATAAATATAAAAGCATCTTACAAGGTGTACACAGAATGCCGACATCATTGTAGTAACATTCAGGTTTAGTGACAGTCATGACAATCAAAATACTGCTCTCGTTGCCTTCACAGACAAATGAGGAATCAAATATAGGGCTCTTCCTCATCCCAAGCCATGATCCGTGTACAAGACTTGCTGAAGTTCTGATCAAAAGACAGTACGAATTAAGGAAAATTATTTCCTGATATGTACATTTCTTTTTATAAAATTGCAGGTAACTGAAACAGCACTTGTTGCTATTGACTCCAGTCTTAATTGTTGCAGTAGTATGTGACAGTAGCATTCACGCGCCTTTGTACAAGTTAATAAATGAGGTTTTTTTTTAAATGTTTGCCCTTTATGCATGGGATATATAATAAATGTGTGTATATTTATAAGCGAATGAGCTTATGAGTGCCTATGTGCGTGGTGTATGTCTGTTTATGTGTATGTTAGAAAGCAAGTGTCTGAGGTTTTGTATGCGTTTACATATTACATTTGTCCCTATGATTATGAAATCAACGTTCTGTACACATCATCCAAAATTGTTAAAATTAAAGGTATTCTTTCAAAGCAATACATTTTAGTCTCATGTAAGCTTTTTACTCTCTTTTATCGCCATTACTTGTTACTGGATACTTTATGCGATTACAAAAGCAGAAATCCACTTACGACGGTAGCCCAAGAGTTTTGCAGATGACGCTGGCGGTCTGATTGTCCGGGACACAGAGTGTACTTCGTTGTCCACTTCCAAAAATCAACTTCCACACGCCCACGCTATAGTCTTGGTCCCGATGTCCTGTTAAATGCAAACCTGTCACAAAATACCGTTTTATGTTATTGTCTTTGCATTTTGTGTGTGAGCGCTACAAATTTCGAACATTTCAATACTTTCTTCAAACTTTTCTTAGATAACCCAAATATTAAATAAATACCTGACTTCTCAGAGGGCTGGTGTAATAAAGAAAGAGAGGAAAATCTAAAACACAAATTAATGTATGAGTCTCGTAATGACATTTTTGAAGCAAACTATTGCCACTACGGTAATTTTCTCTCTTTCGTTACACGTTTATTATCATTATACTGTGTTTTTCGTCCAGAGTATTCGGGCACTTTACTCCAAACAAATAAGTGAAAGATCAACCACCCATTAAAAAATAATCATCAACAGAACAAAAACTTCTTTTAGGAGAAAGATGGCGATGCCTTAAAGGCTATCGAAATTAACTTTCTATTTTTTTTTTTTTTTATTTTTACTAAATTTCCTCGAAATAAAGCCCTGACATTATTTGTCATTATAACCGTCGTATAAGCCCTACACCAAATACAAGCCGTAGTTAAAATCGTTAGATACACAGGCGGATGTTGTTTGTCTGTTGAAATACACAGCACACGTTTTGAAATATAAAGTAATGAAAAAAATAATGAAATCATTTTGACAATGCTAGAAGATGACATATCTGTAGTAAACTAAATTTAAAATGAAAGCAGATTATCGTACATTAAAAAAAATTCATTTTCTAAAAAGAATTCCTGATACCTCTTTTAATTAATGGATTTTTGAGGGAAACATGGTTCGCCCCAAAAATGTTCTTCTTTCTTTCTCTATTTTCTTTAAAACTCTTGAGCTCCACTCTCCCTCTTCAAAAGTTCTTGTGACGTTAATCAAACACATTCTGACAATTAATCTAAAGTAATTAACACTTCTTTTTTTAGTATAGCAGCTGTTATTATTATTTATTTAGCGTGTAATAATATATCAAAGAGTTTTACATAAAATGTTTAATATCTGTGCTATCAAAAACTATAGTATATTAATACCATATTATATTTGAAGCATCAAACGATAGACACATTCATGACATCCGTTAGCAGAGAGATAAAATTTTCAAATCGGAAAAAGGTAGTCAGCCATCGTTGAGGGCAATAGCTCCACATAATCTTTCCGAAACATTTAAAATAGTTTTTAAAGTTGATTTTAAACAATTTGGTTGATTTTATCATTAAAAGGGAAAGAAAATCATTGCTGTAGATGAAGGAAGGTTAAAAGGTATTCATTAAAAATCTTACTTGCTTTATTAAAGTCACAGATGATTCCAACGTCCATCGACCACCGGCGTGTGCAAGACTTTGTCAACCATCCCAGATCGCACTGTTCAAGACTGGTTTCGTTTCCCTTACAACGCAAGTACTCAAATCGAAATCTTGAACCTTCTCCGAGCATGCGTGACACCACAGTTGCAGAACTATATTTGTGAATGGATATGTAACAATGAGAATTCAAAAGGCAAACGTAAGGTTTGTAACCATGTGAGCGTAGACTCATTCATTAGAGACAAAGAAAAGGCACAATGTCATCCGCGGATGTTTAAAGAAGTTTAACAAAATTACGCAAACATACACGGCTATGTAAAGCTTTAAATAATACTGAAACTATGACACTGTTTAAAAAAGTTTGTGAATTATTATGTAATTAGAAAATAGAGCTATGTTAAATGAGTATGTTGGTTGAAATGCAGTTGGAAGTAAGTAGTTCTTTTTATATGAAAGGTCTCAGTCAGATGTGCGTGAAAAAAATTGCCTAACTGCATATATGGTTCTAAAGGTGTTCCCGGCGATTTCAATAATGATGATTTCAGTATACAGCGACGAAAGGGATGTTACTTACTGGTTAAATCCTAACATTCTGCAAACTACCTCAGCCTCTTCCCTTCCAAAGTTGTCGTCACAGACTGTGTTCCACTTTCTATTTAAATATATCTCCAGTGGTCCCGCTTTCGAAGTTTTGCCAGACAAACGTACAGTTAGTTCAGCTTAAACGACAAAAAAACATCATTTTTTATACAATCTAAAATATTAATATATAATAATATTACTACATAAATAAATACCTCTCAATTTTTTAATGTATGCTCATTTATCTACAATTACTGCTGCTATGAAAACTTTTGTGGTATTTAAAAAGGCGCTGTGTGTGATAAAGGGTGCAAAACTAAATCAGACTTTTAGGAGTCGCATTTCTTGCATTTTCTTTTTTGCTGTTGGTTGATGTTTTCATTAGAATGCTTTTGCGTCCAAGTGCTTGTTTTAATTTATACGTTTTGATATTTCTCTACATTATTTGCTTGCTTGTGTGTTAATCGCTCTCTATAAGTATGACATGTTCATTTGGTTGCCTTGTTTTCATACATGTTTATTGCGATGCGCTTGTACTTTGTAAAAACAAATACGAAGGATATTTGTCGATCTTACTCATATTACAGATGACACCAACAGGAAAACAGTGAGAGGGGAAACCATTGTGAAGACACTGTTCCAGAGTTTTTTTCTGTTCCCGTGCAGTTCACGTAACTGAGAAGAACGAAACCTGAACTTGGCCCAAATATGTCTGCATGGACAACTCTTGCTCCAGTGCTATATTTAAAAATATATTAAAAATATATAAAATGTAAATCATTAGATATACAAAGAGTACTTTTTTGTCTACATTAATGACAAACAATGTTATTTTGCATACTATTCTTGTCATTTATATTATGTTAAATGTTATCTGTTTTACAATATTTTATTGCTTCGTAGTTTCTTTAGTTTTAGCGTTTGTTCCTCGCCTAACATTATTTAAAAAAAAGAGTATTGCTGTACTTTCCGTCTACATGGGACAAAAAAAACTATCGGCCAAATTTCAATCTACCAAATAATGTATATTTTACCGTAGACAATACATATTAGTCAGTAGGTCGTCCCATAACAAATAAATTTCATTGCTTAGACTCATGCATAGAGCAGATGACAGAACCCGCAACTCTTGTCTGTTTGGGGCGATAATTAGTAGCTCCTGCAAAAGGACTATCATTCCACTCTTTTACGTTTGTAAGCCAGTTGTTTCTCTGTTACGAAGGTGTCGACAACCATCCAAAGTACATTTAATGATAAGCTGTTGTGCAGCATCACATGGCTTTTGTTACAAGTAGAGGTCACTGAGGTATTACGAGTGTGACAGCCATACAATGTCTTTGGTGTTATGTTTTCTACACATCTATAGCAGTATCGTCTAGAACTTATTCTCAAATGTCTGAATCCCTCGTATCGGCAAGCAGTGTTCCCTTTTAAAACCTTAAAGCAGAATCAGTAGGAGTTCTAGACTGGTTTTTGAAAAGGACTCTAGTGCCTGTCTTCAGTAGAAGTTGTATAGATCTTTGCAATACTCAGTCCCTCGGTTCAGCACATCAGTGCTTTCATACAGAAATTGGCTTTGGTGTCCTCGATGACTGATACCTTGCGTTGACCAGCTAGGAGGAGAGGGGTCCTTGGTATAATTTTTTAAACTTTCATTCCGTTCCATCCCCTACTCTGTGATTTGGCATTGACTTTACATGCAGTTCTCGCCAGCTCCCTTTATCACTTTCCTGATTGCATAATTCACTTCTTTGTATTTAGAAGATGCTTTAGTTGTACTTTTATTTCTTCTTTCTTAATCCGTCCTCTGATAGCAGATTATGGAGGATGTCGTTCATGACCCCACATTGCTTCCTGTATCTTTGCAGCTTTAGCACTTTCTCGGTAGTTGTCATTAGTCATCTTAGTTGTCGCCAGAAAGGGAGTCTACTTTACAATCCACACACTTTTAAATTTGCAAATTTTCCCCTAACTTTCGTCTGGAAGACTTCTGCAATACTTTGATTATACAACTTCTCTAAATCAGAGTTTTGGAAATGTTTCAGCAACCCTTTTCCTTCAACTTCGTCTTAAGGCTTGTAACGACGAGGTTATTGTCGCTAGGTCAGCTCCTGTACATGTATTTTTGAATTACCTGGCGTGGGAAGTGGTCGCCACAATAGTATCTATGATATTTTTCGTAATTTTGTTTAAGTAAACTGTAAATCACACTAGTTTCCTCCAAGAAAAACACATAGCGTGTCATCCTAAAATTCAAATATACGATGAATTTACACAAAGCTGATGAAAACATCTAATGTTGAGATTAAAGTGTAAGCAGCTTAGCTTGCTACAAGACAAAAAGTAAATCTTGCTCACCCATTGAACGCTAGCATTTTGCAAGCAACCTCCGCCTCTTCCTTTCCAAAAGTCTCGCCACACACTATTCCCCATTCTCCTTTTGAAAAAATCTCTAGTCGCCCAGCCTCAGATGTCCCGTTAACCAGACGGGCTTTCATTGGCTCACCTGGCATTTTAGCAACAAACAATTGTTTTTGACTCCTCCTAAATTAGTCGATGCATTGCTCAAGTCAGGTTGTTTAGCTTGAAAGAATATTTACACTTAAGCTATGTCTTGTAATTCAAACTCTCTCAAAAGCTTAGAGTACTTATTTTCATAAAAAAAGGTCTGTAAAAAAACAACTACTGTGAGTATTGCATGAGGATAACATTTAATCATCTTGTTTGTTACTCATAATAACAATGGGAAAGTACTCTAATGTCAACATTACTCAGTGTGATTACTGTATTATGATCAAAAGTCTAACTTTTAGCTTTTTGTGCAAAGGAAAAAATGGATAAAATAATACAATGAAGAAAGAGAACTGAGTAGCATATTATGCGCTGTCCCCTTTCCGATCATTTTTTTCTAGTTTCTTCAATCTGGCTCGTGAAGGACTCTAACCCTTTTGAAAGTTTAAATAAATTATTTTGTGCCGGCTGGCAAAAATTTGGCTTTTAATTAGTTCATACAAATAAGTTTATATAGAGGCTGAATTTGTACAAATCTACACAGAAGATTTACGTAAATAATTTAATTGTATACATGATTTTATCTAATATTACCTACAGTTGTCAATTAAACACCAGCAATGACATTACTAAATCGGAACATCTGATTTTGACAATTTACAGTCGATACTTGCTGTTATTTGATATTTTACATCCTTTAACACTTAGGTATGATTATTGTCGAAAAATGTTATAGTAAGACAATTACATCCACAGTGGTTATTTAGATTGTCTCAAATTATTTTACAGTTTAGCTTTTTTTTCTTTTGTTAGATCATGTTCAATGACGTTTAATGTTTGAATTAGAAACAAAATATATAAAATATATATCTTGTGTAGGGGGTAGTGTATACACAGGGAGCATGCTTAACCCCCGTGCATTTAATACCGTTCTTACTAGCGTTACTGACGTCACACATGACACCGACATCTGTAGTCGCCCCCCAATCTTCACCCCGCGGTAACAAATCTCTTATTTCTCCAAACTCGCACTCTTCAAAGCTGGTAGCCGGTTCCTTACAATTCAAGTATTCATATCGAAAACCTGAATCTGCTCCGAACACGTATGGTACCACAGCTGCAGATTTTGAGCTGTCAATAGAAGTAAAGCAATGAGTAATACGTTGAGTTTGTCTTTACTTACATATGTCAAATTATGACAACCCCCCCCCCAAACTTTAAAGCGTATCTACAGTAAAAGAAAAGCAGATAGGCATCATTTGTATCGTATAATGGATATGAAACTAGTGCTTAGTTTGAATTCACCTGTGTCTTTAATTTCAATGGGATAATATACTGTAAAAAGAGAAGTAGTTACTTTCAATATCTATCATGTGCGAAATGGAAAACGAAACAGTTACATTCCACTCTGTACTTCTCACGAAAACGTGTAAGACAGGTTCAGATGGTGCTAATGCCTAACATACTTTGTGTATGCAAATGTTTAAAGAAAATTTAACAAGTGATGCCTAATGGCCTCTTTAAAGAAGATTTGACCAATATTTTTAAATATGTAAAATCTCTTTTCATCATAACTAACAAAATGACACAACAAAAACACTATAAAACGTAAGGCAGAATTAAACTAGTACAAACGAAGTAGACAAAGCCTTTGTGCATATTGCATAGTGCAGACAAGGGTTGTGAAAAAACATATCTGACAGTTGCTTAGGAGTTCGTGCGCGTTGTGATAGTCTTCAAATCAGCCTACTATTAATGTTTTTGTTAAAGTTCTAAATTCAGTATATACGTATAACTACTGTTTTCAAAGGTGACTAAGTGTTTTAAAGAACAAAGAATGTGATTCTGGGGATTATGTCTTGTGTATTGCCTGACAACTTTTCCGAAAACTGTTCTAACAGTATTTTTTTTTTATGAACGTCTATGAACAATACCTAATGACATTTTCCGCTGCTGTAATGCTATCAAATACTAAATAAAATTCTACATTCTATAATTTGAACTATGTTACAGACTATCTTTAAATTTTTAGTAACAATTTAAATAACTATTTGTCAGAAGGAAGATTATCACCTGTTGAATCCTAACATCCTGCAGACAGCCTGCGCCTCCTGCGGTGTAAAAGTTTTGTAACTCACTCCGATCCACTCTCTATTGAACTTTATCTCCAGACGTCCCGCCTTGGATGTTTTGCCAACCAGACGTGCAGTCCTCTGTCCATCTTAAAAGACATAAATATGACCACAGTATTAACAATTATATTTTTTTTTGTTAATTCAGTAAAATGTATTCTTGTATTCAAGATTTCCGTTACACTTTATGCAACAAAGAAGTTATCTGTCAAGCTTTAGCGACATAAATATTCCAAAGATATCTGCAATTAGCGCAGTCATAAACAAAAAAATCTGTGAATTTTATTTTGGTATTTACCGTTTTCTTTACGCTGTATGTCATAAAGTTTAAGAATAAAGCATATTTTCAAACCTACCAGAAGTAACTATCAGATCGTCTTTCAGTTCGTTGATACAATGTTTTAATAGACTGGTGTTCAGATGACCTTTTTTTTTTTAATATACCGATTTTGATATTTTTCTGTATAACCATTCTGTTCTGTGTAAACTCATGTGTAATGTTGTCATCATTTGTATACACGTGTAGCACCTGGGCGCATAAGCCTAAACTGATGCAACGTACATTGACCTGGCTGATTGTGCCATGGCTTTAGATATTTATGTTAAGTCTTCTAGTAAAAGCATGGAAAATTTAATGTCCTTAAAATCGAGGGTGAAGGAGAGAATAAAAGGGAGAGAGTGATGCCCATCAATGCACCTGGTAGGGAGTGACTAGCGGTGGCCAAAGATTCGGTTGGAAGAGACCTGATCTGTTCTATCTGACAAGTTGCTCGATAGAATGCTTTGAAATAAATGTCCTCATTAGTTTGCTAATTTGTAGGGAGATTAAGGCAAATAACTGATGTCTTGGGTACTTCTTTCAAGAAATACAGCCTGTAACATAGAGATCAATGACTTGCATGTAAAATAAAGTAAGACATTGCTTACCCACAAACCCCAGATAATCACATGGAACCATCAAGTTTGCCTGTTTGAGAAGTCGTCAATTCTCAGAAAAAAATGAGAATGCATAAAATCTCATTTAAATTCCCAGTATTGGATAAGGACTATATCAAGTTAATATAAACACTTTGATATGTCTTTTAATTTCAACACACTATTCAGCTGACAAGCGGTTTTCCTCAGCTCAGCTCGAATATCTGCATTTTGTAGAAACAGTGAAGTTGGGTGTGCAAGAAGTCGCTAAAGAAACAACACAGAGTCCATGGACTACCCTGTTTCACCCGAAACGCCAACAAGTCATCAACTCCTGACATGGAGGGTTATGGTGTTGAGGTATCTACGAACAGCCAGACACAGCATCGCTTGTGGGGAGATCCCCGGTTGCCATTAAGTATCGTTCCTTTGCTTGTCTATATTACGTTGAGTCCTGGAATAATGTTTATTTACGGATTATTTCTCCCCCCCCCCTGTAATCCTAGGCTTGCTACCTGATCGCCGGGCTTTATCAATGTAATGTGTAATTTCTCCTGGTGACGATTGCATTCTGCCCAACCTTTCCTCCTTAGGATAACTCAGCATAAACGACTTTCGTTGCTTTTTTTCCATGTCATACCATCATGTCCGTCTTTAGACCGTAGGCGTCGCATTATTTGGTTCTAACTTTTCCTGATGTCTATTTTCTTATATCACAGCATCTTAGATTGCTAGACGCTCGAAGATATTTTTGTTTGTTGCGTTAGTGGCTACCCAACAAACCTGTGGCCCTCTAAGGTTTTAATTCCTGCTATATGGGAATTCCTTTGAAATTTGTGAACACGTTGATGTCTTCCTACGTCTTATTACTTGAAGTATATGGCGTATTGTTAGGCTGTACAAAACTTGTGCCTACTTAACTCGTATCTACGATTGGTGTGTGCAAAAAAATCTTTTACGTAAACAGTATTATGGATTGCACAGATGGTAACTGAGCATTCAATTCAAATATCAGTAGAGTAAATGTAAATATTTTCTTACCAGTTTCGCAAACGACGCCGACATCAAAATAGTGGAAACAGTAGTTGTTGTAAAATCCTCCGTGCAAACATTGATCCAGGCTAGTTTCGTTACCATGACAGTCTAGGTAACTAAGAAAAATTGGACCTGAACCTTCTCCGTACCTGACTGAGGATACAGGTACTGCTCTGGTGCTGCAATATACAGAATATGATAAAGATACACAGAAGTATAACACTGCGTTTGTAATAATATATATATACACACAAAACTCATCCCCGGTGTAAACCTGCTACTGATTTTAAGCAAAAAATTGATGACGACGATCTAAGAAACAAATTATCTTTGTTACAAAACTACTTACTGCATTCGTCGCCATCGAGTACAAATTTGAAGAAAAATGCTGAACAGAAATCAGCATGCTTGCAAATTTCTAGCAATTAATAATTATTATACAACTCTACCAAAAAAAATGTTACTCATATTTTCATGCTGTTGTATTTAATAGTGAGGACAAAATACAATGTAAGGTTCACACCTGTTTAGCCGTAACATCCTACAGGCAACCAGAGCTTCTGTGTGTCCAAAACTTTCGCCACACACTGTGCCCCAAGTTCCGTTTTAAAATATTTCTAGACGACCTGCTGATGATGTTCCATTAACTACACGGGCTGGTAAGTGTTGATCTGAAACTTTTACGATAGGAGTAAATTTGCATTTTAATTAAATATACAATTTTTATATCAATTTATCAGACTGAGGGAATTTATGTATGTCGGTTACTTGAATTGATCTGATTTTTCTATTATGGATGCATCGAGAGAGGGAATATTTGGTACACAGCATACATTTTTATTTACTATTTTTCCACAAGAAAAACCAAAAACCAAAAGTAGCAGCCCTTTAGTCGTGGAACTTAGCTGTTGAATTTCGTTGATAATAATAAATTGAAATTATTTTAGAAGCAGCTGAATTAGAAGTTGGCGCTTACTATCTTACTAGAAGCTAGTCCAATATTCCAGAGAGTTACCATGCAATTTATACTGTGACAGCAAAACATATTAGTGTCTTTCAATAAACTAAAAACTGTAAGAACACTACAGATAATTTATTCATTTATAAGAGACGACTGTAACTAGCCTTAAGCAACAATTTTTGATGCCAATAGACTATTTAAAAGTTAATGTTAACATAAACATTCTTGTTATTGATAATAAAGTGAGACAAAAATAATAAGATTAATAACTGGTGTCCATGACTATTTGATTTCCGTATTCATTGCATTTTTTAATCATTTCACATCATATGAAATATGATGTATAAACCTGGGTATTTGTCTAATGCCCAATATTTCTTTAGCAGTTAACTCAGCCTAAGCGGCTACTGTTACTTTTGTTAACTAGGCAAAGATTAATAAAGACTACATAATGTCTGTGCAAACATATTTAATCCATGTTCTTTTATTCACTAATGCACTCTCATTCACCTCCCATTATCATGTATAGATTCTTCTAGTGTCCAACCTTTCGTGCACAGTTCATTAAGCTTGATCGGTTTTCGTTAGTTTTGTTTTTCCCCTCTATGATAATTAGAGCACAGGTGCTATCTTTGCCTAGTATCAATTGACTATGCCAAAATCTCAAATTAATCATCACCCTGCAGAGGTCATTGCTGATACAGTAGAAGCAGCTACCCGTCAAACTTTCATCCTACTAAGTGGTTTAATTCCCGCTGCATGCAAATTCTTTAAAGACTTTGTTACTACCTTAATCTCCTTTAACTCCTTGCTAGCTAGTATACCGCGGTTCATGGTTAGTCTGTACAAAACCTCTCCCTGCTTAGCTCCTATCTACAATCGGTGCGTGCAAAAAACGTTTTCCGAACAGAGTATTTAGCCATGTACAGATGGTAACAGAGCCTTTGAATAAAATATTACTGGAGAGAAAATATGAAAATTTCTTACTAGTGAGGCAGACGACGCCGACATCGCTCCCATGGCTACAGTCGTTGTCGTAGACTTCGCTGTACCTACATTGCTCCAGACTAGATTCGTGTCCTTGACAGTTCAGGTTACTAAACAAAATTGGACCTGAACCTACCTTATATCTGTATGGCAATACAGCTCTTGCTCTTGTGCTGCTAGATAATAAAGCAATATGCCGAACTGGATAAAGATACACTGCAGTATAACACTTCTTTTGTAATGACAGGTATATTCAATACTGTATATTGATATAAAACTAATCGACAGTATAGGCGCATTAGTGGGTTGAGGCAAGAAAACAATAAAGATGTGAACTCCGGGCAATGAGCAGGCAAAGATGTTCAGAGGTTGTGATTGTCGTGGCCTCGGGCTGATCACACTCTCGACACCTCTACCAACCCCACCGACATTTACTTTACGTGTACGCGCAGACTAACACTAATTACTGATGATACTTTACTTGACTTTTTGATCCCCAGAGCGCAGCATAAGTAACATTTAGAAGGCAATTTAGTGGAATCAAGAAATTATGAATATTCAGAGATTTTGACAATAATTTACAAAATAACAAGGTTCATTCCAAGTATGGCTGTTCTTAGGTGTCCCGTCAACTTTCCTATGCCTAGTCAGGTATCATGAGCCACTAACTATCTTAACACACAAACATTACAATAAAAAATGGAAAAAACTGTTGTTACTCATATTTTCAAGCTGCTGTATTTCACATTGCAAAGAAAGTACAGTGTAAATTTCATACCTGTTTAGCCCTAACATCCGACATGCAACCAGAGCTTCTGTGTTGTGAAAAGAAAATGTCTTACACACTGTGCCCCAAGTTCCGTTGTAAAGTATTTCTAGACGACCTGCTGAAGCTGTTCCATCAACTAAACGGGCTTTTAAATGTTCACCTGAAATTTTTAACAAAAAAGATTTGTATCACAATTTAATATTTAACATGTTTGTATCAATACTAACAGTCTGAAGGAAAAACTTTTGTGCTAGTAACTAAAATTAATCGTATTTTTTAATCATGGATGCAACGGCAGAAGGGAATGTATAGTACAACATATTTTTAAAAGTTTTTTTTTAAGTATAAAGTTTAAAAGTAGCAGGACTTTAGTCAAGGATTTCCGCTTTTATTTTCCTTGATAATATTAAACCGACAGTATTTCAAGAGCGGCTGAAGCAGACGCCTGCACAATTAGATTAGGAAATATTGTTACTATATATATGTGTTTAATTGTTTGTCTAAACATGAAAAATGCATTTCCATTTAATGTATTCTGGGATTGTTTCTAGAAACCTAACGCAGATCAATAAAATCAATAAAAAGCAAATATGTAAATCAAGAACTTTTAAACCTAGAATACAGGTAAGCCACAAACCTCTGTAATAAACACAAAATATTAGAAAAAAGGTAGCAAGAAGTTAATGGACAAATCCGGCTTAGAATAGTTTTGAAAGTCAGAATAATAACAAAAATCCTGAAGAAAATGTTAACATGGACTCTCTTGTTATTCATAATAAAAAAAAATAAATTGAGATCATGAGATTGATAACGAGCAAAAGATTAATAAAGACTCTCTGATGTGAGTGTTCACATATTTGTGCATGTTCTTTTATTTATTTTAGGCCTCTCGTTCATGTCCCATCATCACGTATGGATTCTGCTATTGTCCAGTCTTTCTCGTACAGTTCACGCAGCTTCATCGGTTTCAGCTAGTTTTAATCTTTTTCACAATATAAGGTCCGTATTTAGAGCTCAGGTGCTAACTTTGCTTGATTTTACTGATTGAATACACCAAAATGTTCAGATTGATTTGCGACCTCTGTTGCTGCTGCTGCGGATGAAACTACCCGGCAAACAGTTTCTCTGTCTTCATCATCACAGTTTGAAGGTTACTGTAGAGTTATCAGGTTCCACCGAGCAATTGTGTGCTGCTCTGACTCTCCTGTCATCATAGTTGAGGGGACTGAACTGTTTTCGTCATTCACCAAGCTGCGGTGAAAACCATTTTCAGAAAATCCGTACAGAAAAAGAGGATCCACGTTCTTCTCTAAGTTCTGCTTGCAGTTTCCTCCTTGGTGTCTACTATTTCCAGTTCTGCTTGTGGCTACTCGCTTACTTGATTAACCATTTGTCAACCTGTGGGACAGAGTGCTGACTGATTCCCCAAACGTCATCTGCCAGTGAGGACGAAACGAGGAATGAAGGGATGGTTTGATGTTTATGAACTCTGATTACTGTCCTTTCATCCCTTTCGGGATATCATGAGTCCTCCAGGAGTCATGTTTCTATCTTTTTCGTAACCTATCTCTACAGTTCTTGAAGTTTATTTGGTGTTTGCCCGAAGTGGCTCAAGCTTGGTAAGTGTATCTTTGGCATGTTAGTGTTCGTTACCTCTCATCAGCGATTGTAATGGCTCATGGGAACACTTCACACGGTTAAACCAATTAAAACCCATTTAGGATCTGGCGCCTTTACCTGTATATGGGCCTGTATCAACCGTAAGGCATGCAAGTTGTTACATGTAGGTATAAACAGTAATACATAACAGGGCATCACGTTTAATACTGTTTGGAAAAAAAATCGTGAAAAATATATCTTTTGGGGGTTATGCGTTTATAGCGCTTTTCTCTAAAGCTTTAAATCTACAAACATCAGTTTTCCTTACCAAACCAAATGACATTCATTTTCAAGAGAACTATAGTAGCTGTCATGGAAAGTTTGAATTAAAAAGAAAGTAATCAAAGTAATAATAAAAAAAGTTTCAGAAACGAGACTAAAATAATTACCCTTTTAGTTATCAGCCCAACAGGCGAACAAGGAAGATTAATTTGCCCCAAAACATACTCAAAACTACATGAACTTTGTTTGGTATGTGGGCTACTGAAGAAAGACGCACCTGCAATGTCTAAAATATCACATCTAGTCCCGAATAAGCTTAAAGCGAACAAAAATAAAAAGGTCCTGCTTCCTTTATTGAAATCTTTTCAGGGTTAGCTGGTTTATCAGTAAACAGCGTTCTCTAACCCTCACTGCACATTTCTTTTCGTTGCGGAAGATATTTGAAAAAGTCAGAGGAAGGGTACTAGACAGTGAAAGCCGTTAAACCAAAAAATCTGGAAGGCAACCAAAACTATGTCTGAAAGTGTTGTGACCTACTGTGCTCCTAACTTCCATTGCAAAATATTTCTAGACGACCTGCTGATGCTGCTTCTGAAGATTAATTTAAATGTTGTTAAATGAATTTGTGTGTGTTTATATATAATTTGGATTGTTTATATAAACATAAACAAGAAAAAAAATGCCTCATATTTGATAAAGGTAAAAAATGTTTTTTTAAACTGACATAAATGCAGAGCAAATAAAACAGAAATATGAACTTTTAAACTTAAAATCTAGAGAATATACGAATCTTTGTCACCAACACAAGAAAAATATTAAGAAGTTAAGAGACAAATCCGGCTTAGAGTAGTTTTAAAAATCGAATTAGAAAAGTGTCCTGAACAAAATGTTAGCATGAAACATTTTTGTTAATGATAATAAAAGTCAAAAGAAGTGAAATAATAACCTTGATAACTGATGTAAAGACCTTGTTTGTGCAGATTTACTTACCATATCCTGGTCTCAGAAGTAAACTTATCAGGTACACACTGACAATGATGTACATCATGGTGCTGGGTGTTGATGGGTACAATGATGATACCATGGGTATCAGGTGTATGTCTAGCCAGACACTGGGAATAGACAGCGATATGACAGCTTTAAAGACACCAATGAGGAAGCAATTTATCAAACAAGTCACATGATTACTCTCCGCGCGTTGATTGGTTGATTAATTCTGGTAGTAGCGTCAAGTCAATCGCATGGACTGGCTGGCCTGTTCCCTAGACATCAATCCCATCAAAAATCCGAGGGATATACTAGGCTAGCTACTAAGAACCAACCACAGTTTACCTCAATCAGATGTACAAGTTTTGAGAGGCAGGCATTAGGTAAAAAAAATTGGTTAAGTCCGTGAGACAACGGTACCGTAGCTTCAGGCCTGTTGTGGAAACACACAATATTTACCTTTTTTCTCTGATGTCATTTTCTGAAGTTTGAGAACATAGGTTATATCAAATCAAGTTCATGTTGCTGAATTGATTTATTTCAAGGCAACTTGATATTGTTTCATCTATTCTAATGAATAAATAAATGCTTTGATTAATGTTATTAGCTTTGTGTTTTTGGCAGGAAGAATGATTCACTATACAACTAGCCTTTCAATTGTTTTGTAGAGTTGTAACTCACGCATCCATAATGTGATCTACTACTTACTACAGCTAGAAACTAAACACGAGGTGACAAAACAGACAAGCTTCTGTGGCCACGTTAGTTTTATAGTAGGACAAGACGTTGGCCATAAAAATATTATTAACACACTTTTGCAATCTCGTAAATGCCAATGCAAAATCAGAAGTTGTCAATATATGTACATAAGATTGGTATTCATAAAACAATAATTAATTAGTAATTAGTCTCGCTGATTGTGATTTTTCAGTTCATTGTGAGAGGTTCTGCTTTGTAGGTTGCAATCCTACCTTCTTGATTGTCCTTCTCGGGTTGAACCCTGTCTTAAGGTTAATAACTTGTGAATAGCTCATGCTAAAACTCAGAAACTTTCATTGACCACAGTAAGAAACACTGTTTTAACAATTTCCTTAGCACAACTTTATCTCAGGTTACAAAAATGGTGTTCCAACGAGTTTACAAATGGGTTATATATTCTGCATTTCTATTCTGTAAACTTGTTGCTGGTAAGCTGGTACGTCCTTCGTAAATATGTTGCATCCCCTGCATGGTCCACTGCGAATCATTTTCTCTCTCATTCCGGTAGTGAAACTTAGTTTCGGGGATTATAGGATAGTTGCACGTGCAGCATGGTCGTCACGAAAAAGGTTTTGTGAGAAAGAGTAATCAGAAAATTAAATGCTTCAATGGTTCGAAGCTCTTTAAATATCGGTGATTATATCTGAGTGTAACTTATACTGATATCCATTACACTTTTTCTTGAACAGGGTATGACAGTCAAAAGTCAAAGCAGTTGAATGGACAATAATTCTTTATTCAAAAAAGAGGCACTGGAGACTCTAGGCACAAATGTTACCGGCTAGTCTGAATGGGTGGGATTTTGTGTTGTATATCTTAAAACCTAGGATTTTGAACGATAGGTACACCATAATAAAACAGTATTTGCCCTCTTACGAATGATTTTTAGGCATCATAAAGTGTGCATACAAGGGTTGGCTCTGTGTGTGTGTGTGTTTTGTTTGTTCCGTATGGTTATGTTCTGTGGTTATTCGGTCCTTAAATGGCTAAACACCAATATAAATCTGAGAGATCCCAACATTTCGTTAAAAGAAAGATTATCGAAATATCCAAACCTTCATTTATGTGTAATTTGATTTTATTCCATTCGTTCTCGTAGTCTGAATTTGGTGGCAAAGCTTACACTTTTGTTGTGCCACACTCATTCACTCTGGTCATCGCTGCTCTCGCGGATGTGATACTGAGATAGAGGTCTCATTCTCGTCCTCTTTCATCTTCCGGATGTTGTTCTTATAAAAATGGATACTTGTGCCTGTATATATTCATATTTGCAAGTCAGTTGGATAAAAAAAAAAGTAAGCAGCAACCAAAAAGTTCATTTCCCCACCCCCACTCACCACACACAAAATTTTCATCACTATCATAATTATCATCACCATTATCCGATATGCGCATGTCAATTTTAAATGCACTTAAAAAAAGACTAGTTTAGCCAAACAAACAGAAAACTATTTTAGTATAGAAAAATGCTAAAGCATATGACAAAATATTAGCCACATAAATTCGCACTCATGAACACATGCACACTTCCAGTATAAATTTTATGACGGGAAAAACACTTCCCTAGAGCGTCACCTATATCTGTGTTTACATGTTTCACCCTTCTAGCTGTTCTCAAGTACTGATGGGTGTTGTCTTCCGAAAGCCAGCATTCACTGTTATCAGTGTCACAAATAATTTCCTTCTTCCGGACGTTGATGTCCCTGCCACGAAAAGAGTCCTGGTCGCAGGCAACACCAGGTGTGCACAAGCTGGTCAGCTTAGTCTGAACTAGAAATGTTTGCAAACGAGACTTGAGAGGCATTAACATATACTTTATATACCGACTTGTCTCTGTGTTGCCATGCTGTTTGTAGGCTTTGTGATAGCGTGGGACATTTCCTTATTTCGAGAACAGACCTCATTTCTTAATCTTCCACAACACAAATAATTGAAATAGAGTACATTAAATGGTGCCTAAAATAAGCACATTCAAATGTGCAGCAGTAAATTAGGCGAATAGCCACATAATAAAACTTAAACTTGTTCTTCTTGCAGTTCCAAACAAGACCAGATGCAAATAAATTTCGAGATCGTGTTATACCTGTAGTAGGCTTAGAGCTGGTTTTTTTCCAGTCCTGGTGACAAGATTTGTACATTTCTTTCAACCACTTTGAAAGAAAGATTGGGTGATAAAGCAAAAAAAGTCTCCTTTACATTCGTCTGTATTTTATATTATATAAGACGCAGCACAGAGTGTTCACTGGATTAACGCATTTTTTATAAACTAGTTAAGTTTTCACACAACTTTCGTTTATGGGACCAAAAGTTACTATTAAGTTTAACTGTTTTTAGATGTTTAAAACAAGAATTAGCAACTTATAATTTTCTTTCATTCTTATAGTGATCACATACTAGAATGTAGTAAACTTTCTTTAAAATCAAATTGTCGTTATAATCTAGGTCCGTTGCAAATCCTTGATCCTGACTGGAAGTGTTTTTTTAATATTTACAACTTTAAAATGTTACACAGTCCTCGTCAGAGGATAGTATAATTTAAATTTTCACGGAAGAAAGAATTTTAGATGCTGAAAAAGATACTTTAATTCAAATAAAAATTATTCTGCTATATTATAGAGGACCCTTTAGCTATACGCATTTCAAATAAGCATTTATTACCTTATATTCAAAATTCTTTTTACTGATTTGTAATGTTGTCATTTTTATATTGTTTTTGTTTGTTTTGATGCAAAGGGCAATTTCAGTGTCAAACTGCAAAGAATTGCCTTCCTGTCTTTTAACTGTGAAAATCTTTAATCAGCGTTGAAATCCGTTAACAGAGAATTGTTTGTGTTCTAATACTGAAGTACAATACCGTTAACAATCGCTAGGTTATGGCTATGCACTGGTTCAAATGATTCATTTATGCTTTTTTTATTAAGATTCCCTAATATTAAAGTAGTGTTGTCCTGTAGTACGTTTCTTTAGAACTACAAACAACAATTGACATTTAAAACACGGTTAAAAGCATATTTTGGTCTTTGCATTAGACACATCATTTAGTGCCATAGACCGTTTTATCTTGTCATGTGTAATTGTACCACCTAATTCTCTTATGAAAGTCTTGTTTCGCTTACTTTGCAAATTTTAAAGAGTAAAACCAATGAAATAACGATAATTGTTAAGGTTTACCTAATATTTTGTGCTAGTCGACTTGCGAGTTAGTCTACCTTTATGTCTATTGTCTAATATGATTAAAGTGGGAATACACGCGCCACTTATCTTTATGCATGAATGTCTTACTAGACGTATAGGGCCTTCTACTGTTCCTTAGGTTTGAGAATCCATTGGAATCTTCTAGTGATTCTAGACGATAAAGGAGATGGTATTATTTTTATTAGTAATAGTATTATTATGAAAGAAAATGTTTCATATTTTACAATACAAAAAGTCAAACTGCACCATATCTAATCATTCCACATAATCTCCTTACATGTTTTCATGACCACTAGAATTTACATACTACACACAAAATGACCACTATCAAAAAAAGGTGTTGCAAAACTTTTAGACAAAGTTACCACATGTGAAACTCCTCTTGCGCCATATAAAGATCACATGACTGGTATACCTACAATGTGGATAGTGTCTATTCTTCCGAGAAAAAAAAGTGTTCTTTCTTGACTTGTATCTATTATCGCACACACACACACACACACACAAATAGAAAGCCTTGCAAGATAAAATCATTTTGTAAAAAGGGGAAGAAGCCTCTCACTTTTACAAGGATTGTTACCTTTCATTATTCTCCTTTAACATGTAAATTAATTTGACTTTTTTAACATTATACAGGAAACTGCCAATACACACAACTGCTACCCTGTTGTTTTACTTTTCAGCGGACTCGGGCATGGTGATAACATCTCTCCTACTGGTGATTGTCTCCCCTGCACTAATACCTCGAAATGTTGAAGTTAATCATATAAAGGTGCAATAAACTTTTGGCAAACGTTGACGTTCTTCGACTCTAAATTTTCTTGAGTGTTTCGATACCAACTTTTAAGATTTGTATAAGAACAATACAGTCCAAGGAAATAAACAATGCGAATTACAACAGCGACCTTAGCGGAACGATTCAATGCTGATTTACTGTTTACTGTGTTTACACTATCCTCATAAAGTCTCACTATTATTTTGATTATTACAACATAATAAACGGGGATTGCTTTATAATCTGTTTGTACATTATACATTTTATTGTAGGTGTTGATTAAAAGTTTGTAAAACTATATTATATCAAAAATAAATAACAAACATGCCTACAATCTTACTCTTTTCTGTAAACAAACTTTTATACGCGCCCTAACACATACTGTTTTACCTCTTTCGCCATTCCCCATCCAATCCTTTGTATTTGTTACTTGAAAATAACGGAAAACCAGATATAGCACTTTATTTCTGTCTTGTACTTGCTCCAATTTTCTTCCCTTCCATGTCCTTGCGACATTCAGTCTCTGGCGGCCAGACAGCCAATCAGACGCAAGATTACATCCTGTAGCTACAACTAACTACACACGGACACAACAAGAGAGTCGCACAAGATTACAAACTAAGACAAGAATCACGCATCGTCATACTGCTCATACACGCGTATGGCCTAATATATATATGTATTAAAATCACAATAACCTGTAGCAGAAATAAATCATGCATACACACGAAAAAAGCAAAATAGTGAGAGCAAAACACAGTTTACTTTAGCCTAAAAAGACTGACAATACTATTAATGAACCTTCAGTGGTGTTACCTGATAGCTAATACATCAGATATGTCATTGTCAGCAGCCGAGGGTCAGGAGGTAAGAACTTCTGTAAATTGTTTACATACTACTGGGAAATTAAACTTAAAGGGATTGTAAAGGCAAAATAAAACTGCTTTGAATCTCGTAAAGAGTAGGATCCACTTTAATCTCGTCTATTTTCGCGTCTGTTCATATGGAAAGTTGAAGATTTTGTAGCATGTTGTAATAAATAACAGAAATTACATAGGATTCTTTAGTTTACTTAGACGAAATCTCGTCATCCGTCACGTGACCTTATGAAATAGGACCAAGACTGATAACTAAGTGAGACAAACTGTTTTCTATAATTTTTAAAACTGTCCTTTGAAAAGTTCATTTCAAAACCTAAATTAACTCACAAAACACCACCGATAACGAATTCAAACCTCGCAATGATCACAGACATTTTCTGTACGTCACTGATCATCTCGAGAAGCTATCGTTGTTACTCGGCGGAAGGACACAAGGGTCGATTTCACTGAAATAGTGCTAATAAGTGGTAATTAAGTGAGAAACGAATCCTTTATTTCTCCTGTAGTGCTCTCGTGCTCTGTCATTCTAACTAAATATAGTTTTGAAACGTTTGACCGTCGCCAGAGCCTTATCACAAGCCTTGAGTATCCCTTCAATTGATTGATGATCTGCATAAATATCAACAGGTTGACAACCTGGGATATCTTGCTCTCTCTACTGAATTTTACTATTTTCTTTCTTCTTTCTTTCTTCCTTCTTCCTTCATTCTTCTTTTTTCTCATTTCTATCTTCTTTCTTCCTTCGTTTTTCTTCGTTTTTCTTTTTTTTTCTTCCATTCTTCCTTTCCTTCCTTTTGTCCGCTCGTACATTCTTCTTCTCTTTTCTTCTACATTTTTTCCTTCTTCTTTCGTTCTTCCTTCCTTCATTTAACCTTTTTTTCCTTCTTCCTTTTTTCTCCTCATCCTTCTTTTCTTCCACCTTCTTTTCTTCGTCCTTCCTTTTTCCTCGTTCTTCTTCCTTCTTCTTATTTTGTCTTATTTCATATCCTTTTTCCTTTTTTCTTCTTCTTCTCAGCATAGGGCTGCAAATACACCCAGCCATCCTTGCCGGTTTTGGGCATCCTTTTTCATTTGGGACCACATGTTTCGCTGTCAGATGGTAAAAAATAAGAAAAAATAAATTTTCTCGCCTTTAAAGTCTTTAAACTGTTGACGTGTCAAACTAGTGATACTTTCAACAACAGTAGACGGGCCTGAGACAGAATCAACCTCAAGCTCACGACTTGTGTCACTTTAGCACTTCTTCCTTGATCCCAGGCTTTTTGTAATTAGGTTTCTGCGTCTATCCCATGATGCATCATGGGCTTATAATGTGAATCAGACGTAGAAACACTATTCGTAATAATAATATGATTCTACTCTCAACAACGAAGAAAGCAAATACAACACCAAGAGTTCAACCACGAAAAGACCACGTGATGACGCTAATGATGATGAACATTAAAAGGATAAATGCAATGCTGACTTTTCGGATAAAGAGTCCATTTAACACATTAGTATCGTGCGTCATACAAGACATAGCAGTCATTCGCTGTTATAAAGCTTATTTACTGCAGCACACTTTTATGTGGCCGACAACAAAAACAAGACAACAAGAGGAACTCAGTTCTTTTTTCTTTCTATAACACAGTTTGAAACTGTTGCTGGTGGTTTTAGCATTTAAAAAAAAATACAAAACAACGGTTTAAAAAAGCAAACCCGCGGACACACACACTCACTACGAAGTTATTCCGGAAAAAAACCCACTCTACTTCATCTGTGTTCAAGTCTTTAGGTCTTCTCTAGTTGTCAAGTACTAATGGGTGTTGCCTTCCGAAAGCCAGCGACTATCTTGATAAAGGTCATAAGCATCTCCATTTTGCTGGGTCTTAATCTTCTCATTTTTAGGTTCTGCAATGTGTTTACCACAAGAGAGTCCAAGTCGCAAATAGTATCGGATTACAAAGACATACTAGTATAGCTTAGCATTTGAAACTGTGCAGAGTAGAATTGTTTAAAATCAATTTAGTTCTGCAATCATCTTTAATTTGATTTAGGCTTATTTCAACCATGTCTATAGCAGCCATCAAAAAATCATTTTTGTCAAATAACAAAAGACAAATGATTGTGATTCAACTTTTTTTATTTTCACCTTGCATTTTTGATGCCATTTACAACGATAAAGTTCAAAATCTTAGACCACGCTTTTTTTCGAGAAATTGAACATTATTTTCCACTCTTGTTCTTTTTGTAGAATTGCTTGCTTTAGAATTGCTTGTTGGGTAAAAGACCTTGGGTTATAAAGTAGACTTTTGCAGAAGCGTTTACAGTTGACTACTCTTTAGGGTTGGCTAGAGTATATGTTAACAATGAGAATTCTGACTGTAATCGATATTACTTAGAAAAAGTTTTTTTCTTCAAAATAACTTTCAAGCAGTATTAAAATTACAGATCATTGAATATAGTGTTTTTCTATAGTACACATTTTTGTCTCAATTTTCAAGAATGTTCATTTTTATATCTTTAAATGTCTTCCAGTTAGTTCCATCAGGTGATTAAACTCTGCACACACAATGTAACTTCCATGAAAACAAAAAAGGAACAACATCAAATAAAAAGATAAACATTACACAAATAAATAGCTTTAAGTCCTTTGTAAATAAGAAAATCTGCAAATTCTAAAATATTTTTGCAATGAATCCCTTAAAGCAACAATTTAGTCGTCTTTATTAACTTTTATACAAAAATAGTTGTAAAGTACAATTGCTAAGTTTCTAGCATGTTTACAATACTTTGAAATGTTATGGACATAAACACGCAAACCAACAATATCAGATTCATGTGAACATGTCTGCCTAATGAAATTGTTATTCTGTATATTGCATATTTTGATATATTTTACACTTTATTATATATTGTATACTATATTATATATTAACATTATAGAATGTATCATATGTATAAATATATTTTACGCATATAGTTTCAGCTTGAGGTTTTGCTATGCAAATATGTAAGTACATATAAGTAAATTTTTAGCAAGAATTACACACCTGGTGATTTCTAATATAGATATGCGTGTCTAAATGATACTTTAATACCTTTATGCTGGTTAGTCAGTGCCGGATTCAAAGTCTGCACCCACATCGGTTTACCTGATAACAGTCATTGTCAGACGGTAGATAAATGTAAATGTAGACTGATGTTAATTTAAAAATGTGTGTTAAAAGCATAATGACATTACTTTCATCCAACAAAATCAGTGTTTATCAAGTTGTGAATTTTTAAGATAGTTCAATGTTTTAAAATCACACATAGCAACCAATTTGGTCTTTTTAAAAAAGGGTGTGAACATTATATATTTCTGATATATTCGGATAGTTAACTAGGATATACTTATTTCTACTGCCTGGAGCATGGGACATCAGGTTGGAGTTCCCTCTGATATCCATCTCTATATGATATCCAGCAGTCGCACCAAAAACTCTTTTGTGTAATTCCATGAACCACAATCTGTGAGCAACAGAAAAGCAGAAAAACGTGTATATGTATGGGAGATACGAGCTTAGCGACAAATGTGTAATCACAATAAGACATCATAAGCAATAAGACATTTAATGTCTTTAGACACGATGAGAATTCTCTTTTCTGTATCATTGAAATTTACATTTGCAAAAAGTACAAACATCACGAAATTGCATAAAATAAGCATTTTGCGAATGAATTCTAAGAAATTTTCTCGTAAAGGCTAATACAAAGCATTGAACTTTAAAGAAGTTTGTCTTTATCCTAAAGGATGCAGTATTACTAAAGTGATAACCATGTAAAATAACAGTCGGTGTTTCAGGTGCCATTGGAAATATTGTCTGCCTGCTGCCATTAGGTTTAGGCAAAGTAGTCTTTAACTGCAAATTCCTTCGGTGACTTCCCGCATGTGTAAGTCTTTGTTAAGGATATATTAAATTTAATTAATAATCTATAAATGTAAATAAATTTTCAATTTTTAATCTGAACAGTAAACAATGCTGCCCGTGGTAATCAGTTGTGTATCGTAAATACTGTGATGTGATTCAAGAAATGTGTCCACTTAAATAAAGTAAATCTTAGAGAAATATTGTTGCAATGTTTGAGCCATGCCGGCTAAAACTTTCCTGATATCATGGTACAATCGTGTCAAAATATTTTGGCCCAGTATGAAAAAATATAGGACTGACTTAGCGTGGGTACCATGAAAGCTTTAGGGCGCAGTCGTAAACATATATAAGTGTATATTATCATCGTACTGGAAGCTCAGATTGGTCGTGTACTGTACCAACATATATACATATGTCAGTCACGCAAGGCAACTGCGCGCCATCATCGGCTACCTGCAGACGGCGTGTTACCATGGTGACAGCCATGTAGCGGGAGTTTCTTACTGGCCGCTGTATTGTTTCTATCCTGGCTTGAGGCTAGCTCTCAGTGGCCAAGATGGCCAGTACCTACAAGCGCTGGGCCCACATTGGTCCAACATTTTGTGCTGTCTGTGATGTTCGTATCGCAACGGATGGATCTCATAATTAAATATCAGTTATATCTTGGGGTCTTATTGAAAAAAAGCATCGTAAATAGAAGTCACGTAGTGGAGAAATAATACACTACAACAATAACTTCTTATAATTCCTGTAACTGTTGTGTTTTTTCAGGTTAAAAGTGAACACTCTTATGATTTTTATAAAACATGAACGTGGCACAGTGATCAGATGCTATGGTGCTATTGACAGCTATATTAGTTGAGTATTTGACTCAAGCACAACAATTCAGTTTTTTTATAAGCATTTAGTGCATGGAATGGTTTTTAAAGTTATACTTTACCTCTCGGAGATGCCAGTCAGGGGAAAAGTAATTACCGGCAGACCTGATGGTCACTGAGCACACTTCACCAATGTCGTCCGTTGTAACAAAGAAACTGTCCATCTGATTTCTCTCAAAGGGGTCGTAATTATGGTTTAACTGTATTTCTGCGGAAGATCCGCGAGATCCATGGAGAGTAATATAGATATCGGAGTCTGTTCCCGCGTCGACTTCGCCAGATGTATGAGTTATAATGTCCCATTCGACCACTAGATAAATAAAACACACCAACATTAATTATTTTTCTTTTTTTAGTCTTTTGTATTTTTCTAATCTTCTGTTTTATTCTGTTTTATTCTTGACAAAGATATTTCTGCCTGTGTACTGTAAGTGTTTTTGTGTATTCTTAATGTACATTACAGTCACTGTTACCTTGAACACCAAAACCTTGAATGAAGCAGAGCAGAAAGACGAGAGGCCACATCCTGTTGCTCCCACTTGTGGAAACTTTCTAAAGACAGTCTGTGATAACATATATATATACTTCTTCTTTCCTATACGGCCCCAGTGGAGCATAGGGCGGCAACCACACCCCGCCATCGGACCCGGTCCTGGTCATCCCTTTCAGTTGGCACCACGTCATGCCAGCTGTCTCTGCCTCTCTGTGGACTGATCTCCTCCACGTCTGTGTGGATCTCCCAACCTTGCGCCTCCCCTGTGGGTTCCAGCCCAGAGCTTGTCGCTTCAAATTGTCGGCTGGTTTTCGTAGTTGTGGCCAATCCAGCCCCACTTCCGCTTCTTGATGTCTTGGCTGGCAGGGTTTTGGTTGGCTCTCTCCCACAGGTCCGCATTGGAGATCGTCTCAGGCCATGGGATGTTAAGGATGCGGCGCAGACATTTGTTGATGAATGTCTGTATCTTGTTGTGATGGTGTTTGTCACCCGCCATGTCTCAGATCCATACAGAAGGACTGACTTTACATTGGTATTATAGATGCGGATCTTGGTGTGTAGAGACAAAGCCTTGGAGTTCCAGATAGGTCTTAGGGTGTGGAATGCAAGCCTGGCTTTGTTTATTCGGCTTCTGACATCGTCATCTGTACCTCCATCTTTGCTGCTGACTATGCTGCCAAGGTAGGTGAAACGATCAGACTCTGTAATACATTCTCCATGTAGGTGGAGTGGGGCTTCTTGCTTTGTGTTGACCTGCATTACATCCGTCTTCTTGATGTTGATGATTAGGCCAGTCATTGCTGCTTCTTCTGCGAGCTGATTGAACTTTGTGCGTGTTGTTGCTTCTGGGACAACAGGCTGATGTCATCCGCAAAGTCAAGATCCTCAAGCTGCCTGGCGAAGGTCCACTGAACGCCTGTGTTGCTGTTAGAGGTTGTTCTTCTCATGATCCAGTCTATGAAGATCAGGAAGATTGTTGGTGAGAGCAGACAACCTTGCCTCACTCCAGTCCTCATTGCGAAGGGGTCAGACAGCTTTCCCTTGTGTATCACCCCGGCATGTAGCCAAAAATTCTCATACAACTGCGGATGATGGCAATGAACTTTGGAAATCCGTAGTGCTGCATCAGTTTCCAGATGGTTTCTCTGTCTATGGAGTCAAAGGCTTTCTCAAAATCTTCAAAGGTTATGTATAGTAGTGACTGCCATTCGATGGACTGTTCGAGAATAATTCGTTTATGAATTTTTTTGTGAAACACTGTGTTAAATTTTAAGAAATTTTGATTTAAAACGGTATAACTACCAAACTACTAAATATTTCGTAAAAAGCTCTCATACAAATTTTTGATGAAGAAAAGCTCAACCAAATTGCAGGACTATATCTCTTGTCAATAATAAGGAGTAAGCTTTTGAAACAAGCTCTCTATAACCAAAACAAAAAACTGAGAAAACGAGGAAAGAAAAACTAAAAGCTTAGTAACTTCTAAACTACTCAATATATTTTAAAAAGCTCTCACTCAAATGTTTATATATGTATAAAAAAACATTCAACCAAATTTTAGGCTTGTACAACAAGTCAATATAAAGTTATAAGCTTTTGAACTAAACAAGCTTAATAAAACAAGAAGCGAAAAGGTGAGGGAAAACAAAGTGAAAGCTTAGTAACTACCAAACACTAATTATGTTTTTTTTAAAAACCCTCACTTAAATGTTTAAATATGTATAAAAGAATAACCTTCAACCAAATTTTAGGCCTGTATACATGTCATTATAAAGTTATAGGGATTATAAGTAAACAAATTGTAACAAAATAAGGAACGGAAAAACGAGAATAGAAAAGTTCAAAGCTAGTAACTTTGTTTTATCTAAGCCTTTCATGTAATTTACCTGTTGGATCTTAAATATAACCATCTTTCAATATGTTACTACATATAACTTAAACATAACTAAGAAAATTATTGATTATTGTTCACTTTTGAGAATGTTGACCAGCTAGCGTGAAAAAAATACTCAATCATTAAAAAAAATTGATGCTTTCTCAAAATATTATATATATAGTTATAAAGTTTAGTTATTTAACAAGAGGCTCAGTGTCCACCAGCTTCATAAGTAGTTGCCATCTCTGGTACTCTCATGTCTAAGATTAGCCTGCGCTGCCTCGCATACTCCTTGCGATTTTCACGAGCATCAGAAGAAGTAGCAGCACATCAGCAGCAGACACACCCTGCGTTTATCTTTCTTAGTCAGCAGTGCTAGAGTACAAAGTGTGCACATCAACATACAGCTCTTTCATCATAAAATTAATTAATAAGCTCCTTCATTAAAAGCACAAACTGCACAGCAACTGAACCTTCTACGCTCTCAGGCCATGAAAGCATCTTGGGCATCTAGACCATATCATTGAATTTAAAATTCATATATATTGTTTATGTTGCCCATGGAGCATCCTTTTAAGCAGCAACGCTCATCTGCCATTCTTACTATACACAGGGATCAGTTATGAGCTACTGTGTGGTCAGATAGGTTGAGAAGATGCTCTTTATGGCTAGGCACTTTTCTATTAGCCAAAGCCTTTGGTAAAACACCAGCTGTTTTTCCCTGTTGGCATTGCGCGATGCTGGGGTTCATTGTCTGTAGACATGAATGCCACAAACTAGCCCAGATTGCATTCTTCATGCATATCAATGTTAGAGATATTCTCTCCAATGCTTGTCTGTAAAACGTCTGTAACTTATCACATTTTGCCTCAGTGAGAGCGACCAAGCCAACCCACCCAGCCTTTCTTCCTTTAGCCAGTTTGCGTAAAGCTGTCCCCAGTCTCCCCCCCCCCCCCCCCCCCTTTATGAGCATCGATTAACTCTGTGGATCCTGGAACTTCTTAACCAACAGGCAGCAAAGAGTTTTGTTAATAGACTCTCTCCGACATTACTGTTACCTGTACAGGCTCCCCTCAGGCGTTGCTATCCCCTACTATTGTTCATATCTATACTAATGCGTAGATCACTGTTGATAGATAGTTTTCTATAAATGTGCCGATGACACTGGCCTTGTTTCTCTTGTATGAGCAGGAACACGTCACAGTGTTTGCTGCTTCCTGCTTTTTGTACGCTGGTGTGATGAACATTTTCTTGACTTGAATGTCTCAAAGACAAAGGAAATGATCTTGACTTAGGCTGAACAGACTTTGGTAATAAGCACTAATCCATGGTGATGCCATCGGAGATTGTCCACACTTATAAATATTTAGGTACTATCTTTGATGATAAACTTAAATGGGATGTGAACACTGACATGATCCTCAGGCGAGCCAGCAACGCTTAACCTGCTACGAAGCTTCGTCTTTCTCTGTCAGCCATCATTCCACCGGTCTATCAGTCCATTCATTGA